>NC_136881.1:38954804-39162304 GCF_949152265.1 Phoxinus phoxinus
TGGCCTAAGAGGATTAAACCACATTGTGAGCACATCCCTAAAAAATAAATAAAGGCCCATGAGTACTTTAAAATGATGCTACAGTTTATTTAGTAATGCAAAATGCTATATTTTGTTAGGGTGAGTATATTATTATCTTAGTTACAATAGATTGAACTGGAAGCCTGGATGGATACACAATGGTCAATGTTTGTGTTTGTAAAACAAAGAAACAGAGCAAATGTGAGGTTTTAATTTCTTTTCTCATTTCGAAGACCTGTAGGCCTATATAATGTCCTCATATCCCCCGAAACGATCCAGTCTTTGTGCTTCTGTTCTGCTCTCTAAACAAGATACAGCATTTGAGAATATACAGATCTCATTTCATCTAAAGAGTGTAATTAAAATAAAAAAAATCGGGGCAAAGAGGACAAAGAACATTTTCATCTCCGTATGAATACATACAGCTGATGCTCGGCAATAACCATATAATAATAGATTTCCATATGTTGTACACACACACACACACACACACAAACACATCCTTTCACACAGTAAAATGATTTGTGGAAAATGCATAGAGAAAAAAAAGGTAAAGATACTTCGCAGTGTTTTTCTGTAGCCTATTGCATTAGCACTGAGTCTGCAACAATAGGTCTATTCTTCACAAACTTGCTTGCAAAGATGTAAGATGCTACAATAACTCCTTCTGTTCCTTTGCAGCTTTTATCCATTAAAGTTGTGATAAGAGAACGGAGATAGACACTTAGAATCAGGTGAAGCAATTGCATTGTAAAATGATTCTCCTTTGAAGCGCTCGAAACACTTTACGCTGGCGACACCTGCTGGTCAAGACGATGTGCAACACACTTTTGCAAAACAAATGCAAATTGCATGAAAGAGTAACTTATTAAATGTAATCTACAGGTCAGATACCGTTAATCATGAAGTGTATGTAGCCCATGTTTTGTGTTTTTTTATTCATTTGTAGCGCTAATTGGTGCATCATACAAAACTCATCCATGGCTCCCAGAATGCACTGCGGCATTAAACATATCACCATTGTTGAGATTCATACACTGATTATTGATGTCTAAGTGAGTACTAAACATACGATTTTAAATTAAGTCTTCATATTCCTTCAGATTATGTGATTAAAACACTGCTGAAACACATGCTGTATATCACAGGGCTACAATAATCAAAAACATAAAATGAATAACACACCCATGATCACTGGATGAAATCAGTGAATCAGTCGACTAGATCATCAGACTGTCACCATCATTACTAGCCAACCCCATCCACTTGATCACATATTCTCTCCTTCTCACAAACACACAGCTACGGCAGTCAGAGAGTCAAAGAGTCAATGATCCAACAAAAGCAAACACTTATCACAATAAACATTTTCAATAAAACAACATCTAAACCTCTGTTAATTGTTAATAAGAACTTCTGTAGACGTCTGACAGAAATATGTTCTAACAATGTTATCACTAAACATATTTAGAATGTTTTTAGAGAATGTTATCCTATATACCTATTAGGAACAAAATACAACTTGCTGCTGAAAACATTATTAGAACAAAAAAAAATTCTCAATACATTTAATTGTAGTTAGATTTAATTTCTAACAGCTTGTCATTAAATCGTTTGGTAAATTAAACAAATTTGAAAGCTGATTCATTTTTAAACATCATAAGTATTGCTAACATTAATAAAATAGCATACTTTCTGCCATGTCGTGTCTTTCTATTAGGCTACCCCACCTCCACAGTGAACTGCTTGGAGGTTACACCATGACTGTAAAAAAGGGTTAAACCAGAGTTAAACCGATGTGCGCTTCACACTCCAGACCAATAGGTGGCGGAAATGGGCGTTTCAAGCGAACCGTGATAAAACTCGAGAAGAAGAAGAAGTAGTTTCGGAGCTTCATAAAGCAGTGTAAAGTGCCTTTTTCAGTTTAAGCTTATTCCAGTTATCAGTTTTTGTTGTGTAATTTGTATAAAACGATATAGAGTGAACAAAATGACCGATAGAGCGATCTGTGAAATAAACTGGATCGAACATTTCCAGGTGATGAAGACTGAACAGCATGAAAACAACCAGACCACACAGATACCAGACGAGATGATAACAGAGACCTGCGAGTCGACACAAGACTGTAAGAATGAAACACAGTGAAAGTTTGGTGATTTATTTACAAAGAATCGGGTAATTGTCAAATCTAAAAGTTATCCGTTTTAAAATTAGCCGACTAAAATTGAACCAGAGATCCAGTTGCTGCAGAAACGGCGTTTCATATCTACTGAAAATGGTGTAAATTGCCACTTTTTGAAAAATGATAAAATAAAGACAGCATTAAAATATCTATGCACACAATACTCAATTTTACAAAGGTGTTCTTGTTAAAAACAAAAGTTTTCCCAACACAACGCCATCTCTTCTTTCATGTGAAAACAGTTGCATTAAGGTAAAACTGGGTAGAGAAGCTGGGAGCATAAACGATATAATTAAAGGAACAAAGCTTTTATTAAAAAATTATTATTTAAGTATTCCAGAGTCTTAAGTTCTGGTTTAAACGGATGATTTCTTCACAAACCATGGAAACATTTTTATTTTGTTCATCTTACATTATACTGTAAAACGCAGTTAGCAGCAGGAAAAGCAAATCACTGCCTTTGCATCTTGTGACAAATGTGATTTCAGTAATTGAATCACAAAACATTTCAGATCCTGTGTTTACAGTTAACACCAATGATAAATATCTCAACACCCATTCTCTTGATCGCGCCTGGTGTGAATAGCTCCATAGGGATCTATTGTTTCGATTCAAGAGCATCATAGCATGGTACATCATCGCTTGATTGCTGCCTTAAAGTCCACATGATATCAAAATTGACCATATTTAACTTTGTTTGCCTAAATTGATCGTTTTGTGGTGAACAATTCATCCATGCAAGTCAATCCACACAAAAAAATGTTTTGGCTTCGTATTTTTACTCAAAATCTGAAAATGACCCTCCCCTCTGCATTGGAGGACATTCCCTGATGACGTAGGTTTGACGGTTTTGGTGTCTGCTTAACATCCGTAACCACGCCCCTCCAACTGACAGTAGACAGGCTGAATGAAACACCTACTTTTATATATCCAATCAGGTGCTAGTTGAAAAAAAAAGCCAAAATTTTTCCTCATTTAGTATTCCGTTTTGGAAATGCGTCACAACACTGAGATAAAGTCGGTTGAAACTACCGGTTCACGCGGACTTTAAAGGGTTAGTTCACCCAAAAATTTAATTTCTGTCATTACTCGCCCTCATGTCGTTCCAACCCCTTAAGACCTTCTTTCATCTTCGGAACACAAATTAAGATATTTTTGATGAAATCCGAGAGGTTTCTGATCCCTCCATAGACTGTAACGTAATCACAACTTTCAAGGCCCAGAAAGGTTGTAAAGACATCGTTAAAATAGTCCATGTGAATACTGTGGTTCAACCTTAATGTTATGAAGCGACGAGAATACTGTTTGTGTGCTGCTGCGCGTCCCTGTGTGTTTAATAAGCTGAGTGTACGCGCGTTGTGGACCTGTCAATAGGTTTGCATTACTACTGCGCTCTTTGAATAACAAAAAAAAATTGCGTCATTGACTTTAGACCAGGTTTTTGTTGGTCAATGGCGCAGTCTATATCAGTTCCTCAAAATAGCAACGCGCCATCAATGCGCCCGAACACACCTCATTTTTTAGACCAGCAGCCCATGGGCGCAAACGCATTTGCTATTTAAACAATGTGGCGCAGGACGTGAAAATGATACTAGCAAAATACACTTGCGCCTGGCGCTTCGTTGTGCCGGGTGTAAGATAGGGCTCTAAGAATTAATTAGCCAATGGCTAATGATAGACATTATTTAGTCGCCCAAAGTGAAGATTTAGTCGCATATGCGAGTGTTTTAGTCGCATTGTAGAGAGTTGTTACGTGTACAATAAACAAACCCTTCAACAGTGTCTATTTGAGGTAGGCTAAATGCTATAGGAAAGTGCATCAAAAAATAAAACTAACTTTGTATTACCATTACCAGATTGAATGGCAATAACATGAGAATGACATATTTAACCTTTTATGTCAAAGATTTAATTACCTCTGTTGCATTTTGTTAGTGATTTGTGTGTGTGCAGATCTATAACTATCACACCTTTGTTGTGCTTGGACTGATTTTGACATTGATCTTTTAATGTTCATTTTAGATATGAAAGAAGATTCTGTCATTTGCCATCAATGTGGGATCCTTTTCACAGAGCAAGCAAGCTTTGAACAGCACGTGAGAGTTCACACTGGGGAGAAGTCGTTCACCTTCTCTCAGTGTGGAAAGAGTTTCACAGCCAAACAAAGACTTGAAATTTACATGGGAATTCACAGTGGAGTGAAGCCTTTCTCCTGCTCTGAGTGCGGAAAGAGTTTCACATTGAAAGGAAACCTTGAGAGACACATGAGAACTCACACCGGAGAGAAGCCGTTCAACTGTTCTCTGTGTGGAAAGTGTTTCACATTGAAAGGAAACCTTGAGAATCACATAAGAGTTCACACTGGGGAGAAGCCGTTCACCTGCTCTCTGTGTGAAAAGAGTTTCAAAGCCAAACAAAGCCTTAAAATTCACATGAGAATTCACAGTGGAGAGAAGCCATTCAACTGCTCTGAGTGTGGAAAGAGTTTCACAGTGAAAGGAAACCTTGAGAATCACATGAGAACTCACACCGGAGTGAAGCCGTTCAACTGCTCTCTGTGTGGAAAGAGTTTCACAGTGAAAGGAAACCTTGAGAATCACATGAAAACTCACACTGGAGTGAAGCCGTTCAACTGCTCTGAGTGTGGAAAGAGTTTCACAGTGAAAGGAAACCTTAAGAATCACATGAGAACTCACACTGGATTGAATCCGTTCAACTGCTCTGAGTGTGGAAAGAGTTTCACAGTAAAAGGAAACCTTGAGAATCACATGAGAACTCACACTGGAGTGAAGCCGTTCAACTGTTCTCTGTGTGGAAAGAGATTCACAAGGAAGCAAAGCCTAGAGGTTCACATGAGAATTCACAGTGGAGTGAAGCCTTTCTCCTGCTCTGAGTGTGGAAAGAGTTTCACAGTGAAAGGAAACCTTGAGAATCACATGAGAACTCACACTGGAGTGAAGCCGTTCAACTGTTCTCTGTGTGGAAAGAGATTCAAGGTGAAAGGAAACCTTGAGAATCACATAAGAGTTCACACTGGAGAGAAGCCGTTCAACTGCACTCAGTGTGGAAAGAGATTCAAACAACAAGGACATCTTCAACATCATGAGCGTTCACACTGAAGTGAAGCCCTTCATCTGTTCTCAATGTGGAAAGGGTTTCACTGTGAAATATAACCTTAATATTCACATGAGAAATCAGAGCGAATCAGTTTATTAGACACTGTAAAGCAGAATTACTATGACCTTTTTTGTTATAAGAACATGAATGTGAAGAGCATGCATATTTCTGTTCAGATGCAGTCAGAGCTTTGACAACGCAAATATCTTAGGTTATTCAATAAACTGCTTTATCGCTTAATTTTTTGCCTCATTATACATCAGCCTTAATTCTGCAGAAGAGTTTACTGACAATATGTTTGAAGACATTTTAGAATAGAAAATCCAGGTATGACATTGGTATCTAATAAATATCTGTGACAAAAGCTCTTCAGTCCACTGTGATTTTTTTTTTTTGTACTCCGCTGTAACCAGTGCTGGGGAAAGTAACTTTATAAAGTATTGTCCTCCCTAAAAACGAACTGTTACAATTTTATGGAAAGTAATGTTATGTTACTTTTTCTCTCCTGGGCTGGGCTTAAAACAGACAACAACAACAACAACAAAAAAAGAATCACAAATGTGATGTTTATCTAAAGTCATTTTTCCTTATGGTTGAATTGGATCATCAAAGGTCAGCAGCAAAGACATTGATTAATAAAGTGAGATTAAACACCTTAAGTGTATTTGTGTAATTTACAATATTTAATTATTGCAGGTTTGTTTAATTTTCTGAGATTGCATTTCAGTGTTTTCATCCATTTTGAGCAATAGCCTATTGAATCTGTTTTTGTGCCAGTGAGATGAATAAAGGTTCACATATATGTCAAAAAAACTCTCACGACAGCGAGGCGGACACGTCGGGTTCTGCAGTTTTTCTCCACCGACTGCGCTGATCAAAAGCACGATGGGAACCAACTTGCTGACGACACAGCTTAAAGGAACACTCCGACTTTTTGGGACTTTAGCCTATTCACCTTATCCCCCAGAGTTAGATAAGTCCATATACATACCTTTTTAATCTCCGTGCGTGCTATAAGTCTGTTTGACGCACCCACCGCTAGCCTAGCTTAGCACAAAGACTGGATGTAAATGGTTGCAGCTAGCATACTAATCCAAATAAGTGACAAAATAACGCAAACATTTTCCTATTTACATGTTGTGATTTGTATAGTCACAGAAGTGTACAAAAAGTGTACGTTATTTTGTCACTTATTTGGATTAGTATGCTAGCTGCAATCATTTACATCCAGTCTTTGTGCTAAGCTAGGCTAGCGGTGGGTGCGTCAAACAGACTTATAGCACGCACGGAGATGAAAAAGGTATGTATGGACTTATCTAACTCTGTGGGATAAGGTGAATAGGCTAAAGTCCCAAAAAGTCGGTGTGTTCCTTTAATGCTCATTGGTTTTAAACAACCGTGATGTATTGTTCTCTTTTAAAAGGTTTGATTTTTACAACTCCAATATCATGTTTTTATGTGTATAAATTATGTGTGAGTGTGAATATTCCCAAACTCTCGGGACAGTGCAATCTCTATATAATTATATAAAACATGTCTGTATTAAAGCAAAAAAATGATTGATAAACACGTCTTTCGAAGGAAATTAAGTCTTGTTCATTTATTTACCAGAATTTAAATGGCATCCAGTTTATTAGCAATGCGTGCATGTGAATCCCGGGATATCCGCCTTTGATCATCTCATAACGTTAACTTAAGTGTCTGATCCACTTTTCACTCCTCTTTCACAGCCTCATTCTCGCGGCTGAATGTCAAGCACATGCGCATCTCAAACGAACCTATTATTCAGCTGTTTTTTCTAGCATTAGCAAGAAACGGTGCTAGTCAATGTGTCACACGTACTTCATAATATAGTTTCAGTCTCCGTCTCTGTCTGAATAGAAAAAACTTATGACTAATGTATTTATCCAGTTTATTTACTTCAAATTTTACACCGGCGTTTTCATTGGTTCATCAGATCAACGCCCTCGCAAACCAGTATACATGACGTAACGAAGCCTCGTTCGTTGCTGAAATCACGTGACCTGCCCAGTTTGATTCGCGCTCCGAATCACTGATTCAAAACAAAAGAACGGTTGCGTTTCGGATCTTCACGAAGCAGTGTTTTTAAAGCGCCTATGACTACATTAAAGCTGTTGTTATTTTAAAGCAAACCAGCTGCGGTTATAGAATCTCGATTAGAGAATAGTGTGAATCAAAAATGACTGACGGAGAGCTCTCTGTGGAATAAACTTGATCGATAAAGATGGAGCAGCATGAAAACAACCAGACCACACAGGTAACGTTACCACCAGATGTCAAGACGAAAGCCTGCCTGTCGCCTAGCCTCAAACAGAAGAATAAAGTACTGTGTAAGTTGGTTATTTGTAAGTTACAAAGACTCAAATATGTTAGAAATGAATAGTTAATTATGTTAATGGTTGTTTGTGACTAATAAATCCAAGTGTGTCAAATTATTTTTGCCTGTAGTAGAGCCTATAAGGTGTTGTTACTTCAGATGTTCAGGTGACCACAATAGTTGGGGATTTGTCAGAGGAACTATATGTTTTCTTAATTATTAGCTGACTGAAACCATGAAGGCAAGTGCAAGAGAAAAAGCTCTTTTTAGATGCTTGGATAATTGATATGTCATTCCTTTTTTTGTGTGTAAAAATCATATAGCCTAACTTACACTCTGCAAGCAAACACATTCTTCTTCATTGACTGCTTTTTTTGCAAGCTGCAAAATGTAATTGTAATAGACATAGTGATGAATTTGATCCATAGCTTGCTTACTATAGACAGTGAATTTGTGATTATGTGAAGTTAAAGTTAGGCTACTAAACATAATAATAATAATAAATCGCCTTAAGGATGATACTACATCCCTCCACTCCTGACAGTATATTATCATGTTTATTACACATCTAAAGCTACTCACCAAATAAATAAAAGGAAATCATTTTATTTTATAATCTTACGCCTAATTTGACTTAAAATGTACACAACATAATAGTTCACAATAAATCTGAAATAGCAACAAGAAGCACACTGCAATCAATAAATACGTCCACTCTATATGTGGATAATGCAGTTTTTCTTTAGGGCACGATCTACAAATAAATCATCAATTCAGTTTATTGACAAACAATTCGCCTTTGGCTAAGCCACGCCCTAGAATGTAGATTGACCAATCACAGCGCAGCCAAGAACGAGCTCCCACAGAGGGTCCGACACTTTTTCACAGCGCTCCATTGACTTTAACACAGGCGGCGTCTCATATTTTTGGTCTCGGCAGGCTATTACCGTCGTGGTTTTATAAAAAATATTGTTAAACGTTGAGCCTGGGGCATTTGTAACACAGATACGCCTTTCCCAGAGAGGTTGGAGGGGGGTGTTAGTTTTTTTCCCTTCCCAAAACCGAAGTAAAATACTGACAAGTGTCGTCTTTGGATTAAACAGTGTGGACGTCCTCAGTCAGCGAAACCCCTCAAGGATCAACAACACACTTTTGTGTGCTCCATTTTTGCTTTTAACCTTACTGTGAAGTTATACTAGTTAGACAGTTTTATGCTGTTTAGGTTATGATTTCGGTTCTCTACCCTAATTGTTGATACGCTAGCACACGCTGCTAATAAATACAACTTTATACTCGCGTAGTCCGTTTGCTTTGTAATAGCGATTATAGAAGTGAATAGAGACCTACCCAGCTTTGCATGAACATGTTTCTCCTGATATTGTTAGTCCCAGCCTCCGTCTCGATTAGTAGGATATGCGGTGGTTCATTTTGTTTGACTGTGACCGTTATGCTTTTGCCTCTATTTGGATGCCTTGTTGTTGCTTGCGTTTCACCGGTATGTCTTGAATATAGCCTTCGAACGCACATTGCAGCCCCTTTTGCCTACTTCTATCGGACACTTTATTTGCTGCTTTATAAAAGTTTGATAAAATTTCAGCAGGAAGAGCCGTCACAGCATAAGCCATGTTGATACCAAACCAGAGCCCAGATGAAGTTGTCGGAGGTAGCAACAGTAACTAAGGGGGGCGGGCTTAGCCAAAGCTGAATTGAGTTGGATTTTGGTAGTAGCCGATAAATGGGGCCTAACAGTGTCTAATAGAGGGAAATGCTGTTGCAAAGTTAATCTAAAAAATAATAACCTTGTATAAGTCTTGTCAGATTTAATAGCAAGAACATGAGAATGACAGATTTAACCATTTGTTTGTCAAAGACAAACTGTCACATTAGGCTTGCTGCGATAGTTTTTGTTACACAGTGTTCGGTACACAGATTACATTACCTGGCCTCCGTGGCGCACTGTTGTTTTGATTTGGTTTTTATAGAAATAAAAACGATTTAGTTCAGTTGGACAACGAATGCACACAGTGCAGCAGGAGTCAGATATTACTTATCACGCAACGAGTAAGGAGAGATGACTGACAGGACAATGGCGGTGGATTTGGTGCACAACAGATCCTGATTGACAAGTATCTTATCTTGTAAAATGTGCAGTCACTGTACAGTGTACAATCTAATTAGTTAGTCTTTAAAAAAAAAAAGCATGCAAACCAATTACCTTAAAAAAAAACAAGTGAAATAGAAGTAGTATGTTGTACCGACAATTGCTTAGTTAGTATAGTTCACTTACACAAGAGTTCTAGTAAATAATTAATAAAATGTAAGCTAATTGTTAGCACTGTTGTGTTTTGCATGCTGAATGTTGAAATCTGTTTGTGACTTAAGCATGGTCAACTGCAAAATATTGTCACACATATAAAGATATTATATCAACCCAATTAAAACGTTCACGATTTTTTAAAAGATCATTATTCAACATGAAAAATAGACTAGTTAAGGATTTAGTTAGAAGATAGGTCACCTTTTAAAAGCAACCTATTTATTAGTTCCCTTCCTTTGAAACCACATAACTGATTTATTTTTGCATCGCTGCACCAATAGGAAGATAAACAATGGTATAAATTAAGTTCCAAGTGACCAACCAAAGGGAACACTGGAGGGAATGAGAATGAAGAATAGCCCCGTCTTAAAACGTAATATATATATATTTTTTTTTTACAAAATGGTACTCAAACCAATCAATTGACCCTTCGCAGGGAGTTTGATTGAGAGGCGATCTGACCAATCATAATCCGCAGAATCCGCCATTTTTGTCTGACAAAGCAGTCAGGAGAGTTAGTAGATTAATGTTGGAGGATTTGAACTTGAAAAACGTTGTGTACTGACTTCTTTGGTACAATGGAGGGAAAAGCGAAACAAACTGCAGAAGGCAATTATTTTTATTGTGCATGTCTCAGGCTGTACCACATATACAGTCTCTCCCCTGAGCTAGCTGCTACAGCCTGCCCTGAAGTGTGTAAAGTAAGATGTAAACAAAATAAGATAATCAGCCCTAAAACTGAAAATACAGCATCTCTTATGTGCGGACGCACGAGCCAAAAATGTCATCAATTCGGTGTGGGCGGTCGTGCGCATTGGGTGCGCAAGGCCACATTTTGCGCGGCGGTGTGCAGTGCACGGCTTTTTTTATAACAGCGTGCGCGGCTCTGCATCCGAAGATGCACGACTTCAAGCCGAATCTGGCCGAGCATGTACATCTCACCGCACCGGCACCCAGTTCTTGTGTCTAAATTAGTTGCTTACATTAACTAAATGAGCCTACATAGCTACAATAGCAAACATAGCAGCCCTTTAAATAAAAATAAATGGCCATGTTTTATAAAAAGGTTCACAAAACTATTTAAAAAAAAAATAATTATTATGTAAGATAACGTTAATTTAGTTGTAGGTTACGTTCTCATATCCATTTTTTTCTCTAATGTCACAGGGAATAATCTGGTTTACTGCTTTACACGATTCTTTTGTAGTGTGGTTTTGGTGTACTAAAGTGTTGTACTAAAATGAACATTCACGAGTGTACCTTCACTTCTACTCACCGCTGATTCCTGATGGTTTAGAGGACAATTACACCGAGTCGCACCCTGTCGTTTCAAAGAATAGTACACCGGCGAACGCAAAGTATAAATGCCTCGTCCATTTAGGGAGGCGTGCGCAGCGGAGGCTCGCAAACCCATAGACAGAGCAAACCTAGCTTAAGGCAGGACTACAGAACCCGCGTATCTAACAGTAGTTCCGCATTACATTAATTAGGCTAATTTGCACGCAAGTTTTATTTATTTTTACACCATGTATTCTCCGTGTAAATTCATGCACCGAACCGTGATGCCCGTACCGATTCGGTTCAATACGAATACATGTACCGTTCCACCCCTACTCCTTATATGTTCATTCATGTTTATTTGATGCTATTAACTAGAAGGAAGAGATGATCGGTTCACGAGCAGCTTTAACTGAGGCTCTACAGCGATCTGTCAGACACATTAAAGAGCCGCAAAACGGTATTTATTGTTTAAATTTCTTTAAAAAATTACCATATTTGAAAGTTGAGACTTTGTTATATCAAAAGTAACCTGGTCTGTCCTGTCTGTCAGCACGTTGTCAGTGTCCTCTCTCCTCCGCGATGTATTTTTCACTGCGTGAGAACATGGAGTGAGAGCGGCGTGGCTTGTCAGACATAGCAACAGTAACTAAAGGGGCGGATCTAAATGTTTAGAATTAAGTTAAGACATTAAGTAAATTTAACTAAAAAGTGTTAGTTTGAACAAATGTTGGATATTACAGTGTACAAAGGCCCTATACACATAGTACACATGATCGCAAATGCGAAAGTAAGTGCACATTTTAAAGCGATTTCAATACCCTGCATATAGATAGCGGCTTCCTGATGCCAATTAATTATAGGCCTATCCACAGAATGATTAGCCTGGGAAAACCCAGACCACTTCCGGCAAATTTATATCTGCTCTGCAAGTGGGTCTGGCAAAGAACCCATTGAAACCCATTTCCCAATCCGTCGAAATCGCGGCACCAATCAGAAACGTTGGGGCGGGCTTTACACGATGACGACAGAGCAGCGACGATGACGCAGATTTTGTACATTACAAAGATAGATGCCGCCGTGGAACATCACTCGTTCGAATCAGCTATCGCGTCTGTTTCAAGCGATTTAAAATGGTAATTTTCGTTAAAACCCTAGCAAAAAACAGCACTCGCAGCCTTCATATCAAAAAAAGATGTGTTTGCTGTCTTAACAACTGGATTTGGAAAAAGTCTAATATACCAGCTTGCCCCGTTGGTGGCTAAACGAATGGGCTCTGCATACATCATGTCCTTCATCGCTCTGATTGGTTTTAGATCTATCCAATTGCGCCCAGAGCCTTTTGAGCGACGTCCGTTGGTGACACCCCTGTGGAAATGAATTGTCTATGGAGCTTTGCCAGACCATAACTCAGTTACAACTGAGAGTGGTCTGGGTTTTCCCAGGCTACAGAATGATAGCACCCATGATAGCAAATTCAAAGTCGAAAGTGAAAAGTGAGCACGCATTCAAAATCCCCCTCCCTGTCCCTCCGGTGTTATTGGTAAAACTGTTGTTGTTGCAAGTTTATACGGTGTGAAAATTTCCTCACTGTGACATACCTATGTCACATTCTGCCAGTGGGCTGTGTTGCTTATCTGTCACTTTGGCTATTTCAAATTTATTGTCCTTGAATTGAGTTTTGACCTTGGTTTTTTTCTATGTTTATTTTAGACCTGAATGAACTGAAGGAAGATTATATCACTTGCCATCAATGTGGGATGCGTTTCTCAAAACAAGGAAGCCTTACGCAGCACATGAGAATTCACACTGGAGAGAAGCCGTTCATCTGCCCTCAGTGTGGAAAGAGTTTCAGATTGAAACAAAGCCTTGAGGTTCACATCAGAACTCACACTGGAGAGAAGCCTTTCACCTGCTCTGAGTGTGGAAAGAGTTTCACAGCCAAACAAAGTCTTAAAATTCACATTAGAATTCACACTGGAGAGAAGCCTTTCACTTGCCCTCAGTGTGAGATGAGCTTCTCACAACAAGAATACCTTAAACGTCACATAAGAAGACACACTGGAGAGAAGCCGTTCACCTGCTCTCAATGTGGAAATAGTTTCAGATTGAAACGAAGTCTTGAAAGTCACATGAGAACTCACACTGGAGAGAAGCCTTTCACCTGCCCTCAATGTGGAAAGAGTTTTACAGTAAAACAAAAGCTTGAAAATCACTTGAGAATTCACACTGGAGTGAGGCCATTCTCCTGCCCCCAGTGTGGAAAGAGTTTCACAGTGAAACAAAGCCTTGACAATCACATGACCATTCACACTGGAGAAAAGCCGTTCACCTGCCCTCAATGTGGAAAGAGTTACGCTGTTAAACGAAACCTAGAGTATCACATGAGAATTCACACTGGAGAGAAGCCTTTCGTCTGCCCTCAATGTGGGAACAGTTTCGCAATGAAAAATAACCTTAGGAGACACATGAAAATTCACATTGGAGCAAAGCCTTTCACCTGCTCCGAGTGTGGAAAGAGTTTTGCAATGAAATATGGCCTTGAGATTCACATGAGAATTCACACTGGAGAGAAGCCTTTCAGCTGCTCTGATTGCGGAAAGAGTTTCACAGTTAAGCAAAGCCTTGAGAGTCACATGATACTTCACACTGGAGAAAAGCCGTTCACCTGCCCTCAATGTGGAAGGAGTTTCGCTGTAAAACGAAACCTTGAGTATCACATGAAAATTCACAGTGGAGAGAAGCCTTTCGTCTGCCCTCAATGTGGGAATAGTTTCGCAATGAAAAAACACCTTAGTAGACACATGAAAATTCACATTGAAGCAAAGTCTTTCACCTGCTCCGAGTGTGGAAAGAGTTTTGCAGTGAAATATGGCCTTGAGATTCACATGAGAATTCACACTGGAGAGAAGCCTTTCAGCTGCCCTGATTGTGGAAAGAGTTACACATCGAGTCAAAGCCTTGAGGGACACATGAGATGTCACACTGGAGAGAAGCCTTTCAGCTGCTCAGAGTGTGGGATGAGTTTCACAGTAAAACAAGGCCTTGAGAGACACTTGAGTGTTCACACTGGTGAAAAGGTTTTCAACTGCCCTCAATGTGCAATGAGCTTCAAGCAACATGGACGCCTTAAACGTCACATGATAATTCATACTGAAAAGAAGCTTTATCTCAACAGAGTGGGGGAATCTCTTCCTCCGCCTGTGTGCAGCATCCATCAGAGTAAAGTGACTGCCGTCATAGTGTACCAGAAACCCCACCAGCTATCAGAGGAGAGTAATGTAGTCAATATTTTATAAAATTAGGAGGCCATAACTGATAAGAGACCAATGGAACAATTTGGTTGCGATGCCATGTTTACACGCCTACTCAAGCAAGTGTTTCTGTTGTTCATTATAATGGCTGACGCTGAACCTCAGCAAGAATACGTTGTAAATTGTAAACATTTGATACAAGGAAAACTAGACCTAAATAAAATGCATTAACCAAAACTTTTTACAATTAGTTAACTGTAGTCATAATCTCAGTTAAGTATTCGAAAATTGAGTCAGTTGAGTAGCAGTGCCACTGGCAATCACTCTACAGCTTCTTCCGATCATGGGTGCGTTTCCCGTACAACGACACAACTCGCTGCTTCACTACCATAGTATGATGCATCGTTGAAGAAATCAACTAGCTAGTCACGACTGTTTCCCCAAAAGCATATTGTCCAAAGTTGTTGTTCAACCACGTTGGTTAATGATGTCACGAACTTGGTGAAGTAATAACTATTTTTAATGAATAGCTTGAGATCGAGTTTTTGCCAAAAATTACGGACATGGCACCTGAGGACTAATTCTCATTTTCTAATTTATTTTGCTTTATTTCCAGATTCAATCATAGGCTCTTCGTACTAGAGCTCGTTCACAAATGCGACATTTGTATGTATTCTAAATAAAAGACACAGATTGTACTGAATGCCAGCTTGCTTATTTGGCTCAAGACAAGGATTTATTGAGTCCACATGTCATGCAAACAAGAAACTATGCTTCTAACCACAGGTCGAGAGCTATCGTTCAAACACACAACTTTGCAATGCTGTTTGCGCATGTTCGTTAGAACTATGGTTTCAGGAAACACCAACTCGTTGAACTATGCTGATAACGATGGAACTTGCAACCATAGTTGGCTAACGATGCTTTTGGGAAACGCACCCCTGGGTGTGGGCATGTTAATGGCATCTGGCTCTGAGGAGCTAGATGTAACAAGTTGAGGCGGACACTTTCAGTGAGCCCACGTCCTCTGTTAACTCCCGTGTACGAGGAGCTGGTTGAGCTCATGACCCGCGCCACAGCTAGACTCAGTCTAGACTGGTCAACAGAGAAAAAAGGAGAAGTTGCTCCAAGTAAAATGGACTGTATTTATATAGCGCTTTCACAGACCCAATGGCCACCAAAGCGCTTTTACATTATGTCTCACATTCACCCATTCATACACCGACGGCGGTGTCAACCATGCAAGGCGCCATCCAGCTCGTCAGGAGCAGCTGGGGTTAGGTGTCTTGCTCATGGACACCTCGGCACTTGGTCAGGTGGAACCGGGGATTGAACCACCAACCTTGAACCACTGAGCCACTGCCACCCCTGTAGAAGTAGTTGATGAGCATGTCCTGGTGGGTCATAGATGCTCCTCCCTCATGAATCTTCTGTTTCTCCCCGATCTACATTCTGGGGAGTCGAGATTGTGGGTACTATTGCTTAGTAAACTACTGCTTCGAATTACTAGAATGTGGAGGGACTGGTATAAGAAGATGCCCTGGGTTGAAGAGGCTCCTGATCTATCTCTCCCCTGGTGCAGCGTCTTCTCTGAAGGCTCCGGTCTTGCCCTCTAAATCATGTCAAAGACATCTAGACTGGTGGAGAATGCCTATGCGGTGGCAGGTCAGGCTGGTGGAGCTCTGCACACTATGGCGGTGTTGCAGGCTTATCAGGCTGACCTCCTGAAATACCTCTCACCCTCCGCGCCACCAAGCAGACGGCCATGGCTGCAATGGTCAACACGGAGAGGCATCTGCGGTTGAACCTCTTAAAGATAAAGGAGATGTCCTGGTCTTGCCCTCTGGCCCGCTATTGACACGGTAGTCAAGAGGTTCAGATAGGCTAGGGTTCAGTCTGCGGTATTCAAATGCTACATGAGCCCCCCGCAACCTCTTCTAACTCTGGACCCAGCAGGAGTGCTTGGAGGGAGCCCGCGCCTTCTGAAAAAAAAAAAGGTGTTATTACACATTTCTGACTGGTTCATGAGGAAGCTAATAGGCTGCGTTTGGAGCAGGGTTAGAGCTCTTCATTCTCTCGTCCAATGCCACTTATTTGCCTCTAACTAGGGATGGGAAGTCGACTCCAAAAGAGTTGACTCTCAATAGCCCTAGTGTCGGAATCAACTCCAGGACAGGTATTGACTCTGTATTATGTTTTTAAAGACGCAAGGTGTGTTCGTGTTGTTATTTTTTTTTACAGTCTATGGTTCGACATCGCCTGCGGCTGGATGTAACTGATCGGCGAGAGTTGCCGCGTACAGGCGGGGAGGAGCTGAAAACGGAGAAATTAAGTCGGACACTTTGTGCTTCTCGTAGTGACGCTCGTGCTGTGTTTGCATACTTTGACAACTGAAGTGAAATAAATGCAATATTTATCAAATACACAGACGTTTCAGATACTTTTCTATTTAATACTTTAGTACTGTTTAATACAGTGTCTGTTTGTACAAGAATAAAGTTCAACATAAGTCTACTATCAATGAAGTGGTGTCTAAGTTTTTTTTAATCAGTTTTATTTTGATAAATATGACACAATATACCATTTTGACTTCGTTAATTGACTTTTGACTGCTTTCCAGGGCTTTTTGTGAAAAAGACATGTTATACTTCTGCATTTTTGTATTCCCGCCCAAGGACCACGTGGTCCAGATGTGGGCCGGATCTGGGCCGACACTATGTTTGCTGTCTGGGACAGCCGGATAGACAGAGAGTTATTAACAGAACTTTTGCTGTAAAGGTAGATTATCACTGAAAATGTTATTGTACTAGGCCTACTCTTTAAACAGAATTATGATAAAAATGTAACACTAGCAACAGCTTTCTTACCTGTACGCGATGGCGTACTTTATGGGGTTGGGTGAAAATGACAGAACATCAGTTTTTCCTCCTTCATTTGGCCTAAAACACTGTGTCCGTAGTCATAGTTTGATAACTGACTACAAGTGTTGACTACAAACTCAGAGGTTTTTCAGATTTTCATTACGGCGTCCTCTCTATATTTATAATTCTTTGCAGCTTTTGGCCACTGCCTACAACACACTGGATCCTTCATTGGAAACCGAAAATAACTCATTCCCGCTAAACGTTTACTCTTTGAATTTAATCAAAGTCTACACCGTTATAACGAAAAGTTTGCTAAGTAGTATTACCTACTAAAGCAAGGTGGTATATGACTCTGGTCAAGCGTATCCGTAGCAGACTGGTGGGAGTGGCCTTGGGCGGCAACATGCCTAGTGCATTATGGGTGTTGAAGTTGTCCTACCAATTTGTAAAGACAACAGCCTTTTTTTCTCTAATCAGGTAGCACCGATTTTTTTTCTTTTTTCATTTCTACTGCATAGACAGACACGTTTTATTGAAAGCCCATTTTGCCTGCAGCGAATTAACAAATAATAAATTACATCAATGGCTTATTATTTACGTCCCTTTTACTCTTTCTGTCCATTATTAAATGGAAATTATTCCCTTGTTTTGGTCCTGCTGTATCCATACATAGAAATGTTGGTCAGAAAAATGATTTATTCAATCTTATTTTGTATGTGCACTAAAGAGTCATCAAAGAACATTCCATAGAATATTTGGCCTAGTCAGATTTTGATACCATCATGACATTTTTTTAATGCTTTATTCCAATGTACAGATTACACTATTTTAACTCCTAAATAAACCGTTTCTGGCTTTGTTTTCTTACAGTAAATGCATGTGATATGCATGTTGTTGTTTTATTTTATTGACTATTTAAAAAACAATCCATGTAGAGATTTTTTTATCTGTGAGGATTAAACAAATATATATTTTACTTTATGTGAATATTTAATGAATATATATATTTTTAATTATATGAATATATGTGGCCCACACTCTTTTCAGGCCACCTTTTATCTGCTTATTATTATTTTTCTTTGTATTCCAAGCAAAGCACCACTATAAGACAACTGCCTTCTTGTGGTCTGCTCTTTAAATAAACAATTTACTGAAAATTACATCAACAACTATTACACTGTTTTCCCTTAATTTGTTTGGAAGACGAAATAAGAAAGAATAAAAATAAAGAGACAGCAGTAGCAGTATTTTGTGACGTGGAAGAAGCATATGATAAGCTGGAGAGGGTTAATGATTAAGTTACATCATATATGGGAATATATGGGGGGGTTTTTTATCTGAAAACAGCAGGTTGAAAAGTGGGGGAGAAAATGGAGTTTTACATTTTCCATAGAGAAAATCAAAGTGATATTTTTACAAGGAAGAAAATAACCATAAACACAACTGTTTTTTCTGATTATTTTCATGTTTTAGAAACTATATAGAACACAACTTGCAGACAATGAAGAAAACATGATGGCAGAATTAGGAAAATTTTGATTAAAAGGAACAGGAATAAAGGATACACTGGAAATTGGTGTGAATGAACAAGGCATAAGAGCCATTTGCTGTTTTTTTTTGTTTTTTTTGTTTTTTGTTGCAATGACAGATCTGATGAGGAGAGTATGATGTAATGGACATTACAGGGAAATAAACCCAGAAGATGGCAGTAGTGTAACGCCTCTGGATGCAGGCTCCGTTAATTCCCAAAGAAGAAGAAGAACTGACTGATGGATGGAGCGAATCGGGCGATCTGGAAAATAAACTGGATCGAACATTTCCTGGAGATAAAGATGGATCTGCATGAAGACAACCAGACCACACCAGATGTGAAAACATGCCAGTCATCACCAAGGCAAGAATGTACGAATGAAGGACCGTGCAAATTTATTTATTTATTTAATTGTAAACCCAAATATTTCAGCCTGTTGGGTCATTTTATTGGTTTATTCTTAAGATTTTTTACCCATGCTGAGTAGTTATTCTGTAACTCAGCTGCTGGGTAATTTTTACTGTCAATACATGATGAACCCCCTCACATACATACCTATGCAACGCTGAGTCAATGTCAAGCATCGCTGTCATGTAAAAGCTGCCGTGCGCTCCGCTGACTATAATAGGAGCGCTATCGATGTAGTGCGCTTGCGTGCTGTGTTCGCGCGATGCGTTTGACGGGTTGGTTGAAACTTATGTCTGACAGACGATATGGCACAAGGTAAAGCTGTTTTTGATGTAACTTTTCAAACACGAATATATGATTGCCATTTAATGAACTGGAACAGCCTGAGACCAGTTTTTTCCCACAGATTCCCAGGCTGTCCCATAGGCTCATGTCACATCCTAAAACGTTTACTAAAATGCTTTTTGATTATAATTATCAAATTAATTTGATTGTAAAAGACAGACTTGCCAATTTAAAAAAAAAAGTGTAGCCTAAACTGGTCTTGATATATAACAGATTTGAAAGTGCATATTTTAAAAACGTTTACTAAAAATGCTTTTTGATTGTAATTATGTACTTGATTGTAAAAGACAGACTTGCCAATGTAAACAATTGTAGCCTATATAAACTGGTCATGATATAGGCCCTACCATATTTGAAAGTGGATATTTTATTATTTTAAATGAAAAGCCTGACTGGCCCAGATTATGTCAAAAACGACACAATCTCGTGAAAGTGCGTATCTATACTTCGAATTTTATTTCTCGTCGTGACATTTATAATGTTTAAAAAAAAAAAAATTTTATTTTTATTTTTTATTTTTGCGTGCATGCACTGTAACCCCCTTGTGTATGATTAGGAGTGTGGAGTGCGTGCGTAATGAATAGCCTATACACGCCATAAAGTGCGTATCATATGCACGCGAAAACTGCGTTTCATACTATTTTTCAACTATTTTTGGCGCACGAGAAATAAAATTCGTGGTATAGTATAGATACGCACTTTCATGAGATCGGGGTGGTCAAAAAAGAACCCAGTTTGTTTTGTCCAATATTTACCCAGCGCTTTTGCCAAATAACCCAGAAACTATTTATTATGTTTAATATATGTTTAATAAAAATAATTGCAAAATAATTATAATTACTATTATTTTTTATAGTTATACTGAATTGGTCAAAAACGGTGGGAATGTGATCTATGAAAACTCTGGCAGAGACAAATTTGTTTTAAGTTTGTTCACCTTAAGCTTACTAGAGGTTTGAGTTGGTTCTTGGTAAGAGTAAACCCAAATGTGAACACCAAAATCCCAAGTTTTTTCATATCTCAATATATATCACAGGATTTTTTTTTCTAAATGAGTATTTTCCAATATCTTGCAGCCCTAGACAGATGAAATGGATGTTAGTACCAGGTGTAACTTGAGCTTAACAGTGTCTAATGGAGGAAAAGGCTATAGCAAAGTGTATCTAAAAGATAAAACCCTTGTCTAAGCCATTCCAGATTTAATAGCAAGAATTTGAGATTTAAATATTCAACCTTTTAGTATGTCAAAGATAAAACAATGACATCTGTTGCAAATTATTTGGGTGCAAACAATTTTACTTTTGATTTTTAGGTCTGAAAGAAGATTACATCACTTGCCATCAATGTGGGTTAAGTTTCACCAAGCAAGCAAGCCTTGAAAAGCACATGAGAACTCACACTGGAGAGAAGCCGTTCACATGCCCTCAGTGTGGAAAGAGTTTCACAGTAAAACAAAGCCTCGAGTGTCACATGAGAATTCACACCGGAGAGAAGCCGTTCACATGCCCTCAGTGTGGAAAGAGTTTCGCAGCGAAAACTACCCTTAATTTTCATATGAGAATTCACACTGGAGAGAAACCTTTTACCTGCTCTCAATGTGGAAAGTGTTTCGCAGAGAGAAAAAAACTGTATATTCACATGAGAATTCACAATGGAGAGAAGCCCTTCGCCTGCTCTCAGTGTGAAAAGAGTTTCAACATGAAACAAAACCTTGATATTCACATGAGAAATCACACTGGAGAAAAGCCTTTCATTTGCTCTGAGTGTGGACGGAGTTTCACAGTGAAACAAAACCTTGATAGCCACATTAAAATTCACACTGGAGAGAGGCCTTTTACCTGCCCCCAGTGTGGAAAGAGTTTCACAGAGAAACAAAACCTTAAATGTCACATGAGAATTCACACCGGAGAGAAGCCGTTCACATGCCCCCAGTGTGGAAAGAGTTACACAATGAAGCAAAGCCTTGAGATTCACACGAGAAGTCACACCGGAGAGAAGCCGTTCTCCTGCTCTCAATGCGGAAAGAGATTCACAGTGAAACAAAACCTCGACAGTCACATGAGGATTCACACTGGAGAGAAGCCCTTCAACTGCTCTCAGTGTGGAAAGAGTTTCACAGAGAAGAAAAAACTTCATATTCACATGAGGATTCACACTGGAGAGAAGCCGTTCACATGCTCTCAATGTGGAAAGAGTTTCACACAACAAAACCACCTTAAATGTCACATGATACTTCACACCGAAGAGAAGCCTTTTACCTGCTATGAGTGTGGAAAGAGTTTCAACATGAAACAAAAGCTTGAGAGACACATGTGGATTCACACTGGAGTGAAGCCTTTTACCTGCTCTGAGTGTGAAAAGGGTTTCACAGTGAAACAAAACCTCGAGAGACACATGAGGATTCACACTGGAGAGAAGCCTTTCACCTGCTCTGAGTGTGGAAAGAGTTTTACAAAAGAAGTCAACCTTGAATGTCACATCAGAATTCACACTGGAGAGAATGGAAGTGTGGAAAGAGTTTCAACATGAAAAAAACGTGATATTCACATGAGAGTTCACACAAGAGACAAGCCTTTCAACGAGTCTCTGTGTGCAGCATCCATCCAAATGATGTGAAGGCAGTCATAGCACACCAGAAAACCCACCAAATATTGAAGTCTGATGTAGTCAATCTGTTTATGTGATTAGGAGGCCATGTCTGATAGAAGATCAATGGGAACAATGAGTCGGGTGAACAGTCCTTCATCAGGAAGCCTCTGCAACATCATCAACACTAACAGATAGGGATGCACCAATGCCACTTTTTTTTTCAAAAACGAGTCCGATACGATACCTGTATTATCATTGCATTTGTAATGTTTAAAACACTGCTTTTCAGGTTTTTAAGGTAGGTCTCAACTGCAGTTTTCAGGTACAGAAATGGAATAATCAAATGTAAAATCACACTGCATTGTCTTTATTGAGTTAATTAAATATAGTTTAATCTTTATTAAAGTTACAAAAGTTATTCAATCAAAAGCAGTGAGTGATTTTCTTTGTCTTTTGCTGTTGGATTAACATCAAGGACACAGAGAGCAGCAAGTAGGCCTATATTAGGCTGCTGTCACTTTAAGAGCTCCACGTATCCAATATACTGTTACACACGCTTTTTCTTTTCCAACTGTTTACCGTTTACAAACACTGTACATGCGCTGTATGGTATCGTTTTTTGGTATCGGAGCATTTTAAAAAGTACGAGTGCAGTATCGGACTCGACACCAATACTGGTATCTGTGCATCCCTAATAACAAATATAGCCGCAATAGTCAGGGTCAAAGCACTAATGGCCCATGTGGATGATTAACAATCGTATTGAAATGTATCTTATGATGTGGTTTATATAGCATAGTCCATATTGAATCTTCTCTGAAAGTTAGGGTTTGTTCATAATATGTGTGGACTCGTATTTAAAATTTTAATTTAGATGAATTTTATATCATAGGATGTCACAGGACTTTGCTGTTTTGAGTGTGCATTACACAAGAGAAACATCAAGTTGGTCCCATTCAACTAAAGAGGGTGAGCTTGGACCTTGGTCCTCGCAATAGCCATCAAATGACTGTATGTAAAAGATCTGATGTTCTGCTCCCATTTCCTCACAAAAAAAAAAAACTAAAAAAATCGAAATTAGATGCCTCGGTGCGCCTTGATGAAACGAACTATATCTATACCTTTGTTACCAGTGCTTCTGGATGTAAAAAGCAGCGAGTGGCTTTCACATGTGGGCTTTGCACTCTGACTCTGCTAAAGAAGCCCTTCGCCGTCCGTACCCGTCAGTACATATACTGAGACAGTCCTTCATACCCCCACTGTTCCAGATACTCTGTTGTCACCAAGCGGCAACCTCCCCGTCTCTCTCTTGAAACCAACACGGAAGTGAATTAAACGGCAATTCATGGACTGGCCGCTTGAGGCTGGCTGCAGAAGTGAGTCAAATCTGTATCTCCCGCATGTTAAAATGCCCAACTTTACAGCAGACAAAAACATGTTTACAGCCTGGTTCTCTATCTGGCTTTGGTCTATACAGCTAATTTTGCCCTTCAGAACAACTGTGAGGGGGGTGAATTTTTTTATAACTCACCCATTTAGTTGATTAATATTTAAAGTTCTGCTAAATTAAGGGTGTGTCCACTTTTGAGTGACAGGTGGATTCCCGATGATGTCAATGCTAGCCTGTTAGCCGACATTTCACCTCAGCAAATTCCAGCTGCTGAACTTGCCATCTCTGCCGTGTTTGTGCTTTTTTTCAGGATTATTTATTATAATTTAATACACCCATTTCTTCGCCCACGGCTTTGGATTCTGCCGTTGTCGTCGAGTATCGTTCGAGAGAACAACCAGCGCTGTATTTCAGTTGTTCTCCTCTATGAACATGCACTAATGGATGTCTGACAATTTCGTTGCTTTTTGGAGTTTTCAGATTTAAAAACGTCTATAGATATAAAGACTACACTCGTTCTGCGGTGCCGTTGCTCTGGAACAGATTATAATATGCTTAATTTATGTACCGTCAGATGAAATCCTGCAGGTGTCTGTGCGTTCTCCGTCCATGCAATAAATGCACATCCTTGAATGAGCGCGGATTTCTAGCGCATTTACTTGAACTTCATGGGTAATATATATTGATGTTTTGACCCATTTGAGATGCGGCCAAAATCAGAATTTAAAATGGACTGAATAATAAAGCTCTCTACGAGCGATGCCGCGCTGACGGACCATAGACTGTAAAAAAGAGTGACTGACATGTATGCACATAAATCACAGTCACACACACTCTCAGAGTAATATTGTAAGTTACTGCATAATACATTTTCAACTAGCAGAATAGCTGTACAGAATCATGATACACAGTCTCACTTGTAGCTGTCTTTTAACTATTATAATATTTCGAAGGGCAAAAACAGGACCTTTTAATTGGGATTCTGATTTTAATCATCAACTGTCACTTTAGCGCGAGGCCTTGTGTGCAGTCACAGACTTGGTACTGTGAGTACACTGTTAGACCTTACCGTTTTTTTTACAGTAAAATACTGGCAACACTGTTGCCAGTAATTTACTGTTAATTGTACAGTTCTTTACTGTAATCTACAGTATTTTACTGTAATATACAGTTTGTTACTGTAAAATGCACTAAATTAAAACTTGAGTTAAAACTAATTTCACTTGCAGAAACCGACTGCCTTAAATTGACCAACTGTCATTTAAATGTATTAACTAAAATGTGTAATGCATTAATAATGTGAGAAAAGAGTTAAGAACTTTCATTAGAAACCACTAAAAAAGTACATAAAAAGATTTCCACTGAACCAGCAACTACACAGTCACCGCCTGTTAAATAAAGCAACATGCAGCGTTTCATCAATATTAATAGATCTTCTGCTGGACTGAAGCACAGGCTTTACTTTTCAGCACAACGGTGACCCAAAAAACTACATTTTACAGTTAACAACTGGCAACAGTGTTGCCAGTATAAACCTGTTTTATAACTTACAGTTTATTACTGTTAAAATACTATTCGTGGGTGTGTCTTTTTATCTTACACTGTTAACCCTTTCAACCCCACAGGAAAATCCACACTACAAAGAGTAAAAAGTAACATTGATAAGATAATTAAGTGAATATGTAAGTGATTGTTGAGCATTAGTGATGAACACCTGCTGTTAACAAGCAGAATCACTGAAGGAAAGAGGAACACAAGAACAGAAAATAGAGAAACACAAGAACTACAACTGACTTCCAGCAATTACACATTATTACACTTATATTTTTAACCAGTATGACTTTATTTCTTTCATACATCTACTGAAGTTGTTATTGAGATGTTTAATTGAAAATGTTTGATATGAAGTTACCAATATAGAGATCAGTGTTTGCTTTAGTTGGGTTGCTGATGCTACAACATTAGATCTTCACTTGCTGCTTAAGCTGCATTTTAGCAAGTCACACTTGTACACACACATAGTTTGCGAATGATTGTGGTTATATTCAGTATGATGACAAAATCATATTGCCTGTCCATTCACTAAGAAGTTAATTCTCACTCCTTCAGAGTTTAATTCTCAATCAAAAGCGTTTTATTACCACCACTGTGAAACACAACAATAACTAATTTTATTTTTAACACATGAATAACCAAAAATAACAGAGCTACACTGTCTTTTGGGAAACACAGAGATATCACAAATCAGAACATGCATCTCAACAATGGTGGGAATATTTTTTATTATTATTATTATTCATGCAGCAGTGCATGCTGGGAGTTTTATACTATCCTGGAACCCAGCATGCATTGCGACATGAAACTTTTGATCGTCACCATTGTTGAGATTCATACGCTGATTGTTGATGTCTGTGTGTGCATAAGTCAAGCAGTAGTTGATACAATTGTAATGCACTATATGATTTCAATATTCTTCAGAAGAGCTGATTAAAGAAATATTGCTGTAATTCATGTTGTAGACTATCAGATATATGATATTATACCCATAAATTCAAAGCTTACACACAAAAAAAGAGCAGAAACTCATTCATGGATGATTAGGACATCACAAAATCCTGATCAACTTCCTCTTGACTTTTTATTGCAGTAACAAATGTGCTTTATAAACTCACTGTTACAGCAGCCAAAGAGATATGATTGATAGAAGTTTTCCAGTCAAGGTACAAGACACCAACTAAAGCAAATACTGATCTCCATCATGGTGACAACAAACTTTATTATTAACTAAATCCCTGTTCATTCTCAACAATAACTTTTGTACATGTATGGAAGAAATAATGTTAAACTGGTTTCACACTCAGTGTGGCTGGAAGTCAGTCGTAGTTCTTATGTTTCTCTTTTTTCTGTTCTTGTTTCTCTGTCCTTCAGGGATTCTGCCTATCAGGTGTTCATCAGTGTCTCAACTCACTCACTTCTTTTCATTCAAGTGGACTATATTAGTGAACTAATGTAGGGAATAGGGAATGAGGGTATAGAGTGTGATTGGGAACACAGCCTCTGAGTGTCACAGTATATTCCTGTAGGTATATTCCTGTATATTACTGTTTTAATGGAAAATGGTATGATATTGTAATAATTGGGTCTTTTTCTACAGTAAGGGCTAACAGTGTAGCATATAGCATTAGCTCCCAAGCCTGAGCTAACTCCATAACGTCGTGCTAGGTGGGCGTGGTTTCAGATAGCCAGGCTCCTCAGCTCCGCCTCTTTTCCCATATTCTGTTATCCGGGAGTGACGAGCGGTGACGCGAGGCCAAGATGGCGATGGCCGGCTCCGCCCACTTTAGGCTTCAAAAATGCTCTTCAGAAACCTACGGGTGATGTCACGGACACTACGTCCATATTTTATCCCCACTAATATCAGTCCATATATCCAGCTGCAAATAAAATTTGCATGGTGTTAACAATGGCTTTGCATGCTGGTAAGATTACAGTGTCAGCGATTGTGTGGCGTATTTTTTCCTCTTCGACTTGGCTACTATTTCAGCCACAAGATAGCTAGCCTTCAGTGCTTATTCAACACTTTTACACTCTTCATCATAACTTCCTCTTGTTTTTCTATTGCCTTTTAATCAAATAAAATATTCGGCATCCTTGCTTACTAGTGATGGGTGATTTTTGTGTGTGTGTGTCAGATGCTGTTTTAGTTTGTTAGGAACCATTGCTTCATTCGACAGTTTGTCCCAATTTCCCAGACATGTAGGAAGAGGACACTGTTGATCTCTGATAAAGGTGAAGACATAAGACAAGTACCTGTCTCTTCTTCTTCTTGCTGCTCTCAGCTACCCGCTCGGCTACATGAGGATGAAGTTCAAGTATCTGGAGCTTTTCTTTTAAGAAATCGGTCCATATTCTGTTCACAAAAACCGGTACACATTAATTTTCACAAAATGTAGAAATATGTCCATTTTTGTAATAGGCCATTCAGATTTTATGTTATTATACTGACATTTACTTGACTGCTGGTGGGCATATTTTTTTTAAAGTATCTGAGTCTGAGTCATATTAGAGGATATGTTAGGACGTTCATGGATCATACGGTTGCAAAGTTATAATTGTTTTTTTTTAGTTGTAGTGCCCTCTATTGGCAGAATTTTACAAAACTTGGTGTGCATCCTCAGAATGTCCTGCTATCTGTGTGTTTCTAAATACTTGGACATTGTATTTAGCAGCTATTGTCAACTCGTAAAAATGGGCGTTGCATGACCAATTCATTGACATAACTTTGCCTGTGTTTATATTTTATGGGTTTTCACAGGAAATTGTGTTCATACTGTGTGTCCCTCAACCGTGCATGTCTTATCATATCCATAAACTATAAGTGGAAAGTACCTGTGTGCACAATCATTGGTCAGAAAAAGGAGTAAAGAGACAATTGAGATGAGATTGTTAGATGTTTAGCTGGCACAGGCTTTGTTGAAACAATAAAGTCCCATTTTTGGCATCTGGAACTCCTTGATTTGATTTGATTTGATTTGATTTGGAAAAAGAAAATACTTAATAAAGCAGTTGCTTTCCCACCAATGCCAATGTGAGGCTGCTCCTGTCACTGCCTAAATAAAATTACGTTTTTTTTTTCTTAAATGTTATATTTTAGAAATATTTCATGCTTATTTTAGTGTCATGTTTTACAAAGATAGACTTCAAATAAAGTAACAGTGTTCTAATGCCATGTTAAGGATAGCATATAGACACAGAGGTGCGTGAACCATAAACAGTTTATTAGCAAAATGAGGACAGCATTTTCATTTTTGGGATGGACTAACCCTTCACTGTAAATATATTTATAATATGTAGTAAAAAATGCAAATGAAAACTGAAAGTGTCACAATAAACCATTTAAAGCTATTTTACTCTATCCTAAAACTACACTGATTGCTTTCTGCTTACATTAAAAAAAGTAAGATTATGAATTTGCTAAAGAGATTGTTCAACTCTGAATAAAATCCTTTTCTCATCCAGATTTTACAGATCAAGTGCTGAAAACACTTTACACTGGCGACTCCTGCTGGTCAACACAATGTAAATGCAACAAGAACACAAACATGTAGGCTATAATGTTTTGTCTATAACGGACTATAATGTTTTGAAAGTGTAATCTATTAAATATAATCTAAAAATAATGTATAATTTGTGTTCTTTTATTAATTGTTATTGTTTCGTTTTTGTTTATTTTCTGGGAGAACTTGGCTAATCGGTCCAATTAAATATCACTCTCCATTTTGCCTTTCTGCATATATTTGCAGGTTAGAACCTAAATTATAAAACTGAACCGAGATCAGGTAAAATCATATCAATACAGACACTGATGGTTCATGGGTTCATCCAGAGATGTTATAATATGGATCTTAAATGGCTCTGGTTATGCAGATAAACGCCTCCTAGCGGCGAACACTCAGTACATGACGTAACGATCACGTGACTTGCCCAGTTTGACGAGCTCTCCAAGCCATGGATTCGCAAACGTCTCGAAGCTTATTCAAGCAGCGTTTTGAACGCCAAAGCACTGATTTCAAACCAAATCAATTTTGGTTGTAGAATATCTGTTAGAGAATAGAGTGAATGAAACCTGACTGATGGAGACTGATGAAATAAGCAGCATCAAACATTCCCTAGTGATAAAGATGGAGCAGCCTGAAAACAAGCAAACCACACAGGCACCAGATGTGAAGACGAAAGCCTGCCAGACGACACCTATGCAACAGTGCAGGAATAAAACACTGAGTAAGTTTGTTATTTGTCACTTGCAATGAAAACATCTATTAAAATAACTTGTTAATTCTGTTTATTGTTAACCGTGAGACTAATAAAAAGCCTCATCGTGTATCAAATGATTTAAGCCTAAACCTAAATAATGTTCAAATGTCCACAATAGTAGCTTACTCCGCAAAACATCCAGTGTTAAATTAACTGTCCTGGGAGTTTATTTGACACCACACAAGTGTTAAAGTGTTAAAATAACAATGTTAAATGAACACTGTGATCACATTAAAGTTGATCAGTGATCACATTAAAGTTATTGAGATAATTAAGTGATTAATTGAGTGATGATTGACCATTATTGAAGATATCTGATGTTAACAAGCAATCACTAAAAGAGAAAATCACAGTTTTAAGTCACCGTTATGAAGATCAGAGTTTGCCTTACATGGGCTTTTGTCCCTTGAGTTTTTAATATTAGATTTTGTTTGTTTGGGCTGCTGTGTAACTGAGTTGTATCAGCCAGACAAGCAAAGGGAAAATGTGATCAGGTGGTGTTGGGTATGTTTTTACGTAATAATCATTTGACCTGAATCACCGAACTCATTTAGAGTCTAATCTCTGAGTTATATTTACGTTATTGATATTAACAGCAGCCTTGTGGTTCATTCTACAGCATACGACCCAGCATTTTCAATATAATCCAAAGGTTTTCTTAAAAGCCTCATAAAACAATGTTATACTAGATGCACTTTTCATTAACTTTTCCTTACAATTGTGTCTAGATCAACTCCTTAGCTTAGCCTGCTAACATATCCAGTGCAAGTTACTTTACATGATAATATAAAAACATGTATTAATGGTATAATGGCTTTGGTAATAGTTTTTCATTTTACCATTATTTAAAGGAACCGTATGTAAGATTGTGGCCAAAACCGGTACTGCAATCACTTTCAAATTACTGTAGAGTGGTGTATCCCCTCCCCCCTGACTCGAGGTTGCCAGATAGGCTGCTGGATCCAGCAGGAACGTAGGCCGCTACAAGAAGGAGCTTCCAGTGGCAAGACTAGAGCAGAGCTGGCAACCCGGATGCCGAAACACTACTGACTTCGTGATTGGTAGATAGGTGGAGGGTGGCACATCAGGCCAAAACACAACATGACAACATCAACATCAGTTGAGGGCTGCAACTTCACTTTTAAATGACAATATCCTGGCCGGACTACTGTTGTCAGTGATATAAGTATTTGAAATTAACATGATTTCTTAAAGGTGCCATGTGTATTGTCTGACAAAAAAATCAAGTCATTCTCCACATTCCATACCAGATGGGGGCAGTATACCTCCATAAAGTGAATTGGTCTACTCTAGAGTAACAGACGAGAAACGGCATAGTCTCTATGCTCCGCCCCTACCTTCACAACAACCCTAGAGCCATAGCCGAAGCCTAATAGAGGACGTTTTGCCTCCAGAGGAACGTTGGGTGATGTCAAGTGATTTTGAAACATGACATCTTCAAGCTACTCCCCTTCACCTTTACCAGTGAATGTTCATATTCGTTTTGTTCATATTACATTTTGAGTTGTATATACACATTCTTTGAATTAAATTAATTTGACAGACAGCATTCTGTCAACATCATTGGTCAACATCAGACAGCGCACGTGAACCGATCATCTCTACTATAGTAAAAAAAACACGAACACTGTTGAAAGATACAGTAGGCTACAAATGACCTGTTCGCGCCACAAATTGTTCTCCGTCCTTAGCGACCGAGTCATTGAATGTGAAACAGCCGGCTGCTGTCGTCAGCGAGCAGCAATATTAAGACAACGAGGGCGCGCGCGCCGCGTTGATACCTCCGTTTCAGTTTCTCGAACCCGCGCAGTGCGGCGGTCAGAACACGGAGACCATTCTGCCCCTAGCTATGCGTGCGAAAGCATGGGAAGCGATCCCGGGCGTGTCAGAATGGGTGCTGAACGTTGTAAAACAGAGCTATGCACTGCAGTTCGCTCGCCGTCCCCTGCGCTTTCGAGCCCGGACCGTGACGAGCGGTTCTTTTCTTATCTGATTTGATTTGTGCTTCAGAGCGCGTTTTTTTTCCCTGCAGCGGGTGGTGGTGGTAGGGGTCTCTTGCCAAGGGCTTCAGCCATCCTTCCGCTCTCTTCCCTGAATTGAAATGAAGTAGTGGGCTGTACTTTCCACATGATTGACATCAGGTTCAAGTACGCCCACAAGCCGTGCGAGTTATTCGTGTATTGCAGGTTGGCTGGTGGTTATGTTGCCCGCATACCGCCTCCCATGGCCGAAACTGGTATTACGACACCTGTCGGGCCGTGGCTAGGAATGCTAATGCTAATTAAGGTTGATATCTCTAAAGCACTATAACTTGACATTTTTTTAATGACATAATCGCCCTTATTTCTTCTCATTCTTTTGATGCGTGTAGCTAATTTTTTGGATATTTTTACCTCAATTTTTACACATGGCACCTTTAATGTCTACTGACATATCAGGGCCATTTTATGATTAATTGAAATACATTTCTTACATACGGTTCCTTTAAATAACCTTTTTAATGCAAGAGTAAATGTGTCCAGACCATGTGTTTTAAGGAATAATGGCACTTACACCATTAGAATGTATGTTAGTCAGCAGGTCATTATTGCAAAATAAACACTTTTGTGGTGATACAATTCAAAACCTTTCTGCTCCTGACTTATTGCTTTCTGATCCTGCTTAGCTATGGCTACTGACCATAAAAAATAAATATGTGGATATTGAATACTGATTTGAGTTTAAATACAGCCTGTATATTATCTTAAAGCTTCTGCTAAGAAAAATAAATAGTCCACTACAATATAAAAAAAATATGTTACAACAAGGTAAACGCTGCCCCTCTGTGCAACCAAGCAAACTGCTCCCACCATCGGCCATTCAATGGGTGCTTTGGTTGGCACAGAGATGCATCTGTGGCTGAACCTCACAGGCATCAAAGATAGGGACAGGGTGTTCCTGCTTGATGCCCCAATCTCACCTTCCGGCCTGTTAGGCGACTCGGGTAACGCAGTCGTCAGCAGGTTTCAGGTGGTGAAGAAACACAAGGAAGAATTCCTTCCTCGCCACACTCAGGGGGAGGAGCTGCCGGCCACAGAATCCAATTAGTAGGTTACAGAATCCAATTAGTTCGCCGTCTTCCGCATTTCAACGGCATTGTTTAGGAGTGTGTTTTTGGGAATGTTTGACCATTCTTCTAGAAGTGCATTTGTGAGGTCAGGCACTGATGTTGAACGGTAAGGCCTGGCTCCAAGAATTATTCCCAAAGTTGTTCTATCGGGTTGAGATCAGGACTCTGTGTAGGCCAGTCAAGTTCCTCCACATCAAACTCGCTCATCCCTATCTTTATGGACCTTGTGTAACAAGGTTCGTTGTTATGGGAAGAAGGAGGCGGGAACCGGCTTTAATAAATAAATAAACAAATACAAAAATGAAAGTATAATCCAGCAGCCCCTCGCAGACAACTGCTGGCCACATAAAACAGAAACAAAACGCAACATAAAACTCAGGCCGGTTCCTCTCTCGATCTTCACAGTCGTCGCTCCTCCTTTATGCTTCCGCTCCTCAATGAGAGATCCGAGACAGTGCGCCTCACAGGTGTCGTTCATCATTAATCACGCTAATCGCGTCGGTCTCTTACGTCCCTCGACCTCGTCCTGCTCACCACACTTGCTTTGTGCACAGGAGCGTGGCCATGTTGGAACAGGAAGGGGCAATCCCCAAACTGTTCCCACAAAGTTGGGAGTATGAAATTGTCCAAAATGTATTGGTATGCTGAAGCATTAGGGGTTCCTTTCACTGGAACTAAGGGGCCAAGCCCAACCCCTGAAAAACAATCCGACACCATAATCCCCCCTCCACCAAACTTTAAACTTGTGTCACAATGCAGTCAAGCAAGTACCGTTCTCCTGGCAACCGCCAAACTCAGACCATACCCAGTCCATCGGATTGCCAGACAGAGAAGTGTGATTTGTACCCCCAGAGCACGTTGTACTTGGTCACGTAAGGCTTTGATGCAGCTGCTCGGCCATGGAACCCCTTTCCATGAAGCTCTATACGCACTGTTCTTGAGCTAATCTGAAGGCCAAACAAAGTTTGGAGGTCTGTAGCTATTGACTCTGCAGAAAGTTGGCGACTTCTGTGCACTGGGCGCCTCAGCATGCGCTGACCCCGCTCTGTGATTTTACATGGCCTACCACTTTGTGGCTGAGTTGCTTCCACTTTGTTATAATCCTACTAACAGTTGATCATGGAATATTTAGTAGTGAGGAAATTTGATGAATGGACTTATTGCACAGGTGGCAACCTATCACAGTACCACGCTTGAATTCACTGAGCTCCTGAGAGCAACCCATTCTTTCACAAATGTTTGTAGAAGTGTCTGCATGCCTAGGTGCTTGATTTTAAACAACTGTGGCCATGGAAGTGATTGGAACACCTGAATTAAATGATTTGGAGGGGTGTATATTCATAGCCGGTCACACAAAAAAGTGTTCTCAGAGCGCTGAATCAAGCGCAGCATCTCATTCACACTTTTTCAGGAAAAAAGGTTACATTCAAGTAACCCTAGACGTTCATTTGTAATGAATCAGGATACATAGTAACTAAGGTCTACGACAAAGGTCTACAACTTTGTATAAAATTTCAGTTTCAATTGGATTTGAGCAAATATCATCTATTGCTTCGGCTAGCTCATCTTTGCTGCACTTGAATTGACTTTTAACATCGATCTTTCAATGTTTGTTTTAGATCTGAAGGAACTGAAAGAAGATTCTGTCACTTGCCATCAATGTGGGGTTTGTTTCACTGAACATGTAAGTCTGAAGAAGCACATGAGAATTCACACTGGAGAGAAGCCGTTCACCTGCTCTCAGTGCGAAAAGAGTTTCACACAACAAGGACAGCTGACACGTCACATGAAAATTCACACTGGAGAGAAGCCTTTCTCCTGCTCTGAGTGTGGAATGAACTTCATAGAAAAACACAAGCTTATTATTCACATGAGGATACATACTGGGGAGAAGCCTTGCACATGCTCTCAGTGTGGAAAGAGTTTCACACAACAAGGACAGCTGACACGTCACATGAAAATTCACACTGGAGAGAAGCCTTTCTCCTGCTTTGAGTGTGGAAGGAGTTTCATGGATCAACGACAACTAATAATTCACACCAGAATTCACACTGGGGAGAAGCCTTTCACTTGCCCTCAATGTGGAAAGAGTTTCACACAACACGGACAGCGGAAACGTCACATGAGAGTTCACACTGGAGAGAAGCCTTTCTCCTGCTCTCAATGTGGAAAGAGTTTCACAGTGAAACAAAGCCTTGAGAGTCACATGAGAATTCACACTGGAGAGAAGCCATTCACATGCCCTCAGTGCGAAAAGAGTTTCACATTGAAACAAAGCCTTGAGCGACACATTAGAATTCATACTGGAGAGAAGCCTTTTATCTGCTCTGAGTGTGGGATGGGCTTCATAGAAAAACAACAGCTTAATACTCACATGAGAATACACACTGGAGAGCAACCTTTCATCTGCTCTCAGTGTGGAAAGAGTTTCATTTTTAAACAAAGCCTTGACAGACACATGAGAATTCACACTGGGGAGAAGCCGTTCACCTGCTCTGAGTGTGAGATGGGCTTTATAGAGATGCAAAAGCTTAAAATTCATATGAGAATTCACACTGGAGAGAAACCTTTTACCTGCCCTCAATGTGGAAAGAGTTTCAGAGTAAACCGGAGCCTTAGGAGACACATGAGCATTCACACTGGAGAGAAACCTTTTGCCTGCACCCAGTGTGCAAGGAGTTACACAGTAAAACAACACCTTGAGAGTCACATGAGAATTCACACTGGAGTGAAGCCCTTCATCTGCTCTCAGTGTGGAAACAGTTTCATGGAACAACGGCAACTTCTAATTCACATGAGAATTCACACTGGAGAAAAACCTTTCTCCTGCCCTCAATGTGGAAAAAGTTTCAAACAACAAGGACAGCTGAGGTGTCACATGAGAATTCACACTGGAGAGAAGCCTTTCTCCTGCTCTCAATGTAGAAAGAGTTTCACAGTGAAGAGTAACCTTGAGAGTCACATGAGAATTCACACCGGCGAGAAGCCATTTTCCTGCTTTCTGTGTGGAAGGAGTTTCATGCAACAAGGACAACTTCAAACTCACATGAACAGTCACACTGGACAGAAGCCGTTCATCTGCTCTTATTGTATGAAGAGTTTCGCATTGAAACATATCCTTGAGAGACACATGAGAATTCACACTGGAGAGAAGCCGTTCACCTGCTCTCAGTGTGGAATGAGCTTCATAGATAAACAAAAGCTTAACATTCATATTAGAATTCACAATGGAGTGGAGCCTTTTACCTGCTCTGTGTGTGGAAAGAGTTTCACAATGAAAAGCACCCTCAAGAGACACATGAAAATTCACACTGGAGAGAAACCTTTCACCTGTCCTTATTGTATATTGAGGTTCACAGTGAAACAAAGCCTTGAGAGACACATAAGAGTTCACACTGGAGAGAAGCCGTTCTCCTGCTCTGAGTGTGGAAAGAGTTTTTTGCAACAAGGACACCTTCAAAGTCACATGAGAAGTCACACTGGAGAGAAGCCCTTCGTCTGCTCTGAGTGTGGAAAGAGTTTCACAGTTAAACAAAGCCTTAAAACTCACATGAGAATTCACATCTGTCAATCCCCGGTCAATCTGTTTAAATGATTAGGAGCCCATGACTCAAAAGAAGCCAATGGGACAATTTGGTTGAACGCCAGGCAAAACACAATGTAAATAGAAACATTTGATGCATTGAGAGTACACCTAATTTCAGTATTGTAACCAACACTAATTGCAGCAACCTTTGTCATAATCCTGATTATTTATTTAAAGAATTGCCTATATCTAATAGCCTGACAAGCCAGACCCACATCAAGATGTTAGGTCTAGGAACACACCATTGGCAGGGCTCAATCCAAGGGGCGGGATAAACAGCTGTCTTTCAAATTCCTTCTGCACGCAATAGGATAGCGCTACAAACAACCAGAGCAATGAAGATGATGACGCAGTCCGAACACATCTTCCTTTTTTAAGAATGTCTAAAGTGCCGTTCTTTTCTCAAAGAAAAGCTTAACTCCAAGTCTTCCAGAGTCGTGGCCAAAGCTGATTCGAAAGACCGCTGTTCGGCAGCAGCAGCAGCAATCTTCTTTGTTTTCAAGTAGCAGGGAATTCACGCCGAACTGTTACAACTCTGCCGTCATTATGTTAAGCCCGTCCACCGACTCTATACACGATGTGATTGGCCTGACTAGAGTTTGGTTTTTCCATCTCGGAAGCCAACGGCGAGTTGCTAGACGAGACTGCCTGCTCTACACTATATATCTAACATAAATGCTGAGTCATTTGAGTAGCATTGCCATCACTGCAGTTTAGTAAGTCATGATTTTTTTACCCTGTATATTTATTTATTTTGTTGTATATGTACAAATTTATCCTATGGTAAATGGTAATGGTAAATGGACTGCTTTTATATAGCGCTTTCACAGACCCAATGGCCACCAAAGCGCTTTACAAGTTGCCTCACATTCACCCATTCATACACCGACGGCGGTGTCTTGCTCATGGACACCTCGACACTTGGTCAGGGGCACATTATGCACATTTCATTTTTTTTACCTTATAGCTTTCATTTACTTACCATGCTTGTCTGATGCTGTAACCTTACCTTGTATAACTGCTGTGCAAAAAAATAACATTCACGATTTAATTATGTGCAAGGCAAATTAAATAAGTCAAACTATACTTTGGCATTGTGGTACAGTATTTTCACTTCCATGAATACATTATACAGATTAATTTACCAATGTCCCTATAGCGACTAAGCCCATACTCATTGTTTAAACTGTAAACACTCACTATTCACTGAAGACAGCCATCAAAACCAAATTATCCAGTCACAATGACATACATAAGGGCATTCGTAATCATTGTGATGCTTCACTGAAAAATAAATGTCAGTTTTCACGCTGAACACTTATACATTTTTTTGTACATGGGGAACGCCATGCTGAGAGAATGCCTGCGAATCAAGGGCGCATTCACAAAGACTCAGACTGTCTAGTGGTACCACTACTTAAGCCACTATCTTCCAATAAGAAAAGATATCCAAGCTTTTATGCTCTTATAACAAGGGAAGTCTCTGCCTTTACAACCCTCCTCCCTCCCTTGCAGGCCAAATGCCGGGCTCAAGAGGAGAGCTCTAAAGAATAACTGGCTCAGCAATGTGAGCTTCTTTTAAAGAAAGAGTGCAAAATAACAAGAAGGATTGCTTATTAGGCAAATTACCTTTACTTGTTTGGTTCTTAACATGGATCAATTTGAGCTTCAAAGGAGTGTGGATGACCCTACTTTTAAGACCCAACACAGTTGGGGAGGGAATGAACACCTTACTCAACCTTAAGGTCCTAAAGAGCAGCTGACCAAAGGGAGCATGCAAGCTGTTAAAACCGCAGCAGCTACAACCCTCAATGTTTCTGCTCCTCCAAGGGCGAGCCTCAGGCACAGGAGAGGCTCAACTGCAGGGGAGCTTAACCCTACTTAAAGACATCAGAGTAATGGGCTAATGGGTCGAGCTTGCCGCGTGCGACTTCCTGTTTCACGCCCCCATACCAAATCCAGATCTGGTTATATACATTCACCACATGCTATTTTACAAACAAACTGTTCCTGAAGACAAAAAAAAGCTGATGACATGCATTACAGGCGCCCTCTTATACTCAAAAGCGCTCTGCTAATGACCTTATGGACTATCGTTGGACAATAACATTTGGCGTGTTTTCACACATGCTTCAGACACTGGTCATGTTGAAGGCGCCTTCTATAGCGTTAATCTAGGACGCAGTGTTGAAATTCCAATCTTCTTGAATGGAATTAACGTTCTTATGCACTTGTTGAGACATAAACAACAACATACTTTTTTTTTTAAGTACTCCCTTTATTTAACCAATACTTTGTAAACATTAAATATTTTACTCTTGTAAATTGCATGAGCCATATAATCAGAGTATAAAGTCTGTATTTGTGTCAGACAGTCTGTAAGTTGAAACTAGTCCTACCATACTGATACCATTTGTCCACAAATGCCTGTTTCAACAGTTATCAACATTGCAAATCTATTTTTTAGTATTTACATTTTTTTAATATTTAATATACATTTATAACGCTAAACTTTGTGTTACAAAACACAAATGAACGCTACTGTGAGGGTGTTTCTAATACAACGGCTGAGGGAGTGATGGCAAATTTCCATCTTTCTCTCTTCTGACTGCCGTAATCAATCTCTCAATATATTTTTTCCTCTTTTGGAAAGTCACAGAAACGCTGAAATGGATTTTTTTTCTTTTGACATTGGAGCAAATGGGAATACAAAAATTATATTTGCTGCCATCTCCTGTTCACCACTACAGAAGTTTAGCCAACTATGACTACATCTGCTTCTGAGAACCCCAGAAATGTGAAAAGGGTCCAGTTATTTTTTTAAATTAGATTTCAGGATTATTTTATTGGAATGACTTTCAAATCCTGATTTAACAAAGAAAATAATACAATAATAATAATAGTGTTCTTATGTCATGTATGTTTGATTTACATGAACAAATCTTAAAGGGATAGTGTGCAAAAAAAACACTCACATTTTAATAAAAGTCAGTGTTTTTTTTGACCTCGCTGAGTTTCATTGTATGGTTCATGTCAACTTTCATTGAAATGTTTTTCAAAATCTTTCCTTTTGTGTTCTGCAGAAGAAATAAGCACAGATTTGTCATTCTTGGACCGACTATCCCTTTAAATGTAAATTTGTGTAGGCCTAGAAAACTTGTGATTGGTCACTCTTAATTTATTTATTATATGTAGAAACAAATCTAAATGACAAATAAAAGAGCACAATAAAACATTTAATAACTATAATAATATATCATTAAAAGTAGAATGATTGCATTTTCTTTAAAACCAGAGGATATATAATCACTGGATGAAAAAAAAATGAAAAAACAGACACACACCCACACCCACACACTGCAGGCCGCTGGAAGAAACAGTCTAACAGACCCGGACCTCCTGTTGAGGAGGGAATGTTATAAGAGTGTGTCAGTATCCTGACAGCACTGTGACAGTAGGGTAGCGTGTGCGGTGCGTCATACACTTCTCCCTGTCGATGAGGAGAGAGTTTGTTTTGCAAGCGATGTCTTTCTCCAGGGCCAGTCGACTCTCCTCCAGGTCAGACAAAGATTTGCGTGCCTCATACAGCTGCTGCTGTAGGGCTGATACTGTCCTGCTGAGCTTTGATGCCTCACCTAACAGACTACAAAACACACACGCATCAGATCAGTGAGTGAGTGAGTGAGTGAGTGAGTGAGTGAGTGAGTGAGTGAGTGAGTGAGTGAGTGAGTGAGTGAGTGAGTGAGTGAGTGAGTGAGTGAGTGAGTGAGTGAGTGAGTGAGTGAGTAAATGAATGTGTGTGAGAGTGCGAGTGAGTGTGTGTGTGTAAGTGTAAGTGAGTGCATGTACCTGAGTTGCGGCTGGTCTCGGCACAGCTCAATGTTGGGTCTGAAGGTCCGGTTATGCAGCCTGGATTGAGCCACTCTGAGTGGAGCTTCTTTATCATACACAGCTTGCTGCAAGTATGATATATTCTTCTCCTGAGCCCCGATCTGATCCAGAATCTATTACACGGTAAACAACCATAGAGAGTCATTTCATGTTTATTTGTATAAAGTATGAAATGTGAAGATTATATAGGCTTATCTAAAGCCTATATTATATAAAATTATCTAAAAATGATTTTCTTATCAGTGTATGTGATCATATGTATATATGTATAGGCTTTTGCTTTGTAAAGGTGTGTATTGCCTGTCCCAGGTGCAGCTCCAGCTGTGTTTTGGACTGGCTCAGTTCCATGCAGCGCTGGATAAATGCCTGATCTACAGTAACACACTGCGCCCGCAGGTCCTCCGTCGTCTCCTGCAACACTCGCTCAGACAGCCTTCTCAGGGCCTGGCTCGCCGTCTCCTCTCTCTCCGCCAGCCGCAGGTTATCCACAGTAAACTTACGCCACACCTCCTCATCACACACCCTACAGAGAAACACACCGGAGAGGGCCGTCACTGATGCTGTCACGAACCCGTCATTGTGCATTATCAAGAATCCAATACAGCCAAAAACTGTTCATAATGATCTGGTTAAGCTGAACGACACCTTTGATATGCTGAAGTGTATTGTGCAAGGTGTGTGTGAAATGAAAATACTGTTTGTGTTTGTGAGTTCTGGCACGCACTGATCCTGCAGCGCTGCTGAGCTGGGATGCTGTTGTGTGTCCATGCTCCTGTTGTTATAACGTCCACACTGGTCATCCAAGGTGTAGGCCTGCTGTTTATCAGACCAGTCGAACTCAAGAGTCTGCGTCACCTCCCGGTTCAGCCTGGCACACACAAACAGTTTTATGACTATACACTCTAAAAAATGTTGGGTGGTTTTTCAACCCAATTTTGGGTCAAATATGGACAAACCCAGCCGTTTAACCCAAGGTTTGGTCCATTTGACCCGATTGGGTTAAAACAACCCAGCATTTTTTTTTAGCAATCTGAATAAAATCTATCTCAGTTATGTGCTGTAGTCTCAAAGGAAGTAAATGATGACAAAAAAATTAATTTCTGATGACAGAATATATTAAAGAGAGATTCATAATTCATAACTGGCCTGATCTGGTTAAGAGTTTGATCCAGAGTTTTTTTCAGCAGGGCCTGGATGCTTCTGATCAGCTCCACCTCCTGTTGGAAATCATTCAATGAACTGTTTTAGGATCTGTTGTTCACATATTTGTCTTGTTTGTGCTTCTTTATTCAGTAGCTATACTAATAATAATATAAATAAATCAATTATTGTTATTATTTGTTATTATTGAAAAGGGTTCTACAACCCAGCAAACACAGAGCATTCCCCTAAAGTTCCTATTTGATCATTTTTTCCAGAACGTTCCATGCAGGTTGTTTTAGGTTTTGTTTTTTATAATGTTATGCTGAAATGTGTCATTTTCACGTATTTTGCGAATAGTTTATTAAAACCTGGATTTGATCAGTCAAAACGCATAATTTTCAGATAAATCCAGTTGTATAGCTAAAAATATTAAACAATAGGCTATATTAAGAAAGAGAGAAGCATGTCGACCCGCTAATTCAATGGTAAGAAATTAATGTAATGTTATCCTATAGTTACTAACATTGTTATTCATTTTTAATATCTGTGAATACAATTCATATTTTAATTTGGCACTTAACTTAAAATCTTTTACTGTGGTAGGCTAGTGTTACAAATTACGATATCTTACTTGGATGGATAAATGGATAAAATCAATCTTTTAATCCTCCATATGACGGTTTATGTGCTAAGAATATTTATATTGATTAAACTAAAACAATACATGGTTTGACGTCCATTGTCATTAAAAGAGTGCGTTGCACCTTAAAGGCGCAGTACCTAATTCTACTTACATGTTCCATGTCAAGGGAACCTTTTGCACAACTGTTCTATTTCCGTAATGAAAACTTTCCTAGCTAATCAAAAACAAACGTTACAAATAACGTTTTGGAAACGTTCCCTTCCCAGAGCGTTCAGAGAACCCAAAACTAACGTTCCAATAACGTTCTGCCTCCATAAATTGTTCGCTGCCATGGGAATTACTAGGCTACTAGTGTAGGCTATTTGTTGTTTTATGTATAATTATTATTATTCTCTTGAACAAAGAAAATACAAAAATAGAGATTACATAATTTCCACTTTGTGGAGAGCCAAAGACAAATTTCCATACGAGTAGACTATTTTTTAAAAAAAATGTTTTTCATGCCTTTAGAAGTTCCTCTTGCACCGGGTCCTCCACCAGATCCGGGCCGAAGCGTCTCTCTCGGCACGTCAGGTTATCAGTGGCGATGGCGAAGGGGATCTCGGTGGCGTCCAGCGCTTTTTCCAGCCGCCTTCTCGAGCCAATCAGCAGGTGTGTTTCTGCGTTCAGCCGCTCGATAAACTGCGCCAACTCGGATCTCCAGCGGTGGATGTCCTGCAGCCGCTCGCCCAGGTGTTTGGTGCCCTCGGTCTGCGTGCGTAAAGTCCCGGCGTCGGTCTCCGTTTTCAGCGCTTTGGACTCGTGGCAAATATTCTCCGCGCGGTTCCGGTCCACGACGGCCCGGTTTAAGAGAGCGGAGTTATTGGTGAACCACTCTTCGGGAGTGTATTTGGCGCTCCGGTAGCCCGCGGTGGCCAGACCGGCGGATGTACCCGCGTAAACGTTTCCCTTAACGGTGGTCTCCGGGTTTGTGACCTGTGGCTGTGAGCCATTCTGTGCCACTACCCGCGTGTCAAAATGGGGTCGCGACACCAAAACTTGGGATGACATCATAATTTGGTGTAAATTAAAAAAAGGATTCACTAGCCTGTATTTAAAATCGTTTTGTAAGAGATCTGTTCCTGTAGCGGTCGAAGTCGCCGAATGTTTGTATTCCGCAGCCTGGATACAGCCGGTTTCCATGGACGCGTTTTTCTGACACACACACACACACACACACACACACACACACACACACACACACACACACACACACACACACACACACACACACACACACACACACACACACACACACACAGTCTCTCTCTCTCTCTCTCTCTCTCTCTCTCTCTCTCTCTCTCTCTCTCTCTCTCTCTCTCTCTCTAAGGTTAATGACTGACTAATTACAGGAAATGCTGGACTCAATATATAACAGATAACAACAGCACACATTTGTTTCAGTGAGCTAATGGAAACTTCCGAATCCTCCCACAATGGCCAACCACATTAAAGTTTAATGTGCAATGAGTAACAACTGACAGAGGAAAATATATTGATGCATTTACAATGTGCACATCAGACATCACCCAAAATAATTGAAAGCAAGGAACTCAAACGTTTAATACATAAAATAACATAATAAAAGAGAAGTACAAAGTTTTAGACGCATCAAATATATATATATATATATATATATATATATATATATATATATATATATATATATATATATATATATATATGTCATTTGTAACAACCAAAATGATATTCCATTAATTCCTGTTATTTTCCCCTTCTACATAAAATGTAACATTGCTTAAACTGTGACACACAGGACATGACATAATTTTAGATTAGTCCCGGTCATGGATTGTATCATCTAAAGTCTATCTGCTGACCTGCCAACATTTGCTTTAACAACAATAATTTGGCTAAACGTGGCTAAATGTTGCTTTCTTCACTGTAAAATCTAACATTGTTCTTACTAAGACTTTTTTAGTTAACTTTACTTAATGTCCAATAATTTGTTGATCTTGCTTAAAATAATTTAGTAATCTGTACTGTTTGCATGCTATGCCTTTGTTACTCAGAAAACCCAAGTAAACTTTACTTGACTGGTTTGAGTACCATTTTGCCAAAGCAAAAAACAGGCGGGCAAATGGTTTTTGAGGCGGGGCAATTCTTTTCACTTATTTCTTCCACTTCTGCAGTCATCATTCATTTTCCAGTCACGTGGAATGTTATTGTCAATAAAACAAAAACAATTTGGGAGAACGTCACATAAGTTGACTTCATAAATTCATGTTGATATCCTAAAATTTCTCACCGTTATTGTGATTAGTGTTCTCTTTGGTTGGCCATTTATATTATTGTAATTCTCTTCCAATTGATGCAGTGATGCAACATGAAATCGCAGATATTTGATTTCAAAGGAAGTTAAGTAATAAATATTACATAAATTTAAATCTAAATTATTTCCATGTTTTGAATGAATGTATAAATGATATATAGCATAACTTTAATGTATAATAATGATCTATAAACATTTTATTGCTAACACTTATGCCATAAACTTTTAATTGGGTTGAAATAATCCCTCTATATTTGTGACAATATCTTGCAATGTTTCTTGAGTCACACCAGACTTCAACATTCAGCATACAAACAACATGGTAACAATTATTTTTTATTTTTTATTAATTAGACCATTACCATTTTATTAGCTGTCTCTTAGTATAACCCCAATAACGATAGCAAATTGTAATGGTAAAATAAAGCCAAAAATAATAAAACAAAGAAATTAATTTATTCATGCCGCAATGCACTATGGGAGTACACTTCCTCAGATCACAGATAGAATTAAGTTGACAAAACTTAAATAGATTAAGTTACGCTTACTTAATTAAATTAAGGCAATAAGTTTGCACAGTTTAATTCAGTTTTATTTTTTTACGGTGTTCCTTTTATTGTCATGAAGGTTGACCATAAATTAGTCGGCCAAAGATAGCCCTGCCTACACAGTTTATGCCCACATTTATGACTGTAGTCTGTGTCATGAACCGCACCCTCACTCTCTCACTCATAGTCATTCTGCTGTCCGCTCTCTACAAGAGGAAGCAACACAACCGCACGGTTTCACACCGCACACAGGTACGAGCGTGCATTTCTACATCAACTAAGAGTTGTGCTTTTGTTAAATGTCTAGTGCATAAAGGGATGTTATTCAGCTTTGCATAGTGTGTGTTTTTTACTATAAATACAAGGAAATTAGTAGAGCAAGATTAGAATGTTACAAAGATAAAGAAATGTTTGCAATTCCTCGTCTTCATGTTCTCATTCCCAGGTCTTTGATAATGGAGAAGGAATACACCCCCCCTCCTTATTCCGGTCCTCAGCCGACCCAGACAGGCGTAAACTACCCTGGACCGCAGGCATACCCTCCTCCAACCGGTCAGATCATCTTCACTAACAACAGGATTACACACCACAAATATAACGCTTTACAATTAGGTTCCAGTTGCTATTCTGGTTAATGCAACTAACAAACAATGCTTGTTTACAGTACTTATTCATCTTTTTTTAAATAGTTAATAATTATAGAACTGTTCATTGTTGGTTCATGTTAGCTCAGGTCCATTAAATAATGTGAACAGACGCACCTTTTTATTTTAATAATGCATTAGTAAATGTTGATGTGAACAATAGCTAACGGGTTTGTGTTCTCGAGAACTGTTTTGTGTGGACGAGCGGACCGAGTGTTTTCTATTAGAACGGATGTCGTGTTAACTGCGCCTAAGTTAATAACTAATGATCTTTGCAACAGAAGTCAGTCAATCAAAACTTTACTTTAGCTGGACAATAACTTTATTTCTAGAGCTGCTGTAAAGCCAAATCTATGTTACTGTAATTTCCTATTATCACTGTAAAGCTGCTTTGAAACAGTCTATATTGTTAAAAGCGCTGTATAAATGAAGGTGACTTGACTAAGATTAATAAATGCTTTAGAAGAATTTATCATTTTTTGTTTTTGTTAACTAACGCAGCTTACTAATATTACAACTTACAGCAGGAGAGCGTTTCTGAAACCTTTAATGCAAATGCAAGACAGTGCTCACTAAGGTATTAATAATAGATAGAAAAATATCCAAAAACTTGTAACAAAAAAAATTAAAATAATTCAAAGTTGTAAGTAAAACAAAGATTATTGTATTTGGAGTATGTTTTACAAGAAAAAACTATTTCAGTCTCTCTACGTCAGTTTCTGAGTGAAGTTTTATTATTTCAAAATAAAATCATAGTCTTTTTGTTGTGTTTTTGTTGGAGAAACTGCGCCATTGAGATCTGCTTTATGGTCGGGTTATCAGGAAGTCATTCACGGTGCAAAGGTCCAATCGATGACGTCAGATGTGTGTTAAAGGACGTTACCTGTAAAACATACAGACTTTGGGTGTGATATATACGTAGTTTGTGCTTCACTATTTCTACAGAAGACCTCAGGAAGCATGTATGAAACATTTACAAGATGTTGGCGTCCATTAAGTAATGGCCTGGTAGATTAGATTACTAATGGATGGATACTTACTGTTGTTGGGTGGGAACATCTCTGACTGTGAAAGCCTGTAAAAAAAGACAAGCTATTAGAAGAAAGATAATTGCAACGTTCTTCCAAAACCGAAACACTAACGTCTAAGATGCTGTGGGTTTCAGGACCTGTCAATCAACACTCGCAGAACAATGAGTTTCAGATTATACCAGTAATGCGTGTCCACCCAAGACTGGATAATATAGCATGATATTGATCCGGGAAACAAATAAATCAACAACTGAACATAACATGACTTACCTTAGAACAGATGTAGACATCCTTGTTTAACTTATCCACGTTTAGTTGGTGTTGTGGTCTACCGCATAACTTAATCCAGAGCAGACACTTTTCTCGGTTGAGATGTGGCTTGGGAAAGGGTAAAATAATACACACCGTCGCCCAGCCTCTCGGGATACCTAGTGTGTCGGAGTTGCTTGTACCCCATGCACACCACTTGACCATTTTAAACTTAAAATGACAAGGAAAAAACATATAAGAACGAATGAAAACTGACTAACTGCAATGCATTTCAATGGACGTGGAAGCAGAGAATGTCTGAGTGTATTGGGTTAGCTATGCGCACTGTGATTGGCTCATTGCGTTTGGGGGCGTGGCTTAGCCATAGGTCAATTGAAACCCAAGTAATGGTTTAAATGGGACTAACCTTCAACCGTTCTTCAAGTGGTTTGCGAAGAGCCATATCTTAAAAATAAGGGCTAAAATTCCTTTCAGATGACATGCTAAGGTACAATATGTAATATTTGTGCATTAAAATATCCCAAAATCACAAGGCCAGTGTTATATATTTTGTTAAGTTGATTAACAAAATATGTTAATATTTTATAGGAAGCGAGGAAACGAGGCGTGTGAGCGGGGGTGAGCTGGAGTCGCCAGTCAGTGTCGTCATATCCGCGTTACCCTCGGTTTCCGCTCGTACTGCGCGGAGTCCTGGACAAATGCGGAAGTTGTAGTGGTAGCGTCTATCAAGCAACAAACGTTAGCTTGTTTCGCGCAGTCGTTATGGAACACAATTATTCTTTACCGATTACAGCCGGTTCTGTCGACAAAGACAAGTCCCATAAACGTACGGGTCAATGTTATATATTCCAAATGTAGCATTCGGTAATAGTTATGTTTATGTAAGGAACGTATTATTGCTTTAGGCTTGTGTTTAGTTTATTGACATTGTTTATCACGTCTGGTGTTTATGGCCATGTAAATAAATATAGCATGTGTTATACATAAAGATTAATCCGTCTTTTGGCAAATTATGTGGGTATGTTTGAATGCACTTTTACAACAATGGTTCAGAACACGTAAAACTGCGCAGCGTTATCACAACAATGAGTTCAACAAATACAGTAACATGATAACCAATTTAGTATTAATCCTTAGTTTTTTTGCGGTTAATTCATTTTAATGAAATAAAAGCATGTCATTTAAACGCAACATTTATAAAAATAGAACTTTTGATTCCCGTCCGACTGATTTACATCCACGGTGGAGTTAAAAACGACAGTTCCCATCATTCCTTCACATCGTTATCAAGCTACGCTGTTGTTGTTGTTTGGAACGTAGCGCCCTCTAGCGGCAGAAAATATTGCATATTGTACCTTTAATGAGAAATACACTCATCAATCCGATTTCAACATGTACATGTTCTGTTTATCCTAAACTCCATATGCAATACGATTGACATTTTTGTTATAAAAGGGCTTCAGTAAACATTTAAATATCACAGCACAAGGTATTTTTAAAATCTGATGGAGAAGATACTCATATTCAAGTGTTTACATGTTTATTTTTTCCTCTTAATCAATTTCCACAATTCCCCTCAGATCGAGCTCAGTTGAGTCAGTTGAGGTGTTACACGCTGACTGAGCCATCAATCCAATTACTTACAGATTATTTGGGTGCATGTTAACATGGCAGTGTTTTCTTTGATTTGGTCACTTGTTTAATTGGATCATTTGAGATGAACTGGCTTCCCAGACAGCAACATAGTGTCGGCCCAGATACACAAGGAATCCACACGTACCAGATGTGGGCCGGATCTGTGCCGACACTGTTGCTGTCTGTGTTTTAAATAAAGCAGATGATCTCACCTCCCATAACTCTCCAGAGCAGTGGGTTTCAGTGTTTCTAACCGCCGGTGTTTTGACCCTGTTACAGATCCACACGCTGCACCTTACCAACCGCCTCCATATGGGTTCGGGGCTCCAGCCACCACCGTCCAGCCCATCATGGTTCCTGTCTGTGAGTGTTCAGAGCCCAAGACATTTCATTCGTTTCATGAGTGGTAAACACTAGTAGCATGACGAGGATAAACTATATAAATATGAGGGAATTGATAATGCCTTCAAACTTCTGCATTTTCACATGAAGATTTCCTCTGAATCAGAAAGCCGTAATTTACTTAATTCTACTTTGCTCCCTGAACTTTGCATGTTTTGTCATCAAGTGATTAGGGGCGTGAAGTTCTTAATTATTACTTTTTTGAGTATTGAAACTGAACACTTGTACTCTTGTACTTATTACATTACAGTGCTTTTCAAAGGGTTGTGAACGCCCTGGACAAACAATATTGGCATAAATCCTTATTTTTTTCTAATGATGTTTAAACCAATCTTCTTCCTTTTTTCAGCAGTGCAATACTAGAGCTGTTTATAATATTTATTTTAATTGTTTGTGTACTATTTTTAATTGCTAATCATTAATTCCACTAATCAGGCATCACAGCAGAAAGGACAGTGATTGTGATGTGTATATACTTATGTAACCAAAAAGAAAATCAGTGATAATAATTCCAAGTTACTTTCATGGATTTACTCTGAAAAACAAGATTTATGCTGATATTGTCTAAAAACCCTACCTTGAAATATATAAATATTTCCTAATGTTTGGAGGACACTGTACAAAAAAAAAAATCTTCAAAATACATATTTTGCATGTCACTCAGACTTAATGAATTACTCTTGCAGGCGTATTAATATATATAGTCTATCATTAAAAAATTTGGAGTCAGTAAGACTCTTTTTTTGAAAGAAATGAATTATATTTATCAAGGATGCATTAAATTGATCGAAAGTGACAGTAAAGACATTTGTGTTACAAAAGATTTATATTCCAAATAAATGCCAGTCTTTAGAAATTTCTGTTTATCAAATTGTCCTGAAAAAATTAAATGTATCAGAGTTTCCATAAAAATATGAAACAGAATAACTGTTTTGAACATTGGTAACAAAAATGTACGGTACTTTCTACTTTGTTATTCTTCTAGTTATTTACAATAACTCAGCTTTTACATTCACAAACAGCTCTATACACACTGTGAAATGGAATATCCTAAAAAGCATAATATGGGCACTTTAAAAATCTGCAAGAGGATATATATATATATATATACTGTATATGCAATATTTGATATTTGTTCTGCATGTCATGCATTTGTACATGTGCAGTTACGCAGGCGGCGGTTGTGAGTCTCACTGATGTCCCGGGCCGTGTTATCTGCCCTCACTGCATGACGGAGGTCCTCACGGAGATCGAATACTTAAGCGGGTTGCTCACCTGGTTAATCTGCGGAGTTCTTGTGCTCTTCGTGTGAGTAACTGTACAAGCCTCAGAGCGTTTCCCCTGCTCGAGTGTCCAGACTGCTGATCTAGAGATTGTCTGTTGTGTTTTTCAGGTGCTGGTTCTGTTGTTGCATTCCCTTCTGTGTGGACTCGTGCAAGGATGTGAAACACACCTGTCCAAACTGCAAAAACGTCATTCGCGTTTACAAACGAATGTAATGAGTGATCGAAGCTGTGTCATTTGTATGCTTCATATGGGAATTTAACATTGTGAAATCCTGTAGAACCGATGCATTATTAACTACAATCTCACAGCTGTGTAGATCAAAACTTATAACAGGAATATCTAATAATTGAATTACACTTTCTCTGGATTGGGCCTGTATTTGGAAATTAATGTTTTTTTATAATACTGTATGTGTGTATATATATATATATGTGTGTGCATGAATAAAATAAGTTCTATTTTAGTTCTATTTGCAGTGAAAAATCACTTGTCACAGACACACACACACACACACACACACACACACACACACACACACACACCTGAAGCTCCAGATACTTCCCCACAACAACTGAAACATACCCTTAGGCTAGGTGGCGATGTGAAGCACTGAAAGTGAAAGAGACGCTAACACCGTTTTTCATGTTTTAACCCTCGGTGCTCTTCGCGTTTCGCTCAAAAAAATAAATAAATTTGTCAATTAAATTATTGCTATATTTTAGTTTGATAATGTTTTGTTATTTTCCTGTACTGGCGCATGCCTGTGACGTAAGCGCGTACACGACGCCTTCTAGCAGACTTTTGCGTTTACCGTTTTTACCCTTTAGACGGGAACGTGATGGTGGAGCGTTTTTAAGATTTTCACTCTGGAGGGTGGTTTCACTTTTTTGCCCCCAAAACGCTGTCACCGTGTAAATGAAAGGCACATCCGATAAAACATTTTTACGTTTTCACCCGCGAGCGTTCTCGTGTAAACAGGGCCTTAGAGTTAAATCGACACCGCTCAGTACATATTGTCCCAATCTACAAAGTGTTAAAGAAACACTGCAGCAGAGTTGCTGTCAATGAGATAATAAGGTGATTAAGGGAGTGATGATTGAGCATTAGTGATGAACACCTGCTGTTAACAAGCAGAATCACTGACGGAAAGCAGAACAAGAACAGAGAAAAAGAGAAGAGACAAGCAGAAACAAGAACTACAACTGACTTCCAGCCTTAGATGAAATCAACTGAAGATGATGTTCAGAGTTTATCTGTGTCATATAATGTGCACATGTAAATGGGACTTATAGCTTTAAGGGCATTCTGTTATGTACGCAGGCAGACTCAGGCGGTTGCGCGGAGAGGAGTGTGTGTGAGCTCTTGTATGCTAACTGATCCACGAGTGTAACAATACAAAGTATTCATTGAACCTGAGACTTGTGGACATTTGAATTATTTACATGGTGTCAGAAGCGTTTGACGGACACATCGCTTCTCTGAAAATATGGCCAAGTTTCATCCACCGGAAAGTTTCGCTTTTGATCGTCCAAATGAATGGGCTGACTGGAAGCAACATTTCCTGCGATTTCGGCTGGCCACTAAACTGAGCAAAGAGGACGGCGAAGTGCAGGTCAGTTCGCTGATTTATGCCATGGGGCCTGAGGCTGAGGACATTTTACAGTGTGTCACATTTGAGACGGAGGGGGATGAGAAGAAGATTGACGTTGTGTTGGGAAAATACGACGCATACTTCTATCCTAAACGCAACGTGATTCACGAGCGCGCCTGTTTTCACCAGCGATCGCAGCGGCCCGGTGAGAAAGTTTATCAGAGCCCTGAGTTATCAGAAGAACACTGCGACTGGTGTAAATAGAGATGAACACATCCGCATTGTTGTGGGCATTTTGGACAAGGATTTGTCACGCAAATTAAAGCTAATGGCTGATCTTACACTTTCCCAAACGATCACAACTGTTCGCCAGTCTGAGGTTGCAGCACTCCAAGTTCACCAGCAGGGGGAGTCACATGCAGCGGTACAGGAAATCCGCGGGAGAGGATCAGACAGTGAGGCACTACAGTAGGGTAACCCTCTGGGGTCGGCAATCACGCCGGCGTGATTTGCGCGATTTTTTTCACATAGCAGCTGAATAAACTTAAAATACTCCGTCATATATGGTCATACAGACTTAATAAATATGAAAAAAGAAACTGTGAGATGTCTACTTTTGTATGTGTCCACTTACAATCAAAACAAAACGTTGTGCTTTTGTAAAATAAAGAAATTAAACAGGGTGTGCTTTATGCCTCTCCGTCTCGTGAACTTTTTTTTCTTGAGGACGTCTCTAAACATAAACAAAACTCAGCGAATACTTGTCACACATTTATGAGCTCTGTATCTTTATAATCATTTAAGTGTGTAGTTTTAAATGATCTGATACAAAACGAAAACAAATATTCTCTGTTCAAGTAATTTGTATAAAACCAAGATATCCAGGTTCTCTAACCCTTGCTCATTAGTTTTAATGTGACCACACCCACACGTGCAAAACATATAGAGATGCAAATCGTCCATGCGTCGCGCGAACGCGCCCATTACCTCAACAACAAAGCGCCGCCAAACTTTATCAGTCCTCTGTTCGTCGAGTTTGTAAGACAAGCTGTGAGATTATTGGATTTACATCAGAAGAAGAAGAACGCGATTTGAAGACAAGAAAGATTTTAAGGTAAGAAATCATTCTGAATTATATTAGTTGGTGTTATTGTTGCATAAACTTCACATTGCCATTGAACTGTTGCTCGATGCTTCAGTAAATTTTAACCAGAACAAATCTAAAATGTATTCCCAAAATCATGCAGCCCTAGTTTCTCTTGATATCAGCATGTTCACAGGTTTTTTATATATTTTTTTTTTTTAGGTACCCGTCCTGCTGACTTCAACATGAGCATGAGGGGGTAAAGTGAAAAATGAAACACCTTGGAAATGACAGGTATGTACTATGTTTCAGGAATGGCACAAAGGTGTGTGACTGGTTAAGTCTCTGTCTTTAGTTCAGTGTGTTAAATAATGTGCTTTTTTGAAAGAATTTTCATTTTTGGGTGAACTATCCCTTTAACTCCTCAAACATTACTCTGAGCAATATAAATAAACGAGCATTAGAACATAAGCTCTCTTCTCAGTGTAAATAAACGTTTCCTTTAAGTCATCTTTCCCCTCCCCACAGTGCATGGCTCCAAAGATGAACACAATAGCACAACCCTTCACAATCTGTTTCTGGATATTTTGATGATTGTCACCATTGTTGAGGTTTGTGTATAATGTGTGTTTATGTCTAGATGTGTCTCAGCGATGATGTTTGTTTATTTTCAGTGATAAAGTATTACAATGGTCAATCGCAACAGCGGCTTCTGTTTAATATAAAAAAAATTCAGTTCAGTAATACCTCAACCTCAATATTATTGTACCAACACCCTGATGAAGGCCAGTGGGCCGATACGCGTTGGTGTTTTAATGTTTTAGCCCAAATAATAAAGGCTTTTTAACTTTTGCATCCTATTGAGTGCCTGGACTTGGATTTTTTCCAATTCTTCTCTAACCTTTAACCCTTCCAAGAGCACCAGAGGATACAAGGGATACCAGCAGCGCTCCAGTTCCCCTTTGTCTACTCAATATTATTTGCTTGGAGTCATAAACTAAAACTGAAACATTCGTTTAAATGTCATACAAGACGGTAACTTCAGCATTTTTTCTTCTTCTCTTTTTTAGCATTGCACAAGGCATTTTGTGAAACACTATTGCAAATGCTGAAAAATAATGTAAAAACATTTGTCAATAAAAACAAACACGAATCACTGTAATGGTGACTTTCAAATGAATATTTTCAATAACACATCAACATTATCTAGTGCTAAACCTATGTTAATTCTCAATGATAGCTTTTTTTTATAGATGTATGACAGAAATAAAGCCAAACTTTATATTATAACTGTATATTCATAGTATATATTCAAAATAATAAAGAAAAAAATTAAAGGCCAGTAATTTGGCCTATCTATCAGGCATAAACTTTTTAGAGAGATGTCAGGTACGCCTCTCTTGGACATGAGCCAAAAAAGTCACTGAGGATCAACAGAGATGTAATGTTTTATTTGATGCCTCATGCTCATTTTTTTTTTTTTTTGTAAGAACTTGAAACAGACTGTCAGATCTGAAAAGCTTAAACAACGAAAGGGGAAAAAACGGGCCGGACAGTTCCAGTTTATGTGCTTATGAGTGCTTAATATATTATTATTATTTATTTAAATGATCTGTGCAGTGGTGGTGATGCTGCCACTGATACCCGATGTCCCGGGACAGATGAAATGTCCAGAGACCAGATACTGTACATCAACGGCCTGCTAACCCGGGCCGTCTGTGGCTTGTCATTCGCAAGGCATCGTTTTCAGAGTAATTTACTTTCAGATTTGAGAAAACACTGCTTAAACCCCAAAACACAGATGTTGTTTTAATGTGCTTCCTTGCTTAAACATTAGATGGCATACTAGCTTCTAACCAGCAACACTACCTGTCCTCACGGCCTGGAGGAACATCTCAGTGGTTTCTCAATCGACGCTCAATTATTGTACCTAACTTACAAAAAGATGTATTATACTCTATAGAAACATCATTGCAGCCGTTTGACTGAAATATTCAGATCATTGTCCTTTATGATAGCAGAATAAAACACCAAACCCACGAAGATAACAGAAACATTGTCTCCGCATATTCGTAAGTTAGACAGTTTATGAATAATGTATCATGTATAATACGTATAATACATGATACATTATTCATAAACTGTCTAACTTCCGAATTCAACACAAAAATTGGGTTTGTTTTGCATACACCCACGATCCTGTTGTTAGTGTGTTTATGCCAAGTATTTAAGAAAATATGAATTTGGTCAGTCTGAGACTGAGCAAAAATGCACAAGCTGACAGATATAAGCAGAGCTATTTTGCATATGATGAGAAACTTCATACCTGTAATTCAGCTCCACCCCTTATATCGGCCATATCCGTGCTTATTCTCACAGTCTCCTCATATCCCAGTGTCTTCATATAAAGAGCATCAGAATTCCCACAGCGCCCCGTCGACGGCAGAAACTCACAGGTATGTGTCATATTATGAGTTTGGGAATTTTACATTTAAAAAGATGGGGATCATATTCTTTACTTTGGATTATCTGTCATCCACAGTCACACTCAAAAACTAATAAACATAATGTGATGCATATTTGTCAATCAAATTAAACGTAATATTTCTGTAATTATACTAATAAACAGAATGTGTTTTAAATACTCAGTAGCAAGGTTTTTATAATTATCATCAGAAAATCCAATTTGTTTAATTTAATTTAATTTGAACTAATTGAATATTGCTTGTTCCACAGCTATTCAGACATATTTTGTTCATACACTTGACTGCACGATTTAGGTGTTTTCTGCACAGTGATGATCGGATACAAATAATTTTTCAATCTGAGATAAATAACAGCATTATTAAAACATGATTGTGATGTTCACTAAACCGAAAGCTGAACTTATGAACAGATGGTAAAAACTGGTAAATCTTGTCAATGTCTAAAGTGGCCTTATTAACCTGCGTCTTCATTGCATCTTATTCTGCAGTGTTTAATGCCTGTCAGTAATTGTTGGCAGAACCATTAAAGCCCTTACTTTATGAATGTTAATGTTTAAACATTTGTAAATGTTTGGCACAGATTCTCTCCCTTTTTCCAAACACATATTCAGTTGATTTAAACATGAACTCCTGGGGGGTATTGAAAAGCAGGTTGTGTGACATACCGGAGTATGCTCAAGGGTAAGCAGAAAACCCCAACTTTCGCTTCCAAAAACGCAGGTCATTTTCATGGCACGCAGCCATAACTCACTCTCTGAACATTACCGGCTCCAGCTGCGAGCACAGACTGATATTTAGTGTAATACATGATATTTTACAAACAATATAGTTATTATTCGCAGTGATTAAAGATTTTTAAACGAAAATATTGAAAAATGATTGCACAACCACCAAATTGGCGATATTAACCATTGAATATGTGTTCAATGGTTAACCGTGTGTTAAGTAAGGGTTAATGCCCTTCGAGGTGTTCATTGTCAGGTATTAATGGACAACGGACGGTTGCCTCCGCCGAAGTGCATTAATACCTGACAATGGACACCTCGAAACGCATTAACGCGCTTTTACCATGTTCACTTGCCAAATAACACATTTTTAAAACATTAGTTTATATTTTAATTAGTTTTACAATCGAAGTCTAACGGTTTTAGAACTATACTAGGCGTCCTACATCACTTTTTAATTGACACCCTGCAGCCAATCAGAATCGAGTATTCACCCAGACCATGGTATAACCGTGAATATACTATGGCTTGGCTGAACTTACTCCCGGACACGCTTTTGGAAACGGCATATCTCGAGTAAGCAAGTTTTGGGTCAATCAACCGGGAGTTCAGGGTATATGTGAGGGTAAGTTAACCTTGCTTTCTGGAATACCCCCCTCACTGTTTGTTTTATTATCACAACTTTTTATCTTTTGTCAAATCAACTTCGATAACTAACGTGTGAAGATAACATACTATTTTGAGTTTCTGTCTATTAAACCATTCTTCTTCACAACAAACTCAATTTTAAGGCAACAAGGTAACTTGCTCTTTTAAGTTAAACCAACTTTTTTTTTACAGTGCTGGCAGAAAATTGCCTCAGATCTTATTGGACAGAGTGTCACATATTGGTGTGGTTGTAAAACATGCACTCCAGAAGACAATTATATTAACACTCTTAAATAGAAAAAACTAAATACACAGGTGATCGTAGGAGATTTACAGGAGGATGACCCACACAACTCAAAGAGGAGAACCGACAACTGATTTAAAGCCTCACAGCCTGAAATCAGCTGCAAATGAAAGAAGACACACGCTGGCTATACCCTCATTCACTATTCCCTACATTAGTTCACTAATATAGTCCACTTGAGTGAGTGAGTAGAATCACTGAAGAACAGAGAAACAAGAACAGAAAACTGTGAAAAACCAGTTTATCATTATGCCTTTCATTACAAACGTTCGTGTTGATGATTAACAGAGGTTTAGATGTTGATGTTTTATTGAAAATAATGAAGTTTGTATTAGTCACCATTATGGTGATTAGTATTCATAATAGTTGGGCTCTTCAACCTTGACTCTTTACAGTTAGTTTTTATTTGCCTGTGATGATGCTATTATCGTTCTGTACTTGTCTCACCGATCTCTTCTTATGTCTAATCTTTGATTTTATGGGTATTTTAATTGTCATTTTATTAATTATAGTATCTCTGAGGGTCTACAGCATGAGATCTAGCAGAGTTTCAGTAATCAGTTATTTTGAAGGATAATGATATCATATAGTGTGTAAAACAATACTGTTTTATTGCTTGATCTACCCTAGTGAAAAAAAAGTATACTTTATTGTATTTGAAATATATTCCCTTTTTCAATAGTACATTGCAAATATACACAAAAAAAATATACTATCTTTAAATATATTAAAAGTATATTAGCATCATGCTTTTTATCTATTTTTATAATACAACTTTTAACACACTTTAAAATAATAGTACTTTAGTATATTTTCTAAAAATATATTTAAAAGCAAGCACACTTTTAACATATTTCTAACAAGTGCACTATAAGTACATTGGTAATAAATATATGCTTAAATACACTTTTAAAAAATATGCTAAAAACAAGCATACTTTTAATATATTTCTAACAAGTGCACTATAAGTACATTGGTAATAAATCTATGCTTAAATACACTTTTAAAAAATATGCTAAAAACAAGCATACTTTTAATGTATTTCTAACAAGTGCACTATAAGTACATTGATAATAAATATATGCTTAAATACACTTTTAAGAAATATGCTGAAAACAAGCATACTTTTAATGTATTTCTAACAAGTGCAATATAAGTACATTGGTAATAAATATATGCTTAATTACACTTTTAAGAAATATGCTGAAAACAAGCATACTTTTAATGTATTTCTAACAAGTGCACTATAAGTACATTGGTAATAAATATGCTTAATTACACTTTTAAGAAATATGCTGAAAACAAGCATACTTTTAATATATTCCTAACAAGTGTGTAACCCACCCAATTAATTGAGGCTGTGTTTTCATGTATTTTCATGTATGATTTTATATTTTTCCTTGCCTAATGCATGAAATGTTCAGACATATGTTTTATTATAATTTATTTCTTTTATTATTTTGTTTTTGCTGAGGGCCGAAACTAATAAAGAATTGCGTCGATGGATGCTGACGTCACATTCGCGCCAGCTCGTTGAACAGAGAGATATGTGAGCCACATGTGTGGCTATCGTTTATCTTATCCATCGTCGTCAATATTCTTCTAATTTTATGTCTGAACTGTTTTATTGCATTAGGTAAGTCACAATTGTTTCATATTTTCATAAATAATGTTTAAGTTTGTGTTTGTTCATATAAGAAAATGTGGATGGTTAATGCTGTTCGTAATCGAGTATAAACTGGGCAATACAACACATGTAAAGTGTTTATGCTGTATTAGTATACTTGTTAAACCTGTTTACACATTTATGTTATGGGAATAATGTATTAAGTTTAAGAGTTATATGAATGTTTTATATGCATTTCGTGATGGGTGCTGACGTCACATTCGCGCCAGCTCATGGAACAGAGAGATATGTGAGCCACGTGTGGCTATCGTTTATCTTATCCATCGTCGTCAATATTTTTCTGATTTGATGTCTGAACTGTTTTATTGCATTAGTTGGCTTGTTTCAACGCTCCGTGGTCGTGTTGGATTCGCGCAGTGAGGCAGAAACGCGCTGGATTCCTATGTGGAAGAATCGAGTCATCTTGGCGACTCTTTCACGAGGAAAAAGATTCGATTTGTTCATCGTTCATCCCTGCAAAGTCTGTAGGCATTCACCTTCAAACGAACTGAATTGAACTGAGTCAATTACATTTCCATCTACACAAATTTAACTGAGTCAATTACACTTCTATCCAAATGAACTGAACTGAGTCATATTCGCACGAACTGAACTGAGTCCATCACACTGAACTGAGTCAATTGCATTGCACTCAGACTTCATCACACTTACAAGGTTGAATTTAATTATTTTATTTTCATTTTATTTGATTGTCATTGATTGAATGGTATAGATATCTCATGTGATGTGTACAAAGTGATGCGTGCCTATGAAGTGAACAGCGAAGTGAGATTTCAGTGTACTGTTCAGTGAACTGATTGTTTCATTCATTAATTTCATTATTATTCATTAATTCATATTTCTGATTTTATTTCATTCCTTTGGTTCAATAATTTTTATTTTTATTTATCTGTCTAGTTAGGATTTTAGACACCAGTTAGTTTAAATAAGTGCAGTCACACATTATTATTTTTTAATATATTTTTTTATTAATGCAAGGTGTGACACCCCGAACCCAGGACTCCATATACTTTAAGTTGTGATTATAAGTATTTGGTGAGCTCAGACCCTAAGTAGATATTTTTCCTCCTTTTATTTTATGGTGTTATCCTATTAATGGGTTACAAGTGCACTATAAGTACATTTGTAATAAATATATGCTTAAATACACTTTTTAATGTGCATTTGTTATTGAAGACAAAGTGTGCTATTTGTAGTATTTGGATTAAGCCAAAGGTATTACGGAGAATATAATTTTTACTCAAACATAATAGACTTGTATATTGCTCGTAATGATTTTGTAATGTACTTGTAACACAGATAAAGTACACTTTATTATCACTAATCAAGTATGTATCTAGTCCCTACACAGGCATATACTTAAAGTATACTAAGTATACTTGAAGTTGTTCCAATTTAGTACACAAAAGTACACTAAATACACTTAAAGTTATGCTTTACTACAATTTAAATACAACTAAAATATACTTAGTACAAAATTAGTTGTTTCAAAATAGCACACTTAAAGTTAACTAATCCTTAACACACTTGAAGTATACTTATAATTAGTGTGGCTGCAAGTATACTTATTATATATTTTTAATATATTTATGGTATATTTCTTGTATGTTTCGAAGACACTTGTAATTAATTTGTAATGTACTTGTAACACAAATAAAGTACACTTTAATACACTAATCAAGTATGTAACTAGTCCTTACACAGGCATATACTTAAAGTATACTAAATATACTTAAAGTTGTTCCAATTTAGTACACAAAAGTACACTAAATACATTTAAAGTTATGCTTTACTACAACTTAATTACTACTAAAATATACTTAGTACAAAATTAGTTGTTTCAAAATAGCACACTTTAAGTTAACTAATCATTAATACACTTGAAGTATACTAATAATTAGTCTGGCTTCAAGTATACTTAACATATTTTTTTTTCACTAGGGTAGACACACAGACATCAACAAGCAACACATGAATCTCAACAATAGTGACAATCTAAAATTTAATCTCGCAACCCATGCTGGGTACAAAACTCCCAGCATGCATTGCAGCATAAAAAATATGCAGCTAAATTGTTTTTTTATTTATTGCCACCATTGTTGAGATTCATGTGCTGATTTTTTATATATATCTGTGTGTATATGAGACTACACCTCTGTTTTTCCTTTTGTATGATGTGTTTTAAAAAATCCTTCATTAAAACTGATTGCTGTTGGAATTCTTGCTGTAGTTTCACCGTAGTGGCAATGTAACATTTAAGCTGTAATTAATAATGTAACGCGTTTGATAAGGGATTAAACACTAGATGAGATCAGTGAATCAAGAGACTATATGATGATAATTTCATCATCAATATATAACTATCAGCATTGACATAACCAATGTAGCTTGCAAAAAACACAGTAAAGGCAGTCAGAAAAAAAAAATATTTTAAAAAGTCAAGGGTCAAGAGCTCAACTAAAGCAAACATAATGGTAACTTCAAACCAAACATTTTCAATTAAACATCAATATGTAAACATATTTTAATTCTCAATAAGAACTTCTGAAGACGTATGACAGAAAGAAGTCAAACTGTTAAGTAATAAGTGTAATGGCTGGAAAGTTGTAGTTCTTGTGTTTCTTCTCTTCTCTTTTATGTTCTTGTTCCTCTTTCCTTCAGTGATTCTGCTTGTTAACAGCAGGTGTTCATCATTAATGCTCAACAATCACTTACATATTCACTTAATTATCTCATTGCGTTACTGCGTCAATGTTACTTTTACTCTTTATAGTGTGGACACTACAGGATTTCCCCATGGGGTTGATAGGGTTAAAGGTGTACGATAAAAAGACACACCCACAAAATGTATTTTAAACAGTAATAGAAACATTACCAAAGAAGACCAAGAAACATTGAAAATATGCTGCATGTTGCTTTATTTATCAGGCGGTGACTGTGTGGTTGCTGATCCAGTGAAAATCTCTTTCTTTCAAATATTTTTAAGTGGACTCAAAATAATATGTTCACAGTAATAATATGCTTACATTATTAGCGCATTATAAATATTTGTTTTTAAATTTAATAGCTGTTGGCCAATTTAAGGCAGTCGATTTCTGCAAATGAAATGAGCTTTCATTTCGTGCATGGTATCTTTACAGTAACATACCGTATATTACTGTACAATTAACCGTAAATTACTGGATACAGTGTTGCAAGTATTTTACCATTAATTTACTGGTCAAAGTTTTACAGTGTGTAGAACTGTCTTTCTAATTCACAGATTGCTGATCATGGAAGTAGAACCAGATCCCCCTCCTTATCCTGGACCGCCTTTGGACCAGATTAGCATTCCCTACCCGATGCAGGAGGTTGTCATTCTTTCTCAACCAATGGACACACAAGAGATGCCCATGTCCACCATCACTAGTGCCCCGGGTGAGCAGTAAAGCCTGAGATTACCCAAACTCTGCATTCAAGTACTGGAAGCTTTCAGCAAGCACAATATGCATCTGTAAAATTGTATTTTAAAGGTTTATAATCATATTATTATCAATACCCAGTGCTCCAGCCCTGCACTCCCTACCATTCACTGCCGATGGTCAGTGCTTCTGGACCGGCGGATCACAAACCAAAAAAGGGTCGCGACCCAAAAAAGAAACAACGGAAAAAAGGTAATTCTAAATGTTTTCTGATGCAAAACTTTTATTTTGAAAGCAAGCCATTAATGTTGAAAAATATTTGAAATTTCATTATTGAATCAATGTTACAATGTGATGTTGGTTCCACACCATGCTAGGACTCTCATAAAATTAAACACACCAACTACAATTGACTTAAAGCCACACAGCCTGAAATCAACTGTCATTCAACTGAACTCAACTGCAAATAAAATGCATTACGGAGAAGAAGAAAACCTTGACACACACAGATATCAAATATTAGCATATGAATCTCAACAATGGTTACAATAAACAAAAAGGGAATAAACTGAACATCACAAAACAGGCTACAAAAAGTCACCAAAAAACAGCAAATAAGCTAAATAGTAAAAATCTGCATAATTGATTCATGCCACAGTGCATGCTGGGAGTTTTGTACTCTGCTTGCACCCAGAAGGCATTACGGCATGAAACTTTTGATTTTCATCATTTTTGAGATTCATATGCTGATTTTTGATGTCCGAATGTCGCAGTACCTAAAAATTATTTATGCACTAGATGTTTAAAAAAAAAGTCACTGTTGGATCTCATATTGTGGAATCACAGATGCTATAATCAACAAACATAAAAAGAGCTATAAAGTCAAAGATTAGAGACATGAGACGTGTCAATGATGATTATGGCTTCATCACATCATGCAAAAACACTTGATGATTTTTCTCTTGGCTTTTTCTCGCCGTAACAAATATGCTTTATAAACTCACTGTCACAGCAGCCGAAGAAAAACAAACTACTGGTTTATAAACTGGTTTTACGCTCAGTTTGGCTGGAAGTCAGTTGTATTTCTTGTGTTTCTGCTTGTCTCTTCTCTTTTCTCTTTCTTTTTCTCTTTCAGTGATTCTGCTTATCAGGTGTTCACCAGTGTCTGAATTCACTCATTTGTTTTCATTGACTTAGTGAAGTCTAATATAATCAAGTGGATAATATTAGTGAAATAATAGTGAATAGTGAATGAGGGTGTGATTTGGAAGCCCGATCTCATCCCAAGGCGTCATATACTGACGCTTTGACAAAACGTCTACATCCAACGCACATGGCACCCTTTAGCGTCAATATGAGACGCACATAGAAATGGGACAGAAGGCGCCTCCTAGCGGTCTAACCCTAACACTACCCCAGACCTAAACCCAACCATAACTGTACGTGTCATATTGACGCTAAAGGGTGCCATGTGCGTTGGATGTAGACGTTTTGTCACAAGTGTCAGTATATGACGCACTAGGATGAGAATGCGTTGGATATTACTGTAAATTGGTGCGTTACTGTCAGAATTTGACCGGGTTTTTTACAGCAAGGTTTTACAGTGTACCAAAGCATGATTTATTTATTTTACCTTAAAAAAAAAATGAAACGTCATGTTGTACATGCTATTTGGAGATCATGTTTTTTTAATTTTCCAGCAGTTTCAGTGAACACACAAGAGATACCCATGTCCCCCATCACTCAGACTGCGGCTGCCCCGGGTGAGAAGTGAAGCCCTATTACCCAGACTCTGCATTCAGCAAGCATATATTATATATATCACAATATACATCTGTATAGAATAGTATGTTAGAGGTTTATGATCATATTATAATTTTTAATTCCCAGTGCTCCAGCCCAACATTCCCTATCAGACGCCGCAGGATGTCGATGTTTATCAACTGGTGAAAAAGAAACAACGAAAAAAGGGTAATTCTAAATGTTTTTTCGGATGCAAAACTTTTATTTTGAAAGCTGGTGACACTTCTGTCGTGGGAGAGTTTTTACTGTATCGTTTTTACTGTATCTGAACTGCAACTTTCTTTACCACGCTATTTAGCGCAAATCCCGCCATGCAGTCATTTTTACTGGTTACGGTTAGAGTCAGGTGGGGGTTAGCAATAGCATTTGTTGTAGCATAGCATTGAGTAGGAAATTAGCACTGTGATTGACATGATCAATCGGTCTATGGGTGGAGTTTGTACTGTACTGGATGGGGGGGGGGGGAGGGGTAGGGGGGTCATGTGACTATCTACCAATGCGAGAAAGCCGCGCCCTATTTTGGAGCTCCCACCCCATGAGACAACAAAAACACATTTAGACTTTTAATTCATTTGAAAAGATTTAAGAACAAAAGAAACAACAACAATGGGCTGCATGTCAATGTTTTATAAGATAAAACGTCATTATTATTATATAAAAAGACACAATTATGACATACTAAATCATAACTATGACATAATTCTAAATTTGTATGTCATAAAAATGCAATCTCATAATTGCAATTTTTTTAATCTCATAATTATGATTTTCCAATGCATGATTTATTTACTTATAGCTAAAAATGGCTTCTGATATTACCTTAATAAAACAATGAAAACATCATGTGTTTTTTTGTTTTCCAGCAGCTTCAGTGGGCCCAGAAGAGGAGCCCAAGTCCCCCATCATCACTCAGACTCCGGCCGCCCCGGGTGAGAAGTAAAGCCCTAGATTACCCAGACTCTGCATTCAGCAAGTACAATATACTTCTGTAGAGAATAGTATGTTAGAGGTTTATGATCATATTATCATTAATTTTCATTAGTATTACTGATTTTCTATGCATTTGTAGCAGCAGTAGCTATGCCACCACATCCGGCTGTCCCAGTGGCCCAGCCCAACATTGTCTACCAGATGCCGCAGATTGTCTATGTTTCTCCACCGGTGGATCACGAACCAACAAAGAATCGTGTACCAAAAAAGGATAATGAAACAAAAAAGGGTCGCGCATCGAGTGCGCCGCCAGAGAGAGAGAAAAAAAGAGGTAATCCTAAATGTTTTTCTGACTCTAAACTTTCATCTTGAAAGCTGTTGACACTTCTGTTATACGCAATTTAAAGTCCCCGTGAAATTGAAATGTACTTTTTTTGGCTTTTAGTATGAGTATGCTAGCCTTAATGTTATCTATAAGCTAGTGTGCTCTAACACAATTACAAAATTCGTATTTCAGTTTCTCACTTCCGACAATATGGATCAACGATTTTGATGACACCACTCTGCACTTCAGCTTCTCATCAGATTTTCTGTCCAATCAAATGCTCTCTTGAATCTGAAGCTCCGCCCCCTACATTATAAATAGACGCTGAATCTGAGGCTGAAATCGATCACTTGTTCACACATTCACTGTTTTCTACATGATGAATGGCACATAGTGCACTGTGGGGATAGGGAACGATTCAGACAGTGTAAATATGCTTTCCTTTGAGGCGAATGAATGGTTTCACGTTAGTGTCACGCGCCACAGCTCCAGTCCAGAGACACGACACACAGAGCGGATCATATGATCGAGTCGCCGCAGACTAGAAAACTTATCAGACACGTTTGAATACTGCACAGAATGCTGTATTTTAAAGCGACATGGAGGAGATTAGGAGGAGAAACAGTTAGACAGCATTTAGAGATAACACCGGTGCCAAGCACCAACATAAATTAAACACTTTTCTACACATCCTTAGCATGATTATGTTCACTGTTTTTTTTTTTTTTTTCATATTAAATCTAAAAGGGGAATCCATCACACTGTGGCTTTCATAAGCTGTCAAATGTAGCTTTACCGAGCTCAACGGCTCTGAGCTGTGATATAAACAAAATGCTATTGGCTATTTAAAAAAAGGGGAGGGGCTGTTCAATATGCCCTGTCTTCCTGTTTCAGTGGAAATTACACTGTAATGCTGCTCGGTCCAAGCTGGTGCCCTGAGCAAATGTGTGTTTGTGAGCTCGGCAATTTCAACCTTGTTTTACAGTAGTTGTAACAAAACTTGAGCGGATCTATTGAGAAATCACCCTTCTGGATGTCTTGAACTTTGTCAATGGGACGATCTGAAAAGAGAAAAGGTGCAAAGAAATCGGGGATGTTGGATGTTCTAGCGAACAAAAATAAAAAACAAACATATTCAAAAAGAGAGCACTTTACCCCTTCCCAATACACCACGTCATTGGCTTGTACAGTTTCACTGCGTGATTAAACGAGGATTCAGCATTCGAGTTTTCCCAAAGCATCTAGCGAAGCAATACTCGTGCCCATTACCTCAGGGAACCGAGGTTATGATAATAACCAAGTACGTTTTCTGTTTTCCAGCTTCAGTGGACACACAAGAGACCGTCGTCACTGTCCAGCCGACTGCGACTGCCCCGGGTGAGCAGTAAAGCCCTAGATTACCTCTGCATTCAAATACTAGAAGCTTTCGGAAAGCACAATATGCATCTGTATATAGAATTAGAAGTTTATGATCATAATATTATTCATTTTCATCAGTATTACCTCTTTTCTATGCATTTGTAGAAGAAGTAGTTATTACACCACGGATGACCGATGTCCCTGTGCAGATGAGATGTCCTCACTGCCACAATAAGGTCGTCACAGAGATGAATTTTATCAATGGCATGGCGGCGTGGTTCCTCTGTATCGGTCTTGGCTTTTTAGGGTAAGGAACCGAATTCATCAGATTTCAAATTGATCAAATTGATATGAGAAAAGAAAACACTTTTTTGTTTTCAATCCAGGGTCTGGCCATGTTGTTTGATCCCGCTCTTTGTGGATTCCTGCAAGGATGTAGAGCATGTCTGCCCGAACTGCAAAATCCTCCTCCATCTGCACAAGCGCATGTAGCTCGTTCTGATCGGGACAAATCTGGAAAACCCATAGAAAAACGTTGGAGTGTTTGAAAGGGCAACATCATTGCTGGACATTACTGGACTTTGTGATTCAAAGAAAAATAACAGCATGATTTGAAAGAATCTTCTGGGTTTCTTTTCACTTCTTTATGCAAATATACATCTGGATATAGACTATGATTTACTGTATTAATCATGCAATGCAATGTAATAAGCAAAATATACATTTTACTTCTTGCTGCCATTTTTGCACAACACCATGTTTGTTTATTTGAATAAATTGTTCTCAAGCTAAAGGTCAGGAAATCCAGCTTTTTTTTCAGTTACACAAATTAGTAAGATTTTATTATTATTTTATCTGATAATATAGCATGGTATTTCAGATCAAATCTATATAATGCAATATAGGGCTGTGCGATTCATCGAAATCGTAATAAAATCACGATGTGAGCATGCATGATTTCTAAATCACAGAAAGCAGGATTTTTCTGCCAGATTTGTTTTGTTTTTGTTTGTTTTTTTGCTCACCAGATGCTCGACTACCTTCCTTCAGCTGGGAGTGCAGGATCTGTTTGGGGAGACGTGTATTGGACAAGCGGGTGCTATGGCCTATTCATCGAAGTTGGTACTGTATTATTGTAGTGGTGGTACTGGTCATGTTGGCTTCCATGAGAAGGGTATGTATGGACTTATCTAACTCTGGGGGATATGGTGAATAAGCTAAAGTCACAAAAAGTCGGCGTGTTCCTTTAATATTCCCAATGTCTTCCTTTCCTATAGTTCTCTTTGAGAGGCGTTCTGACGTAGATCCAGGAAACGCTGTACTGTGTTTACTACATGATCAGCGTTAGCAGACTGACGTGGAAGAGAAGAAGGGGAACTCTCGGATATCATCAAGAATATCTCAATTTGTGTTCCGAAGATGGACGAAGGTCTTACGGGTTTGGAACGACGTGAGAGTGAGTAATTAATGACAGAAATGTAATTTTTGGCTTATAATCTGCCTTTTTATCAATCTCTTTTTTATCAATGCAGAATAATTTTCTGAAAATACCTGAAATTCCAAGAGAAATACACTAACATTAAGTCAAGGGTCAAACAATGAAATGTTTTCAACCAAACATCAAGAACTAACCCAGCAAGCAATAGCCGTCATTTCACCGTCTAGGTTAACTATAGACCCGATAGTCTGGCTATGAGTAACCCACTTCTAGCCAAAATAACCTTGAATTTGGTTATATGTCGTTTTTGCCTAAATAACTTGCGAGGTGTATGATATTCCATCATGTAAGCAAAATAAACAGTGATTACAAGGAGTTTGTTTCACTCTAGGCTTTGCTTAGACACACTCAAACCTCAAGAATCAGCACATGAATCTCAAAAATGGTGACATGCTTCATGCCACAATGCATTCTGGGAGCGAAACAAGTTTTGTATTATGCTCCCAGAATACATTGCGGCACGAAGCATGTCACCGTTATTGAGATTCACCCTTATTCACACCTATTGTGCACAGTTTTTTTCATATTGAATCCTCCAGATATTCTGGTTAAAACACTGCTGGATCTCATGCTGTAGAATCCCAGGATTGTTATTATCTTAAAAAACTGATACCAGAGATTTGATCGTGGATGAAATCTGACTGCTACATGATGATAATATCTTTATTATCAGAAAACAGCCAACATACTTGATCACATTTTCTCTTGCCGTTCCCACCATAACACTAGTGGCTGTTAAGTGAACTGCAGCCAGCAACTTACTTGCAGCGATATACTGTTAATGATCATCGACATACTGTCCAAGCTGCTGAGAATGACTTTTCGATGAATATGTAAATATGTGCGTTTCATGTGTCATATTATGGAAGAGAGGCTCTCAGGAACGTGCATAAATGTCATATTTTTTTATTTTCCCAGCAAAAATGTCCCGAGTCCTTCACATAAAAATGAGTCTACAGGCTTTCATAGACACCAGTCAGGAAAGTCTTGTTTTTTTAAGTTTTGTTGCATATGCATAATAAAATTGGCGATTAATACATGCGAATTCTTACATATAGCCCCTTTAATACTAATATATATTAGATTTTCACCAAACAGAGGAATGGAGAATCTGAAGCGTTGAATACGGTTTGAAATCGAAAGACATATTTCACAGAGTATTTAACGTATGGCGGTATACTTTATTATTGCGAGGTGGAGTAAATAGCCCGCTTACACAGTTATTACAATCCTGGGAAATAAATAAAGTTTTTTTCTGATCTTGTGTGCTTTTATGGTAACATCTAAATGAACTGGTTTCATGCGAGTCAAAAAAGTAATTTAATCTGGCTATATCAACCCAAATGACAATCAACGTAATCGACAAGGTATTTTTTGTTAGTTAGATCAAGTAGAACCTTGAAAGAAGAGTTGCGAGTAACCTTTTTTTTTTTTTTTTTTAAGTGTAGGATTGTACTGTGCCCCTCTGGCCATCCCAATTCCTGTCATCCCAGACATTTCAACTATGCTCGGTAAAGGCTATCATTATCATTCATGCTTGTGTATGTTCCCTTTATGCTGCATTCTCTTAATAACTAACCTCTGAAGTATGCATCCACAATCCCATCATTTGACTGACAGAACTAGCAAAACTACTCTGACTTCTTATAAACAATAATAGTTTTTTTTTTTTACAGTTGTAAAGTTGGTTTCTTGTCTCTAGGTCAAATGTTTATTGAGTTTAATAGATTTGTAGGGATAACTGAGTCTGTATTCAATTACTGAAGCTGTACAACACAAAACAAGCCTTGTGCTAAATAAAGAAGAATATTCTGAGTGTTTTAGGCAAGGCAAGTTTATTTATATAGCACATTTCATACACAATGGTAATTCAAAGTGCTTTACATAGAAGAAATTAAAATAATCAAAAGAAATAAGAATAATTAAAACAGTTTAGAATAAAAAATTAAATAAATAAAGTGCTCATTCAGTAAATGCAAAGCTAAACAGAAGTGTTTTGAGTCTGGATTTGAATGTGGCTACAGTAGGAGCACACCTGATCTCTTCTGGAAGCTGGGTCCAGAAATGCCCATTAAATGATTTATATACCAGTTGGTTTCTAAGTCAATCAGTCTCTGAGTTTAATGGAATTATATTAATTAATTACATTTACACTACTAGATTTATTTTAAAAACAAATAGAATGTAAATTCCACAATCATAATGAGAAAGGGTTCAATTAATTGATTTATATGGATCATAAAATGTATATGAATTTAATTTTATTTTTATTTATTTATATATTTTTTACATTCCACTTTGTGCTGGGCAAAGAAAACCTATTCATGCATTTACAGGTTAGTTTATCTTGAGTAGGCAATAGAAACTGAAAATATAATGGCCTTTTTCACAAATGTCAAACGAATGCCAAATAGGCTATAAAACTAACTTGACCGCAGGGTTGCCAAATCCCAGAATAATGTCCACCCACACCAAGCAAACACTGATCGCCACGATGCTGAATATAAACGAAACAATAAAACAGATTGAGGTTTGTAGTAAGGTTTCTTTTGTTGCTGTTTCATTTGTCAGCCACTAGATTGTCCTAGTGTCTCATTTTTCTTTCCTACATTTGAACTCTTGTGTCCAGTGCACTGTTCAATTTTTAGTGTGAAATTACAGGTTAATAATTGCTTGATTTTCACAGTAATTCCACAGTAGGACTTCTCATGTATCTAACATGCACTCTTGGAAATTTCTTGTAAAATATACAATATCTTACTGTATTTTTACAGTACCAATGTACTATGAAGGTACCCAGCATGCAGTGCGGCATGCATAGATTATGCTGTGGAGTTTTTTTTATTCTTGTTGGTTTTATCTGTGCCGCTGAACTTATTTTTGGTTCACTTTAAGCAGTTTGTGTTGTTTGTTTATTTTGTAATGTTAAAACAAAAAAACACACTTTGAAAGCATTGAGATGCTATCACATTGGAGAAACTTTAGGTGAAATTTCTAGGGCCTTTTCCATTGTCAACATTGTAGTGATGTATGAAGCACAGCTCACACAGAATTCACTTTCAAATGAGAAACTTCACAGAGTAACGGTTAATGTGACTGCACATTTAGTGTGCTTCCTTGCTCAAACATTAGATGGCATACTAGCTTCTAACTAGTAGCAACATTAGGCTACCTGTCCTCACTGCCTGGAGGAACATCTCATAAAAAATCAATATTAAACTCTATTTTATAGAAATGCAATTCAAGAGTGCTTTATAGAATGGGAGGCTTTTATTAAATGGTCCTGTAGAACCGCAAAATAAAACATCAAACCCACAAAGACAAATACATTGTTGTCTTCGCATCCATTAGTGGTATATCCAGTTTCATTGTTCAGTCTTACTGTCCAATTACAAGAGTGTTCATTTGTTACCAGGATGCATGCAAAACAAACATTGTGCACATTACAGGTTGAAACTGAACCTCTTCCAACAAAAATATGGGGTTTATCTGTATAACGCACGGCACGCAGTCCTCTTTTGTGTGTTTATGTCAAGCATTTTAAGAGAATATAAAGTCTGAGATTGAGGAAAACTGGATAAGTTGGCTGATGTAAAAATGGTTTAGATATAGGACACTGGAGGAGGTGTTAGGACTGGATATCGAGGTATTTTGTATACATGTTCCTTCTGGTCATTCCATCAGGAAGCAGTTTAGATATCGTGGGGCACTTCTGATTGGGTGTTAGCATTAGCTTTCAGCTCCACCCCTTTTTTTTTTGTCCAAGTGTCTTTAGGGAAGGGCATCAGAATCACAGCTCTCCACCGACTGCAGGTATGTGTCATTTTAAAAGTTTGGGTGTTTTAGATCATCTTTACTTTGGATGATGTGCTTCCATTGCCACTTTGTGATGTGTGGATACAGATACAGGTTGTTGTGTGAAATCCTGGGATATATAATAAAATAATACAACCTGATGTTCAAATTCTGACCTGTGTTTTAAGTTTAAATATTAAGAAGGCTAAACTTCTTAACAGATCAGGTAAATGTCAATGTCCTCTATTCATTGTCATCTGTCCATTAGTTTGTTGTGGTGTTTGTTTCCTTTGCGATTGCTAAAACCTTCTCACTTTTATAATGTTCAAATTTGAAATGTTTGACACAGATGCTGTTTAAACCATGTTGTAATTACCATAATTCATGTTCTTGTGCTTTGTTCCAATTCGCATATTATTCGTCCTAAATAGTATTGGAAATAAGTGTGTCCCAAATTGTAGTATGGAGAAATGAGATCCAAAGGTACCCGGACGGTTTACTAGTTTTGGTGGAAATTCGAAGTGATCTGGGCACACAACCCAGATAACAGATAATATTGCCCACAACCCATTACGTGTTGGACAAGGATCTGGTTTGAATTAGTATGAGCACAAATAAAAATACCGTGTCTGAAATGCCATACTGAATAGTAGGTACCACTTTTGGTTTGAAACTTACTTCGCGACTGTTTAAAAGTATGTTCTACGTACTACATCCACGTGTTCTCATTATCATGTGACTTCACTGCCATTCGCAAACCCTCTCCCGTGGCCTCATGGGATAGTCAAGTGTCCAGTGGATGCAACTTCAAAATCTCTCCGGAAGTAGTTAATCAGCTGCTAGATCAGTAAAGTTTGTAAACAAACTTTGAAATTAGCTTGATATTATAAAAAAAAAAAATTTACTCTCAAATTGCTATTAAATAAAAGCCATATCTCTAACCAAGATGTGTTCCAAATTTGAAGTTGACATCACAAAAATTGTAGCTCCTATGAGATTCTGTTAAGGCGTAATACCAAAAATAGCCACCGGATAACACACCTTCTATTGAAATTGACACCCATTTTCCATTAAAAAAAAATGTATGCCTTCTCCGTTAATTAATTAATTAATTAATTAATTAATTTCTGTCACAATATCACTAACATTACAAAACAAACCGTCTCGATATGTGTTTTGTCAAGATTAGAAAACATTTTGATTATAAAATATTTCAAATAAATTTAGTTAAAATGACGTTTTTTTAAAACGCTAATTTTTTTAAAAGTACTGTTACCATGGTAATGCAATGTTCTATTTCAATTTTGATATTTTTTTAAACTTTTGAATGATGCATAATTTATAATGATTACTCAAATTTGTTATAGGAAAAAAATTAACGCAATAAAAAAGGAGCAATAAAAGTGCTAGCAAGACAGTGATAGTTACACGGATAGGCCTACACGTAACTAAGTGACAGCGGTCCGTTCCAGATGCAATTATGACACAGTAGTATTTCCTGCTTGCCAACTCTTCTACTACTCTAAAGAGTCCACTTTTTCTTCAAAAATGGCAAAAATGAATTGGAATGCAGGGTTGGGCTTGGAATTCTGGGTTTCTATGGCAACACTGACAACGCCAAAAAGAATCTGTAGCAGTCAGGTGGTACAGAGGTCACATGGTACGAGTGGAAGCTCTCAGAAAGTTTACAAGTTCTATGAGGATGTTTTTACAAGTCAGAATCTGTGTTTTTCTGACATGGCATGAATGAACTAACCTAGATTCTATCACTTTTTCCGAACACATATTCCGCTGACTCTAAACATGAACTCCTGACAGATAAAATGTTGTCAAACTGGCTGTTCAGGAGCTCTTCTTTCAGGAAATCAGATTTCATGATAACACGGTTAGACAATGGTGAACACTGGACAGTAAGTCACACTTAAAAGAGAATAGCAAAGTCATGACATTAGATGCAACATATCAAAACAAGCTGCATTTCAAAGAAAACTCAAATAAAGTTGTATTATATAATAATGATTTAATAAATATATTGATAAGATGATACATAATGTCCATCAAAAAACTAAACTTATCTGAAAAAAAAAAAATGTTAGTGCTGCTGTTCAAAGGAGCAGCAAAATACATATCTGAATGCCCAACCAATCACTGCTTTGATTGTAACATGCACATTAACCACAGGTAGTAAAAGGGATATCTGTTGGCATTCCTGTTAATCCCAATAGCATGACTACGTATACCCAAGAAGTATGCCAACAACATATTTTTGATCCATTCATTTATAAATGCTGTGATTCATCAATGAGAACAACTGATTGATGCAACCACAAGAATCAATCCAACCACTTCATTACTTCCTGATTTGTGACGTCAAAGGCAGCAGTCAGTCTATTTGTTATTTTTACTGTTGCTTTGCCAGTGTTGTATGTAAAGCCTTTACAACACACCATTAAAGCACTTATGTTTTTCTCATTCACAGATTGTTGATTATGGATAAAGGACAGTTCCCCCCTCCATATCCTGGACCGCCAATGGTCCAGACCAACGTTTCTTACCAGCCACAGCAGGTTTCCTATCAAACCCAAACAGGTCCGCGGACCTCACTCTGATATCCGGTTCAGAGACTATTGGTCATTGGTTGCTAACTACAGTGCTTCAATAACTATCTTTTTTTTTGCAGTTCCAATGGCCACTGTATACAATCCACCGCCCCAACAGACAGTCATGTCCTCCAACGTATCCCAAACGGTCCAGTCCTCCTTCATGGGTGAGAGATGAATCTTACTGTTGAGTTTAGATTGAAACTGGAATGTTTCTGTATGTCACAATGTGCATTAAACATGCAGAAGTCCTACAGCATTCCAAAACACCGCCGACACCCTTTACGGGAAAAGTCGTAAAAACATGACACATTGTTCTGTCTAACTGGGTTGTTTGCCATAAGATATAAATATGCACGCATAATTAGGGGCCGAGCACCTATTGAATCCAATAGTGTTCTTCTTCTTCTTCCTCTCTTGATGTCTATGGAAGCCTATAGAACTGTATGGTAAAAAGTTTCGAAATTTGGCACAAAGATAGGAGGCAGTCTTAACACTCACCACAGCAAATTCAGAGTCTCTACCAAATTCAGAATCCCTCTAGCGCCACCAACTGTGAATTTTCTGTGATTAAAATTCTACCGGGATTTTGAATATTCAAAATATTCATAAAAATGAATATTCATTTTTTATGAATATTCATAAAAAAATACTTTTTCAAACTCATCCTAGAAGGTTTGTCCAATTTTCACCAACATTGGCTTAAAGGGGTGGTAAAGTATGATTTGACTTTTCTAACTTTAGTTAGTGTGTAATGTTGCTGTTTGAGCATAAACAACATCTGCAAAGTTATAACGCTCAAAGTTCAAAGCAAAGGGAGATATTTGGTTTTAAAGAAAAGGACTACAACAAACGGCTGGTTGGGACTACACGACATTCCTCCCGGGTTAGTGACATCACCAACCCTACAATGTACATAAGCCCCCGGGAACACGCAGTCCATGTTGAGAAGAGGAAGAGTTGTTGTAGTCGAGCACATTTGTGAGTCAGCTCAAACTTTAGCATCCATCTTTTCACATGCAATAGAAAGTCACTCTTTGTGCATCTCACAACAGTTCCTATACGAGCGACTTATAGATTATCATGACAGAATATGCTAATTGAAGATAGATAACTCCACATCAGCAACATAAATTCATCAACTAACCGTTCAGAGACGTCCTGTTGCTTCTACATGTTGTCACTTCTTCTTGAGTCTCTCCATCTTTGTCTGACTCCGGTTTTAACATTAAAGGCAGAACAGTTACTGTCATTGTAGTGTGTGTTCGTGAGGTAATCGCAGCTGCTAACACACGCGAGCTCTTGAAACCCCGCCCTCTGTGCAGCTCATTTGCATTTAAAGGGCCAGGAACAAAACGGTGCGTTTTTGCAAACCCTCAAAAAGTGACAACTTTAACATGCTATGTAAAAATATCTGTGGGGTATTTTGTGCTAAAACTTCACACACACACACACACACACTCTGGGGATATCAGAGATTTATTTTACATCTTGTGAAAATGGCATTTTACTAACCCTTTAAGACCATTATGATTTACCAAAGTATGATTTTTGTTTTTCTTATGTGATGGAAATCAGCTTCCATTGATATGGACCCAAAAAACAATGAAGAATCTCCAAATGCAGTTTGGAACATGGGGAAACTTGGGAAACTTGTCAGTTCTGACTTATTAAACTCATGTTTTGTTTCACAGCACCACAGGCCATGTCTTCATCCACCGTAACTCAAACAGTCCATTCTTCAAGTATGCCTGCCGTGGGTGAGTGTCGATGTCTTGAGTTTCAGACTTTCTGTTTAACTGCCATCCAGGATGCTTCAATAAGACTATAAAATCAAAAGCAAAAGTTTACAGGATAATATTTCCCTTATCTCACGTTTGAATGAATTTCCGGTTCTGTATGTTTTCTTTTTCAGCTCCAGTGGTAATTTACAACCAACAGCCCGTCATGTCCACCGTCACTCAGATGGTCCAGCCTGCGCCTGCCCCGGGTGAGCAGAAAAGCTCTAGATTCACAAGACTTATGTCTTCAAACACTAGACGTTTTCAGCATGCACATGATGCACCTGCACAGAATAGTATTCTTGAGGTTTATGATGATATTATTATTCATTTTCATCAGTATTATCTTTTTTTCTGAATATGTAGCCACAGTGGTAATTATTCCACCACATCTGTCTGAACTTCCTGGGCAGATGAGATGTCCTCACTGCCAGCAGCAGGTCGTCACACGGACGTCATACATCAATGGGATGATGGTGTGGCTCATCTGTGGGACTCTTGGCATTTTCGGGTAAAGAACTGTATTATTGGAATTCTCATGTACAGATTTCTGTGGGGGGTGGGGGGGGATTAGTTTCAGACATATATTGAAACTTCTATATCATGTTTTTATTTTTTTATTTACACATTTATAATGATGAATTTGCAAATTAGTGCATTTAAAATATATTAACTTTAAATATAATATCAAATAACACACTACAGGTACAATTGACCGTTCGCAAAACCCCGCCCTCGAACGGTTCTCGTCCAATCCTAGCTCAGCAACTGTAACTAAGGAGAAGGACCTCCGTCAAACATTCCGATTTCAGCCAGATAGTGCAACGATGCGCCTATGGCAGTGAGGTCTGCACGGGCTTAAAACTTGCTGTATTTTATGATTGCTTGCAACTATTATAAAAAAATAGGCTAACGTTACATGTACAAACACCGTTTCACTACGGCACTGCGGCCCCCTCATCAGTCAGCAAACAAGAGGGAAAAAAAGAGAAAAGGCACGGACTTACGAAACTTTGATGTGGTTGAACAGGTACACAGTAACAAATTCCTCTGAAACTCAAGCATTAAACATTAAAACAAAGTTCGCGCAGTTGCACAACTATTTACACAAATATATCCTTCTCAGTAGGCTGAGTTATGAATGAAGAGAACAGCATCGAGAGTTAATGGTTCAGCGCGTCCTTTGATTGCAGTGTTGTGACTGAAATAGCGCGCGCGGGAGCACATGCGCAAAACAGTTTTGTAAAATGATATATGATCAAATAAAAATTATTGATAAATAATTTTACAAAACTGTTTAGTGCATGTGATCCCGTGGGCTATTATGTCTATACTTTCTGTCGTGCCCTGGAGGATATGTCTGCTGCATTACTCTAAAACCAATCACTTAATGTATGTAGCTCAACCCAGCCATGGCTATGGTTCTCAATTGTTTGACGGGCGTAGTAACAATAACTAAGGGGCGTGGCTTTTGCGAACGGTCAATTATAATCAAGTCCTTTAAATGTTTTGTATGTTAGTCAAAACATCAAAATAAGTGTACTTCTTTACAGCATTTGATTGATTGATTGATTGATTGATTGATTGGATTGATTGATTGATTGAACACTCTGGCCATTCATTTAGACGACAACAGTGTTTGGTGGCCTGAGAACGCAAACTTTGAAGTAGGTTTCAAGTGCAAGTTTTTGAAAACGGGTTTTGAATGCGATACCGTTATCATCTCTGCGTAAACTTCAAACCGTGAATCTGTGAAAATGGTGACGGCATGCACATGCGTATTACGTGTTTAGTCTAAAGGTATGCGCCTTTGAATGCATATGTGCGTGGGCACATAGTCTTTCTTTACAAAGTGATTTTGCCCATTACTTGTCTGGCATACATAATACAGCGTTTTTAGTTGTTTGTGGATCCGTGTGAATAGGAATCAACGGGAACACGAATTAAGTTAAATAAAAAGTGTGAGTTAGAACAACTGTTGGATTTTACAGTGTAGGTTATCACTAAAATTGTATTGTACTATGCCTACTCTTTAAACAGCATTATGGTAAAAATGTAACACTATAGCAACAGCTTTCTTACGATGGCGTACTTTATTGGGGTTGTGTGAAAATGACAGAACGGCAGTTTGAGTCAGCCTCACCGAGCATTTACTCTTTGAATTCAACACAAGTCGACACCATTATAACTAAAAGTTTGCTAAGAAATTATTTCCTACTAAGGCAAGGTGGTTTTGACTCTGGTCAGGCATATCCATAGCAGACTGTTGGGAGTGTTATATGCCCAGTGCATTATGGGTGTTGAAGTTTTCCTACCTATTTGGCAAAAGTTTCCTCTATAGGCTCTATGCACGATCGCTTCAGCGTTTTGTCTCAGCCCGCCAGTTACATCCGGTGCTGGATCGGAAGCCGTTTTTCCATTAGGTAGAGATAATGGCAAATTACGCTCGCTGTTTACAAGAACTTCCAGCGGTTAAACTGAATGATGTTAACAATATTGTGAGGCAGCTGTCACACCTGAGAGTAAGAAAGAGAAGGTCTTTAAATTATATATTTCGAGCTACATCGACAACTTTGAGGGTGAGTATTCATATCATGCGAAATCCGACTAGCGAATCGGTTTCTAATATCGTTGTGTCCGTTTCTGAGAAAATTAGTTTTATTAAAGTTTTGCCGTTAGTACACTTCGCTATAGAGCGCACTATGCTGAAGTAAAGACGCTGGCTGAGATTCTACCGGGAATGCGTCAGCAGCGTTCGTGCATAGAGCCTATTCAGGTACCAAAAACATTTTCGTCTTTCTACTGTATAGGCAGCCAAATTTTAATTGGACCAACTCCAAAGATGGCGCCGGTGTATGTGGCATGCCGTCTGATGTCTCTGCTACTCTGTGTTATTTTTGTGTTCTTATCTGCATCAAACTGCTACTCGCTTCTGGTTTATGATCGCCAGTTACTTCTGGATAGTTGAGACTCTTTTATGGCCACATATAACCCAGAGTTAAAAAGCTCTGTGGCTGGTTCTCAATCCTGCTCTCCAAAATCTACCTGGGATATTCCAGAATATCTGCGCAGACGTGGAATCTAGGCGTTGGCCGATGTGCTGGTTGGCGTTTGCTCGATCCACTTGTTCGCTGGCTTCGGACCATTCTCCCGGATTCTCCTTTGACGGTCCCCTGCTAACCTCCTATCCGTGTTCGCCGCGGTGGAGCTATAGAGAATCTTCGCTCTTTGAATAGAGTCTTCTCTCCCGCGATCTCTGACTCTGTATCACCTTCTAGGATGGCTCTGATTAATACTCGGTCGCTAGTCAATAAGACGTTCATTTTAAATGACTTTTTTACTACCCACGCATTGGATTTTATGTGCATCACAGAAACTTGGATGAAGGTTGATGATTTAAGTCCCTTTGCTGAGTTGATTCCGGCAGGCTGCACATTCTTTAACTCTCCCCGCTCTTCTGGCCGCGGGGGTGGTTTAGCGGTCATTTTAAAAAACAGTTTTAGTTGCTACTGTCATTCTGTTACGTCTACAGTAGCTTTAAAGTACAGCTGTTGAGACTGGGATTTGACGATCCTGTTTTGTTAGCGCTGGCATCGCCCCCCTCACCTAGTGAAAGATTTTATAAGTGAATTTACTGCTTTTATGGGTGAATGTGTAACTAATTACAGCAATATTCTTCTGCTAGGGGACTTTAATATTCATGTGTGCTGTCAGTCAAAGCCTCTAACAATGGAGTTTTTAAATCATTGACTCATTTCAGTGGGTGAAAGATACCACACATACTCATGGACATACTTTGGATCTGGTACTCTCTCATGGTTTCCATCACTGATGTTCAGGTTTTTAACATCTGATCTCTGATCATATGCCTTAACTATTTTCTATGTCCTTTCCTCCTACAAGATCGCACATTTCACCTACTGCACAATGGACTCGCTCCTTTTCATCCTGTTTCCATGATGAATTCACTAACACCTTAAATGAGGCGTGTCTGTCTCTGTCCCTGGAGTCACCCTTACCTGACTTGGATGCTGAAGAATATCTTAGTCTGTGTAATACTGTATGCTCCATGGTTTTAAATACCACTGCTCCTTTAAAAGCTAAGAAGTCAAAATCTAAGACTGAACCATGGCTCAATGATACCATCCACTGTCTGAGGCGAGCATGTAGAAGAGCAGAACGTAAATGGAAAAGTGATAAGCTACAAATCTCTTATGAAATGCTGAAAAACTCCCTCAGTGCTTTTCAGAAAGCTATGTTATCTGCTAAGTCTAAGCATTTTTCTAATTTAATTTAAAAAACCATCATAGTTCAAAAGCTTTATTTTCTGTGTTAAATTCTGCTCTAAATCTTCCTATAAATGTGATTTCAAATCCCTCAGTATCATTATGTAAAGGTTTCTCAAGGTTTTTCTGTGAGAAGATCACCTCTCTGCTAATGTCTCACCTGAACTGGGTTGTTCTTCATCCATATGGAGTGTCTTTGGCCCAGTTTCACTTCTGTCTCTCAGAGAAATGATTGATCATTTGAAACCTTCCTTCTGCTCTCTTGATGTTCTTTTTCCCCGTATCTTGAAACAAACTTTTGATACGGTTGGAACATGTTTGGTGTCTTTTCTGAATAAATGCGTGAGCACAGGGACTATCCCTGAGCAACCTTTACACCTCTTCTCAAAAAACCTTCACTTGATGATAGGGATTTTAATAATTTTCGACCTATTTCGACCCTTCCTTTTATTACAAAAACATTGGAGAAAACGGTTCTCAATCAACTCCAGTCTTTTCTTAGCTCAAATCAAATTCTTGAAACTTTCCAGTCTGGGTTTAAGCCTCTGCACAGCACAGAGTCTGCTTTATTAAGGGTTTCTAATGATATACTGTTAGCGACTGACACTGGTGACTCTGTTTCTGTTAGACTTAACCTCTGCGTTTGATACAGTTTATCATAAAACTCTCTTATCCCGAATGGAATATTCTGTGGGCATCCAGGGAACTGTCCTCAGTTGGTTTCGATCTTATCTAACAAATAGAAGTTTCTCTGTCAAACTGCGTAATTTTTCTTCTTCCTCGCCAGCCCAACTCTCCTGTGGAGTGCCACAGGGGTCTATTCTCGCACCCATTTACTTCCTCTGGGCTCCATTTTCAGAAAGCATAGTGTATAATTTCACTGCTACGCAGATGAAACACAAATTTATTTGCCTTTGAAATGCAACAAAGGTACTGCTCTGAAATCTCTTTTTGCATGCCTAGAAGAAGTAAAAATGTGGTTTTCTCAATTTCTTATTTTTGAATGAATCCAAAACCGAGGTTATAGTCTTTGGCCCCCATGACAACTATAATAGCAGTAACATTGATCTGGATTATCTTTATCCAACTTCATCCTGCATTAAGAACTTAGGTGTTCTCTGGGATCAGAATCTCAAATTTGAAAAACAAATAAATGTGGTGATTAGTTCTTGTTTTTTCCAGCTACGTCTTCTCTCTAAGATCAAATCCTCCCTTTCTAAGAAAACCTTAGAGATTGCTGTCCATGCGCTCATTACATCACGGTTGGATTATTGCAACTCTCTTTACTTTGGCATACCCAAACAGTATATTGCTCGTCTCCAATTAGTTCAGAATGCTGCTGCAAAGTTCCTCAAAAGAAAACGTAAATTTGACTATGTTTCACCTTTCATGTTCTTAAAATCACCTGTGCATTTTAGAATTGAGTTTAAAATTCTTCTTTTTGTTTTTAAATCCGTAAATAATCTGGCACCGAGCTATTTGTCTGAGCTACTCTGTCCACACAATCCCACACAAAACCTGAGGTCTGGTGATCAGAGACTTTCGGCTGTCCACAGATCACTGTTAAAGAATAGAGGGGACAGAGCCTTTGCGATTGCTGGCCCCAGGCTGTGGAACAGCCTTCCGGTTTACATCAGAGCGGCTAAATCTATAACTGTTTTTAAATCCTCTCTTAAAACCAATTTTTTTCTTTAGCTTTTAATTCACTATGAGTTTGTCATGATTGTGTGGTTTGTCCTTGTTCTTTATTTTGTGTATTGTTCAGCACTTTGGTCAGCCCTGGTTGCTGTTCTTAAATGTGCTATATAAATAAATACAAACTTGAAACTTGAAACTTTATTGAAAGCACATTTTGCTATAATGAATTACCAAAAAAAAAAAAACTTCTGTCAATAATTTCTCACCCTCATGTCGTTTCAAAGCCGTAAGACTTTCATTCATCCTCGGAACACAAATGAAGATATTTTTAATGAAATCTGAGCCTAAATTCAATATGCTCATAATATAAAGTGATTGTGTCTCTTCAGAACATTTTGGACTAAATCGCTCAATACGATCTCTTTATGAACTTCTTGAAACATCAAAGTAGTAGTTGCGTAGACTGTAAATGAAGAGAAAGAAATCTCTATTTAGTTGCTGATTGAATTGATGATGACCCACTAACCACAAAGGTATTTCAGGAGAAAAGAAAGTTAATTTTTTAACACACTTATTTTTTTCTGTCCAGGATCTGGCCATGTTGTTTGATTCCTTTCTGTGTGAATGCCTGCAAGGACGTGGAGCATTACTGTCCAAGCTGCCAAAGCCTCGTCTATGTGTACAGACGCATGTAGCTGGTTCTGAAGCAAAGAAAATCTGAACGACCAAAAGAAAAACTCTACAGACAGCATCTTTTGGACATTACTGGACTTCCTAATTCAAAGAAAAATAATACCATGAAGTGGGGTTCTCTTTCCTTCTTTATCCAAATATATATATATTAAAATATAATATATATATATATATATTGATACTGAATATGATCTCTTTTCTTATTGTAAAATTCATAATGAACTCTGCAGGATCTTATAATGTTATCAAGTGAAATATACAGCTTACTAGTTGCCATTTTTGCACAACCCGCGTGTTTTTATTTCAGTGTTTTGTTTATTTAATAAAAAATATATTCTTAATCTAAAGGTCTGCAAAGTCAAAAAAAATTCTCAAAAATCCTTTAAAAAAAACAAGATTTGTCATATCAAATTATGATTATCTGACAATAAAGCATGGTGTTTCATTGCCGAAATCCAATAGCATGGTTGAAGGTATTCTGCATTTATGTCTTTTTGCACTTCTGTAAAAATCCACTTTAATTTATTACAATTTTGGTTTCTAATTCCAATTCTGACTGGAGATAAACTAATAAAATTAGTTGCAGTTTAATTTGGATATTTGAGTATTCTGGGTATCCTGTACTCTCAAATATTCGTTCATTGCAAAGCAAAATCCCCAGTGTTAAATCCCTCAGTGTACATATGCGTCTACATTACACAGTACTAGTGTTAGTAGCACACTCTATAACACTTTTTAAAATGCCCTTTTGAATAGATGGTAATGAAATTCAAAGAATGGTAAACCAAATCAATTTATTTTTCTTACCTATACCTATACTGAGAGTACAAAACCAATGTTTAGGGGGAAATATTATATATATATATATATAAATATTTTTTGTAATGCATGCTGGAAACCATGGATGAGTTTTATACTATGGTAGCTCCCAGCATGCATTGTCACCATTGTTGAGATTCATACGCTAATTATTGATGTCTCTGTGTCTAGCAGTTCAAAATGTTTTATGCACAAGGTGTTTAAAAAAAACTGATTACCACAACAGTGCCGGACCTCTTGCTATAGTATCACAGTGTTTATAATATTCGATTGTGTTTAATGACCGATCACTCTCTTGATCAGTGATAAACCTTGGGATGAGAGCTGTGAAGATCTAGAAAACTCAATGATATCGTCATCAATAAATACCCAGGAGATGGGTTTTTTTGTTGCCGTAATGATTGTATTTTAAAAACAGTGAGTCACAGCAGACAGAGATGAAACTAATGTTAGTCACGATTAGATCCAAGGAATACGGAGATGATTGAAAGGTAACAAGTTTGTTTAATAAATGACTCAGAAACACAGCCAACAGCCGAGACAGCGTACAACGCACTAGCAATACCGGACACTAAAGAGAACACAGGCAGGAACTTAAATACACAGTGGCGATTAACTAAATGATTAACAGCTGTGAAGAATGTGATTAGTGTCCATGGTGACTGATCAGTGGCAGAAAACACAGATAAGGAAACACATGTGAGGAATGAAAACAAACTATGAACTGAATATAACTGATTATAGTTAAGGGTCAAAAGCCCAACTAACTAAAGCAAACACAGATCACCATAATGGAGACTTTATTATTTTCAATAAATCATCAACATCTAAACCTCTATGTTGTATTAACAACTTACAACTTTGAGTAAACCAAGCTTGGTTTATTAATAAGGTAATCAGTTCCCTCAGGTTTTCTAAGTACACTCAACTAATTACATTTTACAGTAATATTTTTCATTTTGTGACCCTGGACCACAAAACCAGTCGTATGGGTAATTTTTTTTTAAATTGAGATGTATACATCATCTGCAAGCTGAATAAATAAGCTTTCCATTATGTATGGTTTGTTACGATAGAACAATATTTGGCAGAGATACAACTATTGAAAATCTGGAATCTGGGGGTGCAAAAAAATCGAAACATTCAGAAAATCTCCTTTAAAGTTGTGCATTTACAGGTATGTTGGCGATTGTGCTGCATTCACTCACAAAAATAAATTTGATATATCTGCAGTAGGAAATTTACAAAATATCTTCATGGAACATGATCTTTAATTAATATCCTAATGATTTTTGGCATAAAAGAAAAAAATATAATTTTGACCCATACAAAGTTGGTTATTGCCACAAATACACCCGTGCTACTTATGACTGGTTTTGCAGGGTCACACATATGAAAAGCAGCAATTATTTTTGTATTGTTCAATATATTGTAATATATTAATGCAATATATCATATATTTCAACCATTTAATATAATGATCATAAATATATAGAAATATATTTTCTTTCCGTAAGAGTTGAGCATTTTACAGATCTGTCAGCTTCATTTTGCCCCATTAAACACCTCCATATGGGTCTCCGTCCACCACAGTCCAGCTCACTGAGGTTCTGGTCAATACAGCTGAGTGTTCAGCACCAAAGACTCGTCAATTCTTTTTTATTCATGTTGTGAGATTCACAATGTACTAGAGAGGGTGAAAGACTCTTTTGAAAGCAATAGTGCATGGTAACCAACATTACCTGTCCTCGCTGCCTGGAGTAACATCTCAGTCATTGCAATTCACTTAAAAAAGATGTATTATACTCTCTACATAGAAATGCCATTATCCCAGATCAGGTCATGAGATCTCCCTGTAGAACAGCAGAATAAAACACCAAACCCACAAAGACAAATACACATTTGTCTTTGCTTCCATTGGTCATGTATTCAGTTTCATTCTCAAGCTTTACTGACCGATTACAAAAGTGTTTATTTGTAAACGCAAACCTATAAACAAACATCATGCACATTACAGGCTGAATCTGAACCTCTTTCACTTCTGAACTCAACACAAACGTGGGGTTTATCTGTATAACGTACGGCACGCAGTCCTCTTTTTAGTGTTTATGTCAAGCATTTAAGAGAATATAAAGGTCAACAGTCTAAGATTGAGCAAAACTGGATAAGTTGACTGATGTAAGGATGTTAGGGATGAGATATGGGACACTAGAGGAGGTTTTAGTATCGAGGTGTTATGTGAACATGTTCCCTCTGGTCATTCCATCAGGAGTTTATTTTGCATGATTACATGAGGAACTTCTGAAAATGCATTTGCATCAGCCTTCATACCTGTAATTCAGCTCCACCCCTTATATCGGCCATATCTGTGCTTATTCTCACAGTCTCCTCGTATCCCAGTGTCTTCATATAGAGTCAAGACAAACGCAACCTTAGTAAAGAACAATCTAAGGCAAAGCCAACAGTCGGTACATGGTTACTCAAAAACTAAAATAAGGCACTAACAGAAACAAAAAAAAACTCAATCAAATGAAGTCCATTTATGTTTCTATATTTCATCTAAATATTCAGCAACTGTATGGACCAACGATCGATTTAAAGAAAGGTTTAGGTTGCCCACTATTCATAAATTGTCATCCATTAAGTTGAATGAATACAGGCTTGCACTTGCAAAGATGATCGTGTGGGAGCTCAAAAACAAGATACTATGGCGCTATCTAGTGGCTAATAAATGAAACAGCAACAAATGAAAACTCTCCTAGTACCTACACAACCTCAATTTGTTTTATAAACACTTTTTGTTATAGGTCTCTACTGGTTGAAACTCTCTTCTCATCATGATAGCATTCAAAATTTTTACATTATTAACCGGCTTAAATTTGACATTACCACCACTGTGAAACTAGAGCAAGAGATCTAACAACGATCAGTTATAATGAAGATTTATTTAAACACATTATGCACAAAAAACCAGAGCTACTGCATAATTTAGACACACACATCAAAAATCAGCACATGAATCTCAACAATGGTGCCATTAAAAAAATAGCATTCAGCTGCATTATTGATTCATTCTGCAGGGAGTTTTGTACTATGCTGGAACCCAGCATGCATTGCGACATGAAACTTTTGATTGTCACCATTGTTGAGATTCATGTGCTTGATTGCTGGCGTCAGTGTGTGTCGGAGTCATGCAGGGGTTCAGAATGTTTTATGCACTATATGATTTCAATATGCTTCAAAATAACCGAATCTCATGCTATAGAATCACAGAGATACTGTAATCAATTAATTAAAGTACCCATAAAATCAAAGATTAGACACAGGGATAGATCTGTGAATATCAAACATTTCTCAAATCAAGATGCATTTACTAAAGTAGTAAAATGATATAAGACTTTAAGTCTTGTTTTCTGGGGGTTGATGCTTAAAAAAAGCTAAATTATCTGCCATTGCCAATGGGGTAAGAAAAATAATATTGTTTCTGTTTGAAGATAATATGTTTCTTATCCCATTGGCAGATTATTTTGCTTTTTTTTAAGCATCAACTCACTTAATTTAGATGAATTCCCCCGGAAAACAGGACATCATATCTTATGGGATTTTACTACATTAGTAAATGCATCTTGATTTGAGAAATGTTTGATATTTGGACTAGAAACAAGACAAAAATACTAAATAAGAAAAGCATTTTTTGTAGTGTAAAGAATCAAGACCCCAACTAAAGTGCACATTAATCACCATAATGGTGACTACACACTGTTTTATTTTCAATAAAATAACACCTAACCTCTGTTAATTCTCAACAAGAACTTACAAGTATTAAAGAAATAATGTTAAACTGGGTTGCAAACTGGTTTCCCACTGGAAGTCAGTTGTAGTTCTTGTGCTTCTCTTTTTTCTGTTCTTGTTTCTCTGTCCTTCAGTGATTCTGCTTGTTAACAGCAGGTGTTCATCAGTGTCTGAACTCACTCACTTCTTCTCATTCACTCTGTCAAGTGGACTTGAATGGGAATAGTGGGAATAGTGAATGAGGGTATAGAGTGTGATTTGAGTGTCAACTTTGATCGCTGTTAATTCACAGTATATTTCTCTATAAATATTCAGTACTGGGTGGACCAAAGATAAATTTAAAGAAATATGTTGTGTGACTACAATTCATAAATTGGTCTCCATTGGTGAAGCCTTGCAATGCATTCATTGAAAAGATAATCATTGGGAAATAGCCCATATAAAATGGAAAAAAATTACCTTTAGATATACTTCATCATTATTTAGCACAAATAACTGGTATGTGTGTGTGTTTGTGCATGAGTGCAGAAGAGCGCTGTGATTCAACAGTGTTCAGTCGGAGCCTCAGGGCTTCGTCCTCTTACTGTGTTTCTACATCACTACATTTTCCACAGGAGAATCACGACACAAGCTTGACTTGATCTGACATGATGAGAGTTTCCTTTGAATTACTGAGAGAGTACAAAACCATTGTTTTAGAATTAATATATATATATATATATATATATATATATATATATATATATATATATATATATATATGTATATGTATATATATATATATATATATATATATATATATATATATATATATATGGGCTGTCAAAAGATTAATCACGATTAATCACATCCAAAATAAAAGTTTGTGTTTGCATAATATATGTGTGTGTACGGTGTATAATTATTGTGTATAAATACACACAAATTCATGTATATATTTAAGAAATATTTGCATTTATATACTGTATATACATTTATATAATTTATATTATATATACATATTTTATATATAAATATAACCATTTTTTCTTAAATGTATACATGATTGTGTGTGTTTTTATATATATAAATAATTACACACACATATTATGTAAACACAAACTTTTATTTTGGATACGATTAATCGCGATTAATCTTTTGACAGCCCTAATATATATATATATATATATATATATTACAAAAACAAATCATCTTTATAATCATCATATTGCTCATCATATTATATATTTTTTATATAATCAAATTATTATATAATGATTATAAAATCATAAAAAAAATTATTTGTGGGATTTACTTGATAAAAACACATTTTAAGCACATTTTACTGCTACTGCTCTACAACTTACCTGTTATTATCAAGTAAAATCGACTTACTATTGAACTTTTAATTGACACTTGACATTTAATTGAAGTAATTAACTAAATATTACTTAATTGTATTATTTCACATATAGAATTAAGTAACATCTACTTAACTAACTAAATTAAACAAAATTAACTTTTTACTCCAACAATACTCTAAATTAACGCACACTTTTAAAGTATATCCTTTACTAGGAAACATCTAGATATTGTATAGTTTACATGCTGTATCTATATAACAAATAAAATGGCACCTATACCTCAATACATTCGATAGATCGTTTTTGAGTATGAATGTGTCCTTTTGAGTAGAAAATGTATCCAGATTTTACAAAATGGCAAGTTAACAAACCTAACAACAATTGCAATGATAAAACAGTAAATACAGCTGGAAAACAGTGAAAATTTAACTTATTAATTATTCAAGCCCCAGTGTATGATGGGAACACCAGTATTAGAAGAATTGAGTAGTTTTAACTTAATCTTATATTTTTTAGCTTTAATTAGTCAAAAATAATAACTTTAACATTTTGAATTAAATTCTAATTAAATCTCAGTTAAATTTTCATGTTGAGATTACTTAAATATACAAGTACACTTGAAATTAACACTAAGTTAAGTGAAATTTATTGTTTAAGTACATTAAATAATCGTCAATTTTGATGAAATAAACAATTTAAGTCAAGTCTACATAAGCTCCAAGTTAAGCAAACTTAAATATGCACGTTTTGGGAGACCCCATTACTCAATTAAATTGAGGGAACGAGTTTACTCAAATCAATTGAGTTCAATCAACTTATTAGGGTTTTCAGTGTACAAGCTTGAATTGAGTACTAATATAGAATTAACTTAATTTTTTGAATTCTTGCCAAAAACTAACTTTTTCAAGTAGAAATTACATTTGAGTTCTGTAGCATTTACTTCACCACATGATGATTTTTATCAGTGTAGTCCTATATATATGCCGTGTCCTCAGTGTCTTAATGACCCTTCAGTATGAAGGACAGCAGTGAGGATAATCTGTCTGTGAAGTTAAGTCAGTGCAGTAAAGTTACCAGCTCAGCATCTCCAGCGCTGCATTCATGCTTTACTGAGGCGTCACACATGCTGAACATGTTCTTGACAGTGGTTTGACAGTGACTGTTGTATAAACGTATTTGAGAAACGTTACTGAAAGACACTTTGTATCGACTCAATATAGTGAGGTTGCCAGAACGTTAGCCACAGTTCTGGGACCGATCCCTGTTAGTTAGGTACGCATAGGCTACACAAAACAAGCTGCGGTCACTATGGCAACCCTGTTGACAACACTCAGCTCTCAAGTTCTCCTGCACGAGAGGAGTTTAGCAAGTCATCTGAATGCAGCTTAACCTAATCGTCATCAGGAGATAATCTGTTACGGTGTGCTGACGCATATCTGTGTGTGTGTGTGTGTGTGTGTGTGTGTGTGATTTATGAGGACACAAATTTTGTAATGACGTGTATTACACTGGTATTACAACTTAAACGTGCTTTATGAGGACATTTCATGAGTAAAACTTAAAAAAACATAAAAAACAATGTTTTATTAAAAGTAAAAAATGCAGAATGTTTCCTGTGATGGACAGGTTTAGGGAATGGGGGATAGTTTGTATAGTATAAAAATCATTACGCCTATGGAGAGTCCTCACAAGTATAGCAAAACAAACAGTGTGTGTGTGTGTGTGTGTGTGTGTATATATAATATGTGTCTATATGTGTAGGAAATAATGTTTCCTAGGCATTAGGAATATGATCAAATGTCTCCTCTCAGATTTCACTTAATATTCACAGTACTAATTATTACTGGTGGAATAAAACAGCACCTACACATAAGAGGAGAGGAGACGTTTCTAATGCTCTGATGGCTCACTGCACCACTGCACGGGATTATCTGAAGGCTACTTAAAGAGACACAATCACACACACACACACACACACACACACACACACACACAATGACCTGAAGCGCTGGGATCTTTATTACATAAGACTCCCTCAAGTCAGTGCACGCGGACACACACCTGGCACACACACACACACACACACACACACACACAAGTGGTCAATGACAGAAAGAGGTCTAATAATCAGAGATCCTCAGGCCAGAAGTTTGACCGCTTGGATCATCATGAGAGTGTTTGGCTGTGGTTTATTTATAGGCTCTGCTCTGCATCAGTCACAATGAGAGAGAGAGAGAGAGAGAGAGAGAGAGAGAGAGAGAGAGAGAGATGTGACAGTGAGGATGGACTACATCGGTCCAGTGCGCTTTATATCCACTCAGAAGTAGATCTCAGTCTCTGCTTATCCGCAACTCTTCACCACAACACTGACAACAACAGGCTGAGAGGAAGAAGAAGAAGAAGAAGAGAAATAAAGAGAGAAGGATGCTCTCTTACAGATGTAGTGTGTAGGTGTGAAACTGTCACTGATTTTCAACTATTGAACACGAAGAACAAGAGCGGCGCTCGGTTGCAATGTCAGCGCGCAAGTGTGTGTTTTTCAGGATTATTCCCACGACACGATAAGAAGGTGGAAATGTGAGTTGAGGAAACTCTAATAAATACACATCAAGGCTTCATCTAAAACACAATCTGAACTGGTCAGGTGAGTAACTCCTATTGTGTCTGTCAGTGGATTATATAACTGTTTTGTCTGGAGATCTAATCTCAGTTCCTTGTCATTTTGCTGCGCTTAAGTATCTCCTATAAATTTGATCCTAAAGTTGTTTATGTTTGAACGTGAATGTGTGTTTGTGTGCGTGCGTGTGTGTGTGTGTGTGTGTGCGCGCTTGTGTTTTTCTGGCTATGTAAATTGCGTGCTGCTCCATCTAGGCCAGCCCACGCGCGCCTCTGGTTTCCATAGCAACTGTCGGGGTTTAAAAGGGGTAGAGGAAGCGAGACAAAGTGGAAGCTCGTCTTTACACTCGGCTTTTACAACTCAGCAGCAGAGGATGAGCAAATGCATCTGCAAAATTCAGTAGCCGCAACCATTATTTAACCAGGTAAAATAACTAATAGGGACAAGAGTGGCCTCGCAGAAGACAAACACTAATGTAAATAACCAAAAGCCAAAAGAAAACAGGATGTAGAGTGTCACAAAACTAGATTTGAATGTTGTATTCCTGTGCAAAGCAAACCATCACAAGGTGAAATAGCAGATGCGAAGATAAATTAGCCAGAGTTAAAAGTGGATTTATGAATAACCATTGTGAGTTTCTTTAGCACATAAAGTGCAATGTGTTAAAACTCCAATCACTTTCTTTTACTTGCATTTAACTGCAAAATTCCTATAGTGAAAAATGATCCAATACAATAACCAATGGAGTCTGTCTTCCTCTGCAGAGTGTAATAATTTACACTTCAATATTTATATTCAGTGACTCTGCTGTTTTATGCATAATTCGCAATGCGTTATGCAATAGTTCATTGCGACAAAGAAGTGTTTTGGCATTTTTTAAAGTTGCCAAGAAATTGCTTCTCGAACAAGAACAAATGTAGGGTGGAGGTTGATTTTGCCGTGTGGAATTGATTGGATTGTTGTGGTTTGCTATTGGTGGATCTGATTGTGAGTGACAGGTTGCTCCGCCCTCATGCCATTAAGCACATCATCATCATTACAGGCCCTGTTTACAGCTGGTATTAAGATGCGTTTCGGTCAATCGGATCACAAGTGGACGACACTAAATACATGTGTATTAGTGTATAATGGAGCAGGGTCTAAAGCGGTTTCAGCTTGACACATTCGATGGATTGCTTTCGTAGTGTAAACACTCATGTGATCGAATGTGTTCAAACAGCCACAAAAGACCGTCTTCTCTCCGTCTACTGATCTAATGCGTAACATTATGGTACATACATTTACCCGCCCCATAGATCCTCCCCTTTAAGAAACCATTAGTCCGATGGATTTCAAACTTGACAGGTGTCTTGCTATGGGCACCAGTAAGTGCAGTGCCAAGTTTGACGTTGTTTGGATTAGAAATGCAAAAGATATTGGTAAATATATTGGTAAAAGCACAGATTGGCTTTTGCCGCTCTAGCCCCTGGCCACTCCCTCTCTCACACTGCACACTGAGTGGCCCCTCCCCCTCTGTACACTGAGTGGCCACTCCCCCTCTCACAATGCACACTGAGTGGCCACTCCCCCTCTCACACTGCACACTGAGTGGCCCCTCCCCCTCTCACACTGCACACTGAGTGGCCACTCCCCCTCTCACACTGCACACTGAGTGGCCACTCCCCCTCTCACACTGCACACTGAGTGGCCACTCCCCCTCTCACAATGCACACTGAGTGGCCACTCCCCCTCTCACACTGCACACTGAGTGGCCCCTCCCCCTCTCACACTGCACACTGAGTGGCCACTCCCCCTCTCACAATGCACACTGAGTGGCCACTCCCCCTCTCACACTGCACACTGAGTGGCCACTCCCCCTCTCACACTGCACACTGAGTGGCCACTCCCCCTCTCACACTGCACACTGAGTGGCCACTCCCCATCTCACACTGCACACTGAGTGGCCACTCCCCCTCTCACACTGCACACTGAGTGGCCACTCCCCCTCTCACACTGCACACTGAGTGGCCACTCCCCCTCTCACACTGAGTGGCCACTCCCCATCTCACACTGCACACTGAGTGGCCACTCCCCCTCTCACACTGCACACTGAGTGGCCACTCCCCCTCTCACACTGCACACTGAGTGGCCACTCCCCCTCTCACACTGCACACTGAGTGGCCACTCCCCCTCTCACACTGCACACTGAGTGGCCACTCCCCCTCTCACACTGCACACTGAGTGGCCCCTCCCCCTCTCACACTGCACACTGAGTGGCCACTCCCCCTCTCACACTGCACACTGAGTGGCCACTCCCCCTCTCACACTGCACACTGAGTGGCCACTCCCCCTCTCACACTGAGTGGCCCCTCCCCCTCTCACACTGCACACTGAGTGAGCACAGCCCAGGACCAGAGACAGAGAGGGTTGAAGAAAGCAGCAGAGCTTAAGTAGCGTTTTCTCAGAGTTCACTGTGACTGCTCCCTGAATCGTCGCGCTTATTCATTTGTGGATGCTAACTGAATCTGTAAGTCAGTTACACTGTTTACTTCTGAATATTATATTTTATTCTGGTGCGCTTAATGTTATCGCTACTGTTTAATAGTAGCCTATGCTATTCACCGACTAAACATATCCTATTTGATGCGTTCACAGTCTCTTTCACGGCCATCATTTGTAGTAGCCTATTCACAAACTGTTTGCTCAAGTTTTCTCGGAGTTCACTGTGTAGCCGCTTCCTGAATCGTGTAGGTAAATTTTTATTGTATGTCATTATATCAGTGTCAGTTTTTGCTTTCTACCATGCACAAATAAAAATATCACTGAACTTTTGCAATTACTAAAAACATATTTTCATATTTGCACGGGCACTTTGCACTAGTAGTTTAATGTAGTACTGACACTAAAACTCTGAAAACTTTTTTCCTCACACAGAAATTTTATATACACGATACATATTGTTGCAGTTTTGTATTGCGATATAGCCTATTGTTACACCCCTACTTTTAACAGAAAACTTTTTTTTGAAATCCTGTAAACTAATGGAAAAAATACAGCTGTGCTCTTTCTCTTCCAGCCATGGCTCTAAGCCCCACCCTCATCTTCACTCTCGCTCTGATTGGCTGCTGCGCTCTGGAGGACCCGCCCACTCTTCAGGCCCCGCCCCCTCCGCCTGGGTGTGGCTCTACAGTGGACCAGCCCTACAGAGTTCTGTGCGACCTGGAGTCCGTGTGGGGCGTGGTGCTGGAGGCCGTAGCATGCGGTGGGACCATATCTGCTTTGATTCTGGTCATGATTCTGTTAGCCAAGCTGAAAATGGTAACGGAACCAGAGAAACGGTGTGGCGTTGGTCCCCTCCTCCTCTTATTGGCCGGAACGGTTGGCCTCTTCAGCCTATCGCTGGTGTTCTTGGTGGGGCGTGACGAGGTGCTCTGCATGGTGCGGCGTGGCCTGTGGGGGGCGCTGTTCGCCATGTGTTTCTCGTGTTTGCTAGTACAGGGTGTGCGACTGAAGAAGCTAGCCGGAGGGAGGCGGAGCCTAGCGGGGAGTTCTCTCGTCGGATTGGCTGTCGCACTCACCGTGGTTCAAGGCATCATCGCTGGAGAGTGGTTGCTGCTTACGGTGGTCCGCGAGGGACACGACGCCTGCGATTACCTGCCTTTAGACTTCGTGTTGGTGTGTAGCTACGCTCTAGTGTTGTTGCTAGCCGCCACTGTGTTGTCGTTAGCCGTCGTGTTGTGCGGCGGGAGCAACCGAGAGGAGTCGAGCAGGAAGAGGATGAAGTGGAGGTGTAACGCCGTCTGGCTTTTCCTCTCATGTCTCTCTTCGCTTCTTCTCTGGGTAGCCTGGCTCGGTCTCTATCTCTACGGCAACGCTGGCATCATGACCGCGGCGAAGGATTGGGATGAGCCGGCATTGGCAGTTGCCTTGGTGACCGAGGGTTGGATACTGTTGTTATTTCACGCTATCCCAGAAACGCACCTGTGTTTGCGTCCGTCCGGTCAGAGGAACGCAGACTCCGGGCAGAACTACTATGACACCCCTCAGCCCCCGGCGGCGCAAAGTTACCATGACGACGAGCGGCCAGCCAATCCCAGAGCTCCGTTCACAGAGAGTCAGGCGTACACTGTAGAGGAGCACAGCGCAGGTGGGTCGTTAAACAAAAACATGTGCAACGTTATGGGGAGGTTAGGTTTTGATAACCATCCCAGACTGCAACATAGTGTCGGTTGAATGTGGATTCAATGCGTACCAGATGTGGGCCGGATCAGGGGCCTCATTTATAACCGCCTTGTACGCACAAAACAGGCCCAGAAAGAGGCGTACACCACTTCTGACGCATAAGTTGTGATTTATAAAAACAAACTTGACAGGGAAATGTGCGCACCTGCACGCAAACTCTGACCCATGCGTACGAACGTTTTGGAGACGGAGCAGTTTGGCGACACCGATGGTGAGCTGGAGTTAAATGTCTTTTTGGTCACTTTTAGACAGAAAATCGAAATAAAATTATACATATACAGAAAGATAATACAAATATAATTTCACTCACCAAGCCTATCACTTGAAGCAAATATCCACACCATAAATGTCCGCGCCAGCGAGCGCGTTGGGCCGTTTAGTGAAACTGACGCATTACGGCAGATGAAGTAAAACTGTAAATCTTCATTATGAGTCTCAATCATAAATACAGTGCATGTTCAAAATAACAGTTTAAATAAAATAATGATTTAAACTATGTTTTACTTCTGATATAAACATTTAGATTAAATATGCCATTCTCATTAATGGAGTTAAACACATAAACATGAAATTTATTGAGAAGTTCAAAAAAAAAATTATATTCAATAAATAGAAATATTTGTCGTGGATGTAATGCTTTTGAACATTTTTCCTCTGGCATGCTGTGTTTTAATGTTTTAACTACAGAGATAATTGTTTATCATGATAATAGCAGATTGTGCAAATATAGCCTAATGCACAAAAAGGTCTATCTGTTTCCATTAAAAATATAAATCAATTAAAATATTATTTGGCCAGTGGAAAAGATTGAGAAAAACTTTCTATAAAAATAATTTTACACTATTTTATTTATTTATTCAAAAACAAGCCAAGGATAGGCTACTAAATGGTTTTCATTAATGTAATGTGACGGCAATTTCATATTTTCCTAATGTCTTGTACCATTAAACATGTTATCACGTGGCTGAATAATCATATGCAAATGATATGCAGATGAGGATATGCATAGTAAAACTAGGCGTTGTAAGCTCCATATATGGTTATTTCGGGGAGGAGACGCACAATCTTCCGCTGAGTGGGATTTATAAAGTGAATTCTGCGCAGGTTCTGGCGAATTCTTACTAAAAGTCTGATTTTTTTTTTGCGTACGCCATTTTTGGCTTTCGGGCGCACGTACACTTTTAGTAAGGATCCTACGCACAGTTTTATAAATGAGGCCCCTGGGCCGACACTATGTTGCTGTCTGAGATTAGAGAACGTTCTGTATATAGGTTCTCTTTAGGTTGTTACAAAAACCTTCCTGCAACGTTGGGTAATTTAGGTTTTGGTTACAAAAAATTAGCAGAGAATGTTTCTAGAATGTTATTATTTGGTTCTTAAAAAAATAACCAAATGGCAAATTTGGCAACCATATGGGAATATTAGGGGAATGTTTGTGTTTTCAGGGGGAGAAACATTTTAAAGCTCATTTAATTGCCCATGTGTTTAAATAAATGTTTTTTTTTCTTTTAGACAGATAAGTGTTATTACCGGTACACAGATTTCATATTTTTTTTTAATTTATTTTTATATATATAATAATATACATATTTAATATATATGGTTGTGGTTTTCACAGTTCTGCAGGCTGGAGGTTATCATAACGGATTGATCCGGCCCGCAATGCCCTTCAGGAGTCATGTTTACCAGCCCACTGAGATGACACTGCTCATGAATGCCGGACCGGTGAGATACAATACTATACATTAACAATACGTTTAGATACTGAATGAGTCTCAGTCTCACACACACACACATTTCCCCTCCTGCTCTGTGTTTCAGATCCCAACCGCCCCTCCAAACTTCACAGGGAGGCATCTGTGGTGAGAGCGGCTAACATGGCAATAATGTCCTCTTCTACTTCGGCTGGCTTCACAGGGTCAAAAAAGGCACTTTATTAATGTTCCATGTTAATAATATGGGAATGCTCCACTAATAAGATGACCTAAAGTAAAGCTGATTTAATTTAACAGGCATTTTCAACATGGGAACAGGCTAATTTTGCACATGATCTCTTTTAAGTGCTTAATACAAAATACAGGAAGCGTTACATATTTGATATTACTGATAATGTCTGTTTAGAATAAATTAATTAGACAAATCAGGAGCTGACGAGGACTGGTCAGAATTTACATGTGTGAATGAGAAAGGAGAGGAAGTCCAATACGAAACGCCATTCACAAGCCCATTTTACTTACATAATGCAACATTTCTGAGCGTAAGAGAATAATTGTTTATATTAATTAATGATTTTAATCATTGTGAAGTGATTGGCTGTTTAAAAGTGTCACTATATGGTGATTGGAACATGTTCTAAGCGTGTTTTGCTAATGTTCTCATTAAGTTATGAAACCATTTTTTCTTTCTTCTGAATGTTAGTTGAACGTTCAAAGTGTCCAGGTTTTAAATGTTTTAAAAACACTTTTTCTTGGGAATATTACTTTAGAACATTCTGAAACAAGTAGTAGCATTTTAAAAAAGCATTATTTTTGTACTAACGTTTTGAGAACATTATTAAAGACCAGATAACACTGAATGAATATTCTATAGAGAGCAAAGGCTGGGTTCTGGAAGTTAAAACTTCATTAATTTTCTCCATAGGGAAATTAATTTTTAACGACAACTTATAAATGTTCAAAGACATCCTTACTGTGAGCTGTGAGGTTGTTAATCAATGGTGTTTGTTTCTGCTGAAGCCCACGTTATTTCAGCTTATTTTTAAAATAATCGTGTTTAACAGTGGAACTTCTGGTGAAAAACTACATTTCCCATGATGCTGTTCAAACATTCCACCAATCAGAGAGTCGAAACAAGCAAAATAGCTCTTTAGCTCCGCCCACTGCCATGAAGCGCTGCAAATGTGCATTTATATTTGCATAGATATATTTAGCACAAAAAATTCACATATATTGTTTTTATATACAATCAAAATAAATGAGAAGTTGTATATTTCTCCATCGTTTTTAATAAAATCATACTTCATGGGATTGTAGATCTTTACCTCACCAAAACTGAGTCTTGTACCTTTGTTTTTGTCTAATTTTAAAACTTTTTGCTTCAGATCAAAGTTTTTAGTGTTGCGATTCACCTTATAGCTGACTGGCTTAATGACTTATAATGCTTTAACAAAGACTTTTTTTTAAATCCCAATGGGAGAAATAAATGGAAAAAATACTTCCGGAACTAGCGGGCGCTGTTGCACTCAATTACCGTTACTGGAATAACATTTGTTCATAACTTTGAGAGAACCTTGCCAGAACGTTCTGAGAACGTTCCCTGTTAGTTGATTTATTTTGTGATGTCAGTCAAAAAGGCACATTATGATTATTTCAGAGTCCCATTTACAAATGAATTACCGGTATTCAAAATGTAACCAAAAATGTGTATTAAGGAAGTAAATAGGGTTTTATGTGATTTCTTGTTGACTTTACAGAAAGATTGTGTGAGAGAGAATGAAAAGTGTATTATCTCATTAATTTCTAGCCTTAGCAAATCTTCTGCCTGCATTCCACTGTGTAAATAATCAAAATCTATAACTTTGATTTTTATCAAAATGTATTTCATTTACTTGGTTTTGTATACATTGTCCAATTTTAAACCTTTTTAAAATGTTTATCTTTAAGTTTGTTTTGATATCACATCCGAGATTGGTGTTTTTTCCCACACTTTGCACGCTTGATTGCCAGTCTTCATGATGCAGTTGATGCTATACATCTATACATTTTACGCCGTGTTTGATCTTGTAAGGCAATACTGTGTTCTTTGAAGTAATGAATGTGTATGAATGCTGCAGTCTCACAGAATGAGACAGTTTCAACAGGGTCGGTGGAAAAGCCTGAATTCGCTCTTTATTATGCTCGTGGTGTTCAGATCAATCGCACAGAATGGTTGTATTTTTCCCTATATTTGATGTCTCTATATTTGAAATAAATTATAATAAACATTCCTACCGTGTTTTCAAATCGCCTCCTGTCAGTTTGCGAACTGCGTTGTGCGCATGCGCACACGCGTTCTTTTGCTGTTGTTTAAAAATGGCGGTTGGCAAAACATGATGCTATGCCCTATGCTAGCCCTCTATGATGCTAGCGGACGCGTTCAGTTGCTGTTACCAAGGAAGTGGACGAGCGATTTCTTCCGGATTAAGGAGTCAAAAGGAAAGCTTTCCCACGTGTGCCGAATGTGTAAGTAATAAAACATACATGTAACTCAAATAATACAGTGCGTGTGCGTTAAACAGTAATATTACCCCGCTGTTGTTAGCGAAGCGCTCGCTCGCTGCATATAGTTAAGTTATGCACGTCATTTAACTGTGTTTTAACGATACAAGTTGGTTGAACAATGTTGTTACCGTTATAATAAGATGCTTCTTTAATTTACAAATAATTTTTTATTAACCCAGCTGTCATGGCATACACCCATCAACCTAATGTCATTTTTATGTTTTTCCTTCTCGACACAAACAGCCTAGAACTTAATAAGTTAATGAAAAATACATTCACGCAAAATAATTAAAGGGTTTTTCCCCCCCAAAATGAAAATTACCGGTATACCATAATTCACTCACCCTCAAGCCATCCTATGTGTATATGAGTTTATTCTTTCAGCCAAACATAGTCAATCGGAGTTATATTTAGGATAAAAAATATCCTGGATCTTCCCATCTTATAATGGGAGTGAATGGTACATTAGATTTTGAAGCTCAAAAAGCATATCCATCCGTCATAAAATATATCCATATGGCTCCAGGGGGGTTAATAAAGGCCTTATGATGCAAATTGATGTGTTTTTGTGAGAAAAATATCCATATTTATAACTTCATAATCACTGGCGCAAGAGTGACCTATAAATAGTTTTATTTCTTATAACTTGGGAATATACATTTGAATGTTACTTATAAATATGAATGTCATTTATCTGTCCCAATAATGTTGTTTTTTCCTGCGTTTGCAGATCCAGGTGAAGGCTGATCCGAAATCTGAGAAAAATCGACAGACAGAACCAATGAAAAGCAACTCAAGGATGCAAAAAGCAAGAAGAACAAAGAGAAGTTTTTGAGAAACCCACTGACGATTTCACTCAACTCAGGAGAACATGGCTGTTGATGGGGCGACCAAAGAGAAGAAGAAAAAGAAGAAAATAAAGGTGAAGGAAGAAGTCGTCGTTCAGGATGCGGGAAACACAAATGTGATGCAGTGTCATGATGTGTCCGTTCAGACTGTTGTGAAAAAAGAACCGCTGATCGTAAACGCCAGAGATGAGAAGAAGAAGAAGAAGAAAAAGAAAGTGAAGGAGGAGGTGGAAGCTAACAGCCCCGTGGCGGTGTGTCACGATGTGTCCGTCCAGACTACCGTCAAAGCGGAGCGCTCAGAAATCAATATCAGCGATGCTCCTGAAAAGACCATCAAGAAGAAAAAGAGGAAGATGAAGGAGGAGCCAGAACCGCTGCGGGAGGAAGAGGATGGAGAGCATTTAGTGTCCAAGAAAAAGAAAGCCAAGAAAAAAGGATATGAAGATGAGGTGGAAGGTATTAAAAATAAAAAGACGAAAAAGGAGGTGGAGGTCAAAGAAGAAGATGTTGATTTTGGACACAGTGTAGAGACGGTGAAAAAGAAGAAGAAGAAAAGAAAACCAAACGCGGGATTGGAGGGCGGAGAAACAAAGAAGAAAATTAAAAAGAAAGAAGCTGATAAATGCACAGAGGAAGTGCAAAAGGTGAAAAAGAAGAAGAACAAGACGAAACCTGCAAAAGAAAAGCCGGATGACGCCATCAGCTCAAAGCAAAAGCCGGAGAAGAAGAGCAAGAAGCAGAAGAAGAGTTTAAAATGCGCGGATGAAGGCGAGAGTCTTCCTCACGCCAACGGAGGACCCGTCAGCTCGCCAGGTCCGGGTTTCGTCTTCAATAAGAAGACGAAAAAAAAGGTTAAGGTGAAGGCCGATGATGTCATCGAGAAGATGGAGGAGGAGGAGGAGCCGGCGGGAAAGGAGGAGAGGAAAGAAGTGCAGAACAAGACGCCGGAAAAAGTGAAAGAGAAGGACATTAAAGAAGAGCGCCGTGAAGTGCTGAGGGCAAGTAAAGCGGTGAGTTTTATTCTGCTGCGGAAAAAACTGAGGCTCGTGATTGGCTGTTGACAATGTGACATCACAGTCATTGTCAGTGTCATTGTCACTGTCACTGTCATATTTACGTTTACTTTTAGTGTGGATATTTAACTTTTGTGGTACTTTCATTCATATCGGTGATATTATTTGTATACTTGTATAGTATTTAATCATATTTTTAAATATGGTTTATTTTTATATTTTCGTTTAAAATCTTCTTCAGGTACATTTTATTTTTCAAGTAACAAAAATGTTTTATTATGCTTTAAGTTTCAGTTTTAATTTGAGTTAACTATAGTAACCCTGCTTCATATCAATGTTATTTTAGTGTTATTTATATACTAATATATACAGTAGTCAACATTTGAAGTGGTTCAAAACCTTTCATCAAAGTTATACATGAATATTGAACAATACCCGTTCTTGTCTTAGGATAACTTTGATATAACTTTTTTGATCCACTTCAAATGTTGACTTCTGTAAATTAATATTTGAATTAGCTTTTTTATATTTTGAATTTGTTTTTCTAGTAATTTTGTTAAAGTATTTTTGCCCTGCTTTAATCATTTTTATTTGTTGTTTGTAAATATTTATCTTTAATTTATTACTTAAACTTTTAATAGTTTAAATATATTTATTTTTAATAGTTTTAGTAATTTTTTTAGTTATTTGGGTCAATATCCAGATTAACATAAAAATAATTACAATATTTATTTACACTGTGATATTTTCTCTATGGCAATCAATCAAATTAATATTTATTTATTTTATATAATATTTCTATTGTTAAAAAATCATACTGTCCTATAAATAAGCTATTTTATTTATGCAATATATAACAATATATAACAAATATCTTGTTTTGTGACGCTTAATCTGGACATTTTGAGGTTTTGTTAAATCACACAGTCGTGTGTTGCTCCTAGTTTTTCCGTACACTGAAAGAAGAAATGCTCCATGAAGCAAGCAAATCAGATCAGAAGTCATTTGATATCCCGTTATGGGGAAGCAGGAATATACCTCGTGTCTGATAAAGAAAGTGTACTGCGTTTAAAATACTGGCTAGTAGTTTTATTTGACATTAAAAGTGCATCACACACTCATTTCTCCATCTGCACTCAGAGGGATATCGTGTTCCTGTCGGCAAAGCCTGGAAATCAGGACGAAGTTTCAATAGATCAGGTAAAGCACCAGATCACCAATTATGTTTTACATATGATATACCTCATGTTGAGATGTGATTAAAAACTGTTTTATTCCCCAGGCGCGCCGTCTCGCCCTACAGATGGACATCGACAAGGAGTCGCAGCCGAAGCCGGTCAGTTTCCACATGCATTAAAGGAACACGCTGACTTTTTGGGATTTGAGCTTATTCCCCGTATCCCCCAGAGTTAGATAAGTCCACACACACCCTCCTCATCTCAGTGCGTGCCGTAACTGTCTGACGCTTCCACCGCTAGCCTAGCTTAGCACAAAGACTGGAGGTAAATGGCTCCAGCTAGCATACTGCTCCCAATAAGTGACAAAATAACGCCAACATTTTCCTATTTACATGTTGTGATTTGTATAGTCACAGCGTGTACAAATAACAAGGTCACATGAGACACAGCCATCTTCTAACCGTATACATACTGGGAACTATATTCAGGTGCTGCGAGCAAATCACTCCGCAGAAGTAGCAGTGCTTCGCCTTCTGAGAATATAGTTCCCAGTATGTATACGGTTAGAAGATGGCTGTTTCTCATGTTATTTGTACACGCTGTGACTATACAAATCACAACTATGTAAATAGGAACATTTTGGAGTTATTTTGTCACTTATTTGTCAGTATGCTAACTGGAGCCATTTACCTCCAGTGTTTGTGCTAAGCTAGGCTAGCGGTGGGTGCGTCAGACAGTTACGGCACGCACAGAGATGAGAAGGGTATGTGTGGACTTATCTAACTCTGGGGGATACGGGGAATAAGCTAAAGTCCCAAAAAGTCGGCGTGTTCCTAAAGTCGCCGTGTATATATTTCAGTCCTAAAGCAGCTTTGCAATCAGTACTAATGTGAATGTGAATTGTTTTGATCTGTTTGTAGACTCTGGGCCAGTGGGGCACGGCACAGTTCGACAGCACCGACAGACAAAACAAGTTCCTGCGCTTGATGGGCGGCTTTAAGAAGAGCAGCCAGCCAGTCGCGGGATCCCCCGGCTCGGCCAACATGGCGCTGGGGATAGAAGGCCAACAGACTTTGCAGCAAGGCCTTCTGGGACAGTTTGAGCGCGCTCAGAGCCACCATATGGACTTCAAAATGAAAGGAGCCGGATTGGGGTTCGCAGCACCGTCCAATAAGAAGTTTACGATCGACGCTAACGCGCGGAAGTCGGTGCGATTCGACGACTGAGGGAGAGTTTGCCTGAAAGTGAACGCTCTGTCATCAGTTACTCAGACCCATGTGTCAGGAACATGGGCAGGAGTCATATATCTGCCAAGCTCCAAAAAACACAAGATATATGTCCATAAGTCCACAAGATATATGTTTGAAATGTATGGAAGCTTGTTTTCGCCATGGAATAGAAAATAATAAAAAATAAATTTTTATTTCACAATTCAGACTTTTTTCAGGCAATTGCAAGTTTACATCTCGCAATTCTTACTTTTTCTTCCTCAGAATTGCAAGATTTAATTATAATTGTGAGATATAAACTAACAATTTTGTGCAAAATTAAAAAAAAATCTTCAGTATTACACTAAAGCTCGCAGTTGCGAATTTATATTTGTTTCTCAGAATTCTGACTAAATCTTGCAAGTGCGACAAAAATTGCGAGATTTAGTCAGAATTGTTAAATATAAACTCAAAGTTTTGAGAAAAAAGACAGAATTGCACGTTTATATCCCACAATTCTGACTTTATAACTTGCCATTGCAACTTTATATCACGCAGTTCTGAGGGGAAAAAAAGAGTCAGAATTACGAAGTTCTGTGGCGGAAACAAGCTTCCACTGAAATGACAGAATGTTTATTTCTAGGCGAACTGCTTCCTTTAATGTATGAATCAACATGGGTTTGTAAAATACTAGTGTATTTTTGTTTTTCGTTTTTTTGATCCTAAGAAATGTACTCAGGTGAAATATCAGGAGATGGGTTTGAGTTCATCATGGGGTTTTCCCATGAAAATGATACTAAAAGAGAAGGACAACAGGAAAGGCTGAATAAAGACACTGGATTAGAGCTGTCATGGTGGTTATGTGATGGTTATCGTTATTGGCATTGCGTTATCAGCAGTGTTTGTTATTCTGCTTTTGTCATTTTGCTGAGACTTTTGACTTGCATTGCATTCAAGGTATTTATGCAAGATCTTAAAATTTGGGGTCTTTAAGATGTTATGCTCACCAAGGCTGCATTTATTTGATCAGTAAAAACAGTAATATTGTGAAATATTATAGCAAATTTAAATACTGTTATCTATGAGAATATGTTTAAATGTAATTTATTCCTGTGATCAAAGCTGAATTTTCAGCATCCTTCAGAAATCATTCTAATATTGTGATTTGCTGCTCAAGAAACATTTATTATTATTATCAATGTTGAAAACAGTTTCTTTGATGAAAAGAAAGTAAAAAAATACAGTATTTATTTGAGATAGAACATTATAAATGTATTTACTGTCACTTTTGCTGAATACAAGTATTAATTTCTTTAGAAAAATGTAATCTTACTGACCCCAAACTTTTGAGTAGTAGTGGATTTCTATCAGTTCTTGCAATCCTGGGATTCAAACCCCCGTTTGAGTTACACATAAATCCCCCAGTGTCTGTGTCGAGTCTTTATAGCAAACCACAATGAAACATTCAGGCAAAATTAAGCTGAGCTTGTGTTGTTAAACTTTATTTTTCTTCTTCTTTTAAACACATCTAAAAACAGTTAGAACAGAACAAGGAGAAGGTATCAGACAAGACATTTCCAGATATTCTGAATAAAAGCAGCAAGAGGTAAAAGTAAATTCATCTCTGGGTGACTATTATTGTGGTTCATGTGCTTTTCAGAGTTAGAAAAGAGTGTCGCCAAATGTTATTGCTCTATAAACTTTAAATCCCGTTGTGAAAGACTGTAAAATCCGTTGCAGAGACTGAGATTGTGACACTAGCACAGGTCCAGTTCTCTACTGTTGGTTCTCATCAACATTTTAATCAAATGGCCTGGATGAGACACAGAACATACTTCCATAGCTTATGTTCTTGACTTCTGTCAACATTCACAACAGTGTGTAACAGATTTGGCCAATGACAAACTCAACACTGACCTTTAATCCTAGGCAATTTGGTTTAATATTAACATGAAGCAATAAAAGTGAATCTCACAAAAACCTCAAGGTCATATTTCACCCACAATTTAAAAGGAAAAATATATTTTGTCTATTTTATATGCGTTGTGATGGATTTTCTTGATGCACATTTTACCACAATTCTCATTACCATAAAATGTAATTCAAATCTCTCTCTCTATATATATATATATACATACAGTATGTTTACATCATGTAATAATTGTTGTACTATCTTCAATCAATGCTGATGTAAAAAGTACTTTCATTGCAGTAATGAGAAATATTTTTGAGAATAAAATGAATTACAAAAATAAAGCAAAACTTTCAGATGCATTACAGTAATGAGAAATTGTAGCTAAACATGCTTTATTGTCAAGAAAATACAACAGATTGCAACACAAAAATTGCCCTAAAAACAGGCCTCTGTTGGTTTACCTTACACAACAAAATAATTTCTTCTTTTTGATTTTGCACTTAAAATGTGACCCAGCAACATTCTGTTTACTTCAGATTCACTCATAATTTGTTCAATGTTTAAAGAAGCTGAATAATGTGACATTCCCGCTCATGCTTCAGAGCTTCCAAAAGCACTGCAAGACACCTGAATATGTGATATCACAATCCAAGTGTGTGTGTCAGAGCACCTAGAGCGTCACGAACGCCAGAATACTGCTTAGTAATGCAAGTACACTCAGACTATGGTCATGTGATCGGCTGTCGACGGGTTCTTGGCATTGTCAGGCAGTGGAATGTGACAGGAGATTTAAACCATCAAGATTCACACCTAGAATTCCGAACATACACGAGAGTTCCGTGAGAAAAAGGGGCGTGTCTTTGAAGCTGTGTGTTCCAGTGGGTGTGGTCTAGGGTTCCGGTGGGCGTGGCTTAGGCCTGCAGGTACTCCGGCTGTACCCGTGCGACCTTGCGAAACTCTTTGGCGTGTGTGCGAGGACACTGCATCTCACACCAGCTGATGGGCACCATCTGAGCCCCTGCGGGAAGAGATTTCACACAGCATGAGTGACACGAGTGAGAGAGTTCACCCAAAAATTGTAAAATTAGCTCATGATTTACTCACCCTCAAGTTATCCTAGCACCGTGTCCTAACTACACGCGACGCGCGATAAAAGGTATCTTTTCCATGTTAATCAGAGGTTTTGTCCTAACCAGCCGCGACGATTCTATTTTAGAAACGGTTTCTATTTTTCTGCGACGTCGCGCTGGAACAACAAACACAAAGTGTGGGAATGATAATCTCAGGCACTGTTTATGTGCTTTATTTAATGTTAACATCGTGTCATGTGACTTTGAATAACATTTAGTGCTCCAGCTTTGTAGCTGTAAAAGCAACAATGGATAATTCACCTCAGATCAAACAAGAACGTTCAAACTGTGAAGAAACAAATGTATTATTTGAAAAGATTGTTTTAGTAACTCAGTAGCCTATGTATTTGAATACTGTTTAAATAGTGTAATATTTGTGAATTTGATTATGTAGCTACTTATCCATTATCTTGCGAGTGCCGTCAAGATTACTCTCTGGTGCTGTGCACTCGACGCGAAACTCCACCCACACGCTGTTCTGATTGGCTGTGGGTTGATTGATTGATTTGTACGCATCTCGCAGTCGCGTCTAGTGTGGACAGACAAATAATTTGTCGCTGGATTTTATCGCATCGCGTCTGGTTAGGACACGGTGTAAGTGTATATGACTCAAAACTTTCTAATACAATCGGAATGATATTTAAAAATGCCCTGGCTCTTCCAAGCTTTATAAAAGCAGTGAATGGTTGAAGTCCATCAAAGTGCATCTATCCATGATAAAAGTGCTCCACACTGCTTCTGAAGCGAAGCCATACGTTTGTGCAAGAAAATATTCACATTTAAAACTTTATAAAGTAAAGCTAGCTTCCGGCCAAACAACATACGGATTCCACTGAAGTGTAAAGCTCAACTTATGCGAGTAATGCGACGTACTGATATTTATTTACACAACGCCATGATACGCACTACGCTACATCTGACGTCACAAGTTGCGCAAGTTGTGCTTTAGGGGTAAGTAGACTGCGTTTGGCCGGAAGCTAGACTTTTACTTTGTAACGTGTTAAAGGCACACAATGTAAGATTTTTGAATCAAAATATCCAAAAACCACTAAAACAATGTTAAATATTTTGTTGATTTGTGTACTTACATTATCCCAGATGTTTCCAAGAATGTTTTAACCCTGAGAAATACGCAATTTTAACCACAACACGGACCGTGCGTCGCCTATCAATGACATCATACCCACGTTATCCTCGATTTACGGTTTTATTTAGAAACCATGGAAAGACGCTTTAATATATTTAGTGTTTTATTAGACAGGTGAGCAACTGTTTGGATGTATTCAAAATGCATTATAGTATATTTGTATTGTACTAAAAACATACTTAAGTACATTTTTAATACATTTAATAGTACGTCTTTTTCACCTGTGTCTTTTTGTTTAAATCTCGTTTTCTTGATTTACAGTCTTTTATGCGAGTACCATAACATAACTTTCAACACACTCAAATATATCTAAAAACACATATATGACCTGAAGAAGCAGGTAATAATAATAATAATAATAATAAAAGCTCCACTGCTCTCGAGCCGAAGTCACGCGTCATCAAGCTACGCCTGTTTTATTATTAAAATTACGTAGTGTGCCTTTAAATATGGTTATTTTTCTTACACAAACGCATGGCTTAGCTTCAGAAGGCCTTTATTAACCCCCCGGAGCAGTTTAATCATGTATAGATGCACTTTTATGGACTTCAAAACAGAAACAGCAATTTGAATCAGTGCATTTTTTTTATATAACTCCGATTGTATTTGTCTGAAAGAAGAATGCCATATACACCTGGGATGACTTGAGGGTGAGTAAATCATGGACTAATTTTCAGTTTTGTGTGAACTATCCCTTTAAAGCGCACTACTGTTGGAGCGCTCCCTCACCCGCCTCGCTGTGGGCCACGACGACGCCCAGCTCGTTCTCCGCCGTGGTCAGCAGGTAGTTCGACTGCACGTCGCCCAAAGAGATCTGAGCGCCGAGGTCAAGGGTCACGAGCAACATTCAGGGTGCTAGAATTTCATTTTTCATATAGCATAAAGGATACCACTTTTGCAAGGACAATGTCACCTGGCCTGAAGCTTTTGTACGTCTCCACCTGAAAATAAGAGCCGCAATTCAGCAAATATACATTGTCCAAAACACAATTTAAGTGTATTTTTTTATCTTTGCTTGACTACTTATATTTGGAATCATTTAAAGTTTATTTTCCCATTGTGTTTATGGGCTGGGAATATGAATAAATCAATGTTCGTACTCTGAATTCCTCTGCTTAATTATTATTTACCACCGTTTGCATTGTACTTTCTAAAGATATTCAGTTACAAAATAAATGTTACTCCCCTTAATGTCCTTAGACTAAATTAAATCATTTTGGGACGTAACAATGACATTTTACTGAAAACAATTTACAACAAACTCACCTTATCTTTCTCTGTCGCTCTCACGTCTTCTCTTCTGGTGAAATCAAAAATGAATCGAATTTTAGTTTTTTACACTATTATTAGTAATAACATGAATGACGCTTTAAACTGTTAATGGATATAAATGTAATAATTACGCATTGATTACAGTATGAAATGTTCATACCTGATAGTGCCTCTGAACCGGTCTTTTAGCGGCGTTGACCCCACATACAAGATGTGGACTTTAGCAAATCGTGGGTTGATACTCGTCACCTGCAAAGAGTGACAACCACACATCCGATGTTAATTTGAACATAATACATCATGCAGCATTATATGATAAAGAAAGAAAGAATTTCCTCTCGTAATTTTTTTTTTTAACCTTTATTAAACCTCAAATAATAAACTTTTCATGTTTAAGCACCCACGATAAAATCAAGCAAAATACATTCAAAGACAAATGAATAAAAATGTATATAAAATGCCATAACTTGAAGCAACTTTAACACATCTACATTTGTGTACATAAAGCTGACCCAAAAAGCAATATATTATTGCACAAAAATTAGAGATGAAAAAATTTAAATCACCAATTACTATTTTCTAGGCCGATACCGATAAAAAAAATTCTATCCACTTTACAGCACACAATTTATATATATATATTTTAAACAATATACTTTTACCCAAATTGAATAATAAAAACAAGTTTAAATGGGCATTTTCTATAAATATTTTTGAGTCTTCATTTTCTTTTCTGACATAGCCTACTCCAGTTCTTGTTAAAACACACTAGACATGCAAATTCTGTGCATTTTGGCCACTTTTTGTGTGAAATCATTTTTTTTGTCCATCAAAAGTGTGCTTTCACTTTAATTGAGCGTGAGCAGCGCAGCAGAAATAGACTCTAGCCGAGGTCTCCTACATGTGCACGTGTGATGCTGATGTCGCGTGAGGTTAATCATGCGCCGCCCGAGTGCATTTGACCGGCCAATTCCGGTCACCAGCCGAACAATCGGTGCATCTCTAAGAAAACTGTAGCCTAACCACATTGTTCGGCATTAAAGTCTAATCATTTCAAACCTAAATCCATTTCTCTCTTCTGCTGAACACAAAATAAGTTTTTTTTTTAACGTTGTCTAACCAGTTTTGGATCCCATTGACTTGCATTGTATTTTTTTTTTTATCCATACAAAAGTCAATGGGGATCAAAACCGTTTAGTTATCAACAATCATCTAATTATAGTTTGTGTTTCAGCAGAAGAAAGAACGTCATACAGGTTTGGAACGACAAGAGAAGTAAATTAATCATAGCATTTTCATTTTAATAAGCACCAATGATGCCATGTTTTGTACAGGACACTCACCTTACAGGTGACGATGGCACCGACGTCAGGCAAGAGCTGCGCTTCCGTCTCCCTAACGACTGAAATCACCGGGAGCTGGAAAAATAACACGTCATGGTTACATCATCAAGAAGCAGGGAGTTTTACAAATGACGTTCAAAGTCAAACCAAAATCTCCACGTAAAGTGAACTGACCTCCTCGCCCTCGTTCTTCCTCAGCACGTATCCCGCGAGCGTAGCGAAGATGTATCCGTGCCGCAGATCCGTGCCGGTACCGGGAATACAGTCCTCTGTGCTGCAGAGCCTCTCACCTGTGTCAAGAGCACGAACCACACGTCAACAGGAACGCACTTACAATGGAAGTCTATCTATGTGGCAAGGATAAACATTAAGAAACTGTACAACATTAGTTTTAAAATTCAAGCGCCCTCATATTCTTCAATCAAAATAACTTCCTCTTGCAGAATCTCTTCCCTGGTGATGTGTTTAGTGGCGTGAGGGCGGGGCAACCTGTCACTCACATGAGATCGACCAATAGCAAACCACAACCATCCAATCAATTCCCAATTGACAAAATTAAGCCCCGCCCAACATTTGTTCTTGTTCGAGAAGCAGTTTCACTCGGATATACGACATAGGGAAGAAAAGCCGATCAACCTCGGACTTTAACATTTTATATTACATTTAAAAATGGGTCTAGTATGATTCAATCTGTGTAAACGTATCCAATATTACATTATAATCATACAGCGTATTTTCACACAATATGAGCAAGGATACCAGAAATTAACTACTGTAATGCTGTTTTGATATATTGTAATATAATATTTTTTAAATTATTACCATGTTTTCAAACTGCACTACTGGAATTACGTTGTTACACGAGAAGTTCGTCCGCTAAGAAAAGTAGTTCCACTGCTAAGCTAAATAAAACAGTTTTGTACAGAAGTGTCAACAAAAAACTTTTCTACTTCAAAACGCTTCCTGGCGATTGGTCATTTTACTTCTATTGCAAGTAGTGAATACACTCGACTTTGTTCCAAACTGAAGGAGGAGCCTAACTTATTTTCTGTCACAAGGGCGATACATAAAACATTTATTTAAAGTCCCGCTGTGGTGAAAATCAAGCTTTTAATGTTGTTTTTAATATGCTTTAAGACAAACCATGTGTAAATTCATAAGTCAACATCATTGCTGAGTATTTTCTCTTTAAACTGCAGTGAACCAAAGACATCGTTTGAAAAATCGCTGCTGTTTCTGACGTCACAAACCACCTTGTAACCAATCAGATCAACGTGTGATCGTCAACAAATGTGAGTGAGTGGAGACGGGGCTAATTTGCATTAATGAGGCAAGGGTGTAGTTACATTCCATCCAGATATTAAGGCATGAAGAAAAAAATTCCAAGAAAAAAAAACTTTAAATATGTAATTTTGATGATCAAAGGTGAGTTTTAGCCTAAGGAATACAAGTATTGACTACAGGGAGCATTTCAGGGAATCCAAGTGATTTAAGCAACCCGCGTCGTTCATTATCCGCGAGTTCGTGCAGAGGCACATATGTGTGTGTGTGTGTGTGTGTGTGTGTGTGTGTGTGTGTGTGTGTGTGTGTGTGTGTGTGTGTGTGTGTGTGTTCAGAGCAGGTGTGTATGACAGCAGCGCTCGCGCCCCGGGCGGGGGTGGGCAGGGCTCGCCAAACGAGTCTTTAAACCCTGCCAACACCTCCAGAGACACGCTTATTTACATCAGATCAACTATACAGTATGGTCGAAATACAGTTAAATCAACATCAGCTGTTTTTGACATAAGTCGACTGAAGCCGAACATACCTATGCGTTTAAAGCGTCATCATAGTGCTGCGCGTGCGGATGATTCAGCCCTACAGAAACGCACGCTGGCTGTAATGCACGTGAGAGATTAACTGTCCTTAACTTTTACCAACCACATCAAAGTTCACAATGGCATTATGTGTACACGCCTAGAGCCAAGCATTGAAGCAATTATGTCGATAAAACCAAAAGAAAGTGCAAATAGCATGATAATAACAGCGACCTACCTGGAACACACAGCTTCATGGGCGACATGTTTTCAAGAAGCGAGCGTTTTGCGTTTTGATTGGCTGTTATTCAGCGCGGGCAACTCGTGCTCTGATTGGCTACTTCATCATATGCGGTTCAAGTAAACCGCCATATTTGTTGTGGCTGTAAATGTACGTTACCTACTTGTTTTAACAATATTAACAAAATACCAAACTCTTTTAACTTTTAAAATCTGAAGTTCATTATTATATTCAAAAAGTATATTTCCTACTAACAATTCAACGTCATGTCAAAAATGGTAAAATTCTCTCAAACCAGAAAAAAACCGATTTCCACTTATTTTAAAATCTTCTCTACATCGACATAATGTACATTTAAGGGATTAGACTACAAAAATAAAAAATAAAAATAAGAAAATGTAAGCATTATTTCTGGTTCAGTAAGCCAACATTTATTAGGGATTGCACATCAACTCACACTAGTCACTAGTGTACTCTGTCTTTCAGTCAAGCAAAATAATTTAAACATTTGTTGTACAAGTGAAATGTAAAGGAACAGACAACATGAGCATTTCTTTTCTGGGGCACAATGTTCAATATTTACGTCATGGTGAATGTTTGCAGGGTGAAAATGCATTATACTTGACATGGACATCACACATCAGCAGGATTTCAACATATAGTGACATTTACCACATAAACAGTGAGAAAAAAATGACCATAAACATCCCCCCAGGAATATAATCTGCTGTGAATCACCCAAAAAAATTTTTTAACTCGATGTAGGAGAATCCTAAAAACGAACTGTGTTACAGAGATCTTCTAGTGTGTGATATTTCAGGAGCGTGTCTGTGGGCGAGCAGAGATGTAGAGCAGCGGGACAATGCATGAATCACAGGAAGATGGGAAAACGCAGCCCACCCAACCATTAATACATGCTGTCGCCTGGCAACAGTTGTCAAAGCGATGCCATCGCAGACAAACACACGTGCCATCTTCTGAAATGTGCGGCCGTGGATTTCCAGTGCAGAGACTATAAACGCACTGTGGCTCAGTTTCACTGCATATACACACACATTCAAGCAGTAACGGTTGGACTTTATTAGCATGGTCCCGATCGAGAGCATTAGGAAATAAATGATTGGTCACTGGTTTGGTTCTAGGCTCATGGTAAAACACTGAATAAGAGAGCGAATACGGGACTACTTCTTGGCTTTGCCCTGAGCGGCGACGGCCTCCATGGCTTTGCGGACGGTCTCTTCATCTCCCAGGAACTGCATGGGCTTCACGGGCTTCAGGTTCTTGTCCAGCTCATAAAGGATGGGGATTCCTGTGGGAAGGTTCAGCTCCATGATCGCCTCCTCTGACATTCCTGGAACAAACACAAACACACCAGAAGCATCCAATCAGACAGACGCAGATATAAAACACCGGTGGTTTCCAAAAACTGCTACTCTTGTATGTCGTGTCTAACAAAGCATTTTTTTTTTAATACCTTTTATGAGCATTTTACCTTTATAAAGGCATTTATTAACCTAATTAAATGAATGCATCATATTTTGTGTCAAATTCTTATATTTAATCAATAAATTCAGTTAATAAGACACAATAGGGCTGTTACCAATCAAATGAAATCAGTATCAACAAAATTAATCTTTGCAATGCAGAGGAAACACAGAAGTTGCATCTGAATTGACATTTTACACCGACTGTTCAGAGGGACATTAATGCATTTAACCTGCACTTACAAATGCATTAATGTTTTGATGTTTTAAACATAAAATTTTGAATATTGATATTTAAAAAAAATATATTTTAAATGAAAAGATACTTTAAATGTGAAATTAAAACCGCCAGTAGGTGGCAGCAAGTCACTGTTAATGAGTTTCAACCAATTCATTCAAACACAACACATTTAACTGTCTTAAAGGACAAGTTCGGTATTTTACACTTAAAGCCCTGTTTACAGATCGTATCTGATGAAATAGAACGGTTAAGATAAAAATTTGGACACATGCTCCTGTCCCGAGAATTTTAGGTTTATTTCGCTTTTGTGGCCCTATTTTGCCGAACACGTCACACCCGTGATTCTTCCGTTGAGAGCTTGAATAATAGACACTCCAGCGGCGGAGTAATACCGTACCTCACACAGCACATTCAATACAAGTCATGGAGTTGGACAAAAACTACGATAAAACCTGTTGGAAAGCATCTTTTTCAGCGATTTTTGAGTGCGCATATCAATAAACACCCCTGACCACTCGGTGAGTTTCACGTCTTTGTAAACGAAAGTTTAATGTGTTTTTAGGAAGGAATCTTCCAGTGCACATAGACAACCATTGTGGGGGTGGGGGGGGAAGGCGAAATAAACCTAAAATTCTCGGGACAGGAGCATGTGTCCACATTTTAATCTTAACCGTTCTATTTCATCAGATACGATCTGTAAACAGGGCTTTAAGTGTAAAATACCGAACTTACGCTTTAAAGCAGGGCTATGCAGGTTTGGGAATTTCTTCGCTGTATTCTAGCTTTTTGCTCGCAGGTTTCTCTATAGAGCTCCCTCTACAGCGTTGGAATAGATATTTAACAACACTGTCGAAAAATAGACCCTTTTACTGTTTGTACACAATGATGACGTAGCAACGTATGCGCGCGCATATTGGCAACGGAGGTATGGCAAGAATCAGCAGCGCGTCAAGTGGGCGCTGCAGACTAGGGGTGGTTAATCTGTCTGATTTCCCGATTCGATTCGATTACGATTATTGAAGTCCCGATTCGATTACAGTTGATTTTCGATTATTAACGATTCTCGATTCTTAATTCACTACAGTAAATTCACTACAGTAAAAATCACAACAATAACAAATTATAACAAACTTCAACATATTCTGAATCTCTATTAACATAAAATACGGATGTCCACGCATCACATGTTACAGTTATCCTACCCGCTTTCTTCAGTGATTCCATGACTTCAGTTTTGGTCTTGTTGTAGAGTGTGGGGATCGCTGTGTCTGTAAAATATCTCCGAGATGGGACGTCCCTGGTTCTCAACGACTGGATGCAAATCCTTGGCAATAAAAGTTGCGATTGATTGTGTAATGCGCTTTGCCCTTTCCGAGCCGGGTGGAAGCTTTGACAATATTGTTTCCACGCTTCAGAGTTCCGTCTTTTGCGTTCCGTCAATATTACGTTATTATCGATTTTCAAAAAAAAAAAAAAAAAAATTTTTTTTTTTAAATCGATTTTTGGCATTTGTGAATCGATTCAGAATCGTCCACACCCGCATCGCGATGCATCTAAGAATCTATTTTTTTCCCCACCCCTACTGCAGACGCGAGCACTTTTTATTATGTCCTCGCTCCAATCAACACGTTTAATCGCCTGCAGCCACAGGCGCCGCCGGTTCTTCTGAGACGGCCGTGATCCTGTCGGAATCCTAAAAAACTTAAGCCCCTTGGTGGAATATCGATTAGTGCAACCGTAAACGCAACAACCAGACATTTTGATCCTGGGAAAACGTTTTGATAAACTTTCGGAGTTGCTAACATTAGACGTTAGAGCCAGTGGGGAACAACACCACTCCCGTTGCCAAAATACGCGCGCAACTATTTGATCACATGGGCTGTAAAAGGCTCTATTTGTTGGCGACTCTCAGATACCAGAGGCGAGTAGATCAACGACATCACAGCAGACGGGACATTCTTTACAACGTCGTCTTCATTCGGGTTCGAACAGCGTGAGGGAGCGCAATAACGACAGAATTTTAGCAGATTTTTTTTTGCCGTAAAGCAGTTCGTTACATCGCTAGACCTGATATTACACGATATTCCTGACGCTGCGCCCGCCGGCCCAAAGTTGCAAGGGTGTTTTTTCCGCTCACAGGCGATAGGGGGTGCGAGGCGACCACCATTCAACCAGGAAAAAAGTAATATAACCATTCCAATGACTGTTCAGTTGTTCAGAAACCTGCATAGTTCTCCTTTAATGAGTGAGTTATTGAATCATTAATTTAATTGATTTGTTCATTCAGCAGCAAGGAAACACCGCTGTGTGTTGCTCAACGGAAATTGGGGGAGAAAAAAAAAAAAGAGAGATTTTAAAGAGCCATATGCATGAACCCCCATCAGACTCCTCTTGGGCTTGTTCAGGGTGTATATACACTGTGTGGTGAAATATCAGGGCATCCGAGACGGTTCCTCACCCTCCAGGTGTTTGACGATGCCTCGCAGGCTGTTTCCGTGGGCAGCGATGAGAACCCGCTTGCCCTCCTTGATTTGAGGAACGATCTCCTCGTTCCAGAAGGGCAGAGCTCGAGCGATAGTGTCCTTCAGGCTCTCGCACGAGGGCAGCTGGTCCTCCGTCAGGTCCCCGTAGCGCCGGTCCTGCACAGACAGGACATTCAGAGCTGTTGTTTACGTGTTCGAAAATACAGTAATATTGTGAAATAACTATGTAAATAAATATGTTAAAATGTAATATATTCCTGTGATCAAAGCTGATTTTCAGTGTCACATGATTTTTCAGAAATCATTCTAATATGATGATTTGACGCTGAAGAAACATTTATGATTATTAGCAATGTTGAAAACAGTTTAACATAATTTTGTGGAAAACGTGATACATTTTCTTTCCGGATTTTTTTGACGAACAAAGGTCAAAAGAACAGCATTTATTTGAAATGGAAATCTTTTGTAGAATTATAAATGCCTTTACTGCCACTTTTGATCAATTTAATGCATCCTTGCTGAATAAAATGATTCATTTCATTCCTATAATGCCTAAAATACCCCACAGATATTTTTATATAGCATGTTAAAAATTGTCACTTTTTGAGGGAAGTGTGTGTGTGTGTGTGTGTGTGTGTGTGTGTGTGTGTGTGTGTGTGTGTGTGTGTGTGTGTGTGTGTGTAAATTTCTAAAACTTTTAGCCCTTTATGTTCAAACCGGAGTCAGACAAAGATGGAGACTCAATAAGAAGTGACAACATTTCTGCATGGTTAGTTGATGAATTTATGAAGCTGAAGTGTAGTTATCTTCATTGATTAGCATATTCTGTCTTGATAATCTACAAGTCATGTTCTGGAACATTACACACTAACTAAAGTTAGAAAAGTGAAATCATACTCAAGTACATGCACTGTGCAACAGATTTCTCACCTTGCTGATGGCAGTGTAGAAGTCGTGGTCAGGGTCCATGGACGGCGGTGGGACGTCGAAGGAGCGCCTCCAGATCTTCACCTGCGCCTCGCCGTGTTTGGCCGCCGTCTCGGCCTTGTTGAGGCCCGTGAGGCCGCCGTAGTGGCGCTCGTTCAGACGCCAGGTGCGGTTCACCGGCAGCCACATCTGATCGATGCCGTCCAGCACCAGCCACAGCGTGCGGATCGCTCGCTTCAGCACGGACGTGTAGCAGACGTCAAACTCATAGCCCGCATCTGGAAGATGCCGTTTATGTTATTCAGGTTGTGTCTCAGATACAGATGAGGAAATAATGGCATTAAAAAAAATTATTATTTTTGAAACTAAATCTCCATATTGATAATTTAGTTAACCCTTGTGCACAGTTGGATTTCTGTGTACACCCTTTATGGAGTGGGTCAAATTGACCCTAATTGGATTCAATACAATTCCTCAAAAATCACACTATGAAAAACAACAAAGATTCAGGTACAAATTGTAAACTTTTAATATCAACATTTCTCAAACATTACAAAAAAAAGAAAAGAAATGAATATTTTTGATTTGAAATGTTTTTTAACCATTTTTTAAAACAGTTTTGTTAAGACAATTTTATTATTATTGATTAACAGTATTTTTATTTATTTTTTATTTTTTACATTTTAATTTTTTTGTTATTTTTTACATTTTATGCTTAGAACATCATAACTGAACAATTCAATTTAGCTGTATAATAAAAATAGAATTTGTTTTGTAGACTCAATTCATAAAGTCAAGAAGTTACTTCTGACATGATGATGAATCTGATGATGATTGACATGTCTGACCTGATGATTTTGTTTGTATATGTCAAAACACATCAGCATGTTGAAACTTTGCATGCATGTTCATGATGATAAATGAGAAAAAGTCAAAGTATCAAGAAAAAAACAAAGGTTTAAATTTTATTTCAGGTAGCTTGAAAAAATAAATGATAGCTAATTTTTACAATCTTTGGCTGACAAAATATTTTTCTGTATTGAAATAAGTATGGAAAAGCTAATTTTGTAGCTTCATAGGGTAGTAAAAAGCCACAATAACAAAATATAACCAATAAATGTTATTATTTTGGGTCGGTACAGTTGCCTTAGAGCGTTAAAATATGAGGGTCAAATTGACCCGCGAACATCACGAACGTAATAGTAATTTTGTTTGTCTATGTCAAAATACACCAGCATGTTGAAACTTTGAATGCATGTTCATGATGATAAATGAGGAAAAGTCACAAAATATCAAGAAAAAAAAAACACAGGTTAACCAGTATTTCCAACAACTAGAAAATCGAAACGGGTCAAATTGACCAGAAACATAATATTAGAAAACGTGAGAGAGCTAATGTTCATTCTCCTGTGTTACATTCGAGCTTCAGCAAGAACCAATGAGGTTTTACGATCTCTTTATTAACTTCAAACTGAAGCGTCAAAGTGGTAGTTGCGTAGCTGTCAATGGAGGGACAGAAATCTCTCAGATTTCATTAAAAATATCTTAATTTGTGTTCTGAAGATGAACGAAAGTCTTGCGGGTTTGGAACGACATTAGGGTGAGTAATGACAGAATTTTCTTTTTAGGTTTAGGAATATAATCAGAACGACTTATGAAAATATGTTGAATTGGGCTAATATACGCAAGCACTTACAACATCCTCGCAACCACCAAGCAACGCTTTGACAACAAAATGATTCATGCTACAAATAAACTACAGTTGTCAAAGACGAAGGAAGAGCAGCAGAAGCTTAACTAATCATGCATTAATTGAACAGTAATAATACACCATGAGAGGCGTCATCTCTGCGGGCCTGTGATCTCTGCAGGGCCCTGCACGAATGCAGTGCGGATAAACATAAGAAGATCAGTTTAATACACGGACACCATCACCTTTCAGGGCCTGTCCGCCCCTCCTGGCCTCCTCCTCTCCGGTTTCGCTCAGATCGGCATCGAACCAGCCGCAGAACCGGTTCTCCTGGTTCCAGCAACTCTCGCCGTGGCGGATCAGCACCAGCTTGTACGCGGCCATATCGCGCGGTCTGCAGGCAAACGCTCTCAAACGCAGCGGGAATGTTCGCAAGTAACGGAGACACGGCCCCGGGACACGGATGAGAGATGCGGGCACGGTGAGCGGTAATATCGCGCCGGTGCTTTTGGAGGTCGTCGCTTGTGAATGTGAGAGAAACGCTTCCTGGTGCGCGCGACCTATCAGGGGGAAGAGCACGCGCGTGCACGCACGTCACTACGCGACCTTGAGAGTGATTATAATCATCATCATAATTCTGTATTGGATATATAATACACATCTTTGTAAAAAAATAAAAATAGTTTTACGACTATGTGGAAGTGAAATAATGTAACATTTCAATGGGATACGTTTTTATACATAAATAATGATTATAAATTATTATTGATGTGATCGTGGAAGCTCTATACATCAAATGAAATGTATTTTCACTTTATATGTTTTATATGATTTTAAAAATGCTGTAGTGCAGGGATTTTCAGTTTTAGATGGACCCCCAAATATAATTATCCTCGTGTGAGTGACTTCCATCCTAAATTAAAAAGTCTAGTTTCATGTATAAACCTAATTTATACTATGAAAAATAAACATTATGTGTAAAATATGATTTGGAAAATGTCTATTATGTTCAATTATCACATTCTATCACAGTGCTGTAGTCTACAACTTTAAATCAACTATTTATTATTTAATTGATTTATCTTTTTAGTTTAATCATATTTTTATTATTTATTTATTTTTACATTGTCTTTCTCTAAACTTTTCCACAGATCTAGCACTTCCTTTAGTATTATTGTATTAGCAACGAAAATCTAAAGAAATTTTGCAATATTATTAAATATGATCCTGAAAGATAAGTGATACATCCTTTTCCTTTTTTTTTGTTTCATCACTTAAAAAAACATCAATAAACCGCAGTCAGTGTTTGAAATACTTTATTAAGAGGCCTACATTATAGTTGACTTGACAGACGTACATGAAAGATCATACAAATAAATATATATATAACATTTAACGTGTCGTTCTTTGATGCATTCTGATTGGCCGTCGTCTTCGCTGCCGCGTGGGTCTTTTCCTGCGGAACCCGTGGAGCTGCTCCCGGTACTCGCGCTGGCGCATGGGCACGTAACCGCAGGGGTCACACAGATCCTGAGACAGAGACACACCGGGACTGTCATGCGGCACATACTGTGGAGTCTGTCTCCTACGGTAGTTTACATGCATCCAAGGTCAAAACACTTCACTTTTCTCATTATATAATACAGTACAAGCATCACCTCATTTCTCAAAGAGTCTAAAATAGTTTGTTCAACGATTCAGTCTCTCTAAACCCCTCCTTTCTGATGACCCAGTCTGTTGTGATTGGTCTACTCTGCTCTGATTGGTCAGATGACCCAGTCTGTTGTGATTGGTCTACTCTGCTCTGATTGGTCTACTCTGCTCTGATTGGTCAGATGACCCAGTCTGTTGTGATTGGTCTACTTTGCTCTGTTCTGATTGGTCAGATGACCCAGTCTGTTGTGATTGGTCTACTCTGCTCTGATTGGTCAGATGACCCAGTCTGTTGTGATTGGTCTACTCTGCTCTGATTGGTCTACTCTGCTCTGATTGGTCAGATGACCCAGTCTGTTGTGATTGGTCTACTTTGCTCTGCTCTGATTGGTCAGATGACCCAGTATGTTGTGATTGGTCTACTCTGCTCTGATTGGTCAGATGACCCAGTCTGTTGTGATTGGTCTACTCTGCTCTGATTGGTCAGATAACCCAGTCTGTTGTGATTGGTCTACTCTGCTTTGATTAGTCAGATAACCCAGTCTGTTGTGATTGGTCTACTTTTCTCTATTCTGATTGGTCAGATGGCCCAGTCTGTTGTGATTGGTCTACTTTGCTCTGTTGTGATTGGTCTACTTTGCTCTGTTCTGATTGGTCAGATGACTCAGTCTGTTGTGATTGGTTTACTCTGCTCTGATTGGTCAGATTTTTCATATTTATTTATTTATTTAAATTTTACACTGTCTATCTCTAAACCTTTCCACAAACCCCCAAGCAGCTTATATTTAGTTAATGTGAGTGCACCTTAAGACAGTGAGACATTGTGTTGTTGGACTGTACCGGATAGGAGGCGTGGAAGTGTTTGTAACCCCCCAGCAGCAGGTAGAGCTCAGGATAGTGCAGGTTCGGATACACCTGAGCATTGACACACCTGTCCAGCCTCCTCAGATACTGACACCTGTTGAACGGGTAAGAAGCTCGAGTAATCATGAACACACTCAGTGAGTGTGTGTGTGTGTGTGTGTGCGTGTTTCTCACAGATGTGGTCCTCGTTCCGATGAGAACTCGCAGTGGAACACTATCAGTTTCCGTGGCGATGACCCCTCGTCCTCTGGGAGTGAGTCGGACGGATGATCCTGATGAACCGCCTGCTGGATCTGAGACTCCGTGTACAGGTTCACTGCGCCCTGTATGAGTGCAGTACAGTCTAAAGCCCAATTTATACTTCTGTGTCGAACTCACGCCGTAGCCGCGTACTCTGACGTACCACCTCTCCAAAAATGTAACAACACGTCAATTCTCTGTGGATCGCAAGCGCTGTGATTGGTCCCCTCCCTCGGGTTTCACACGCTCCCTCTGCATGTGTAATTGTGCGTTAATGCTGACAAAGACGCAGAAGTATAAATGAAAACCGACGCGTAGCCTACAGGATAGAGGATACGGCGCAGAAGTATAAATTGGGCTTAAGGCCCTGTGTCCACCAAAAAGTTTTTTTTCACGCTTCCAATTGTTTTCAATGGGAGCGCCGGGTTTTTAAAACGCCAGGAGCGTAACGAGGCACTGAGCGTCTATTTTACGCTGAAGCGTTGAGCGTTTTTTTACCGGTCGCCGAGAGTTGAAGAATGTTCAGCTTTGGGTAAAACGCAGCGCTCATCACTGTCACTTTTTACCCAGCCGTCCAATCACAGTGGAGGAGGGGCGGGGCTAATACCTCACTGACCAACCGCCACATTCTGCGTGTACAACGTCAACAGATGACAACAACAAGCATAATAATGGAACAAAATAATTTAAAAACAAGAGCCAGAGCAAATACTTTGCATTGTATCGATATTTTTGTATAGAAACAATACAGAAACAAAGCATCTGTGAAAGGAGATACTAGAACACTTCCGCGGATATTCCGTATCATAACAAGCAAATGTCTCAACCATAGACTGTAAAAAAGATGGACGACGGCCCTTCACTCTCTTCCATTGGTGAAAAGTGAAGCCGCCAAAGTCCTAATATGGCGCTGACATCTTGCGCAGATTTGGGACCTGCTTCTGTAGTGAGCAGGAAGTAAAGCCGCGATATCAAGGTCCCGCCGTCACTCCCGCAGAAACGGTTAATAAAAAATTGACTGTGTGAAATAAACAGTTATGGACATGTAGAAATTAAAGTTGAAGCTCCAATCTCCTCCCGAAAATCCCCCCAAAACCCCCAAGTTGGTGCCTTAGTGACTACTTCGTTTAGAGAAGCTGTCAATCACAGCTGTCAATCATGACGTCACATTCACGTTTTTATAGCATCAAATAACTAAATAAGACCAAACGTATTTAAAAAAACGAACACTTAAACTTAAATCAGCGTGATAAAAACTATCTAAAATGACAAAACATCTTTAAAAAAAAATTTTTTCGAAGTGTAATTTGATTTAGTTTCCATCACGTCCAGTAGACTTCATGGGGAGGCGGGGTTTGTAATCTATACTGGGACCAGCCACCAGGGGGTGATCGAGGCGCTTTGGCTTCACTTTTCAGCACTTGTGCCAATGCTTGGTCTCACCTGAAGAAAAAAACATACTACGCTGCCAAAACGCTCTCAGAACAGCCAGCCGTTTTCAGCAGGTTAAAAACGCTTTGGTGGACACACGGCCTAAAGGTCACGATAGGAAGATCTGTCGGCACAAACATTGGTTTGACAAAACTCTCAATATTTTAAGGTACCTTAATGTGTCCTCCTTGGTACTCGTAGGGGTAACGACAGTCGACAATGAGGAAGTCCTGAACCGCAGGACCAAACTGACCTCTGATCAGAGACGCCACCTACAGGTCAGGAGCAGACAATACTTGTACATCCCCTTTTATTGGCTCCACGGCCATTACATATTTAAAACAGTAATATCCTATACTAAACCTAAACCAATCTTGACAAATTATATATAATTTGAAAGCTTACAATCTATCTCTAGTTTTCATTTTTGGTGACTGATTTTTAAAATACATTACAGAGGAGCCGTAATTTATCAATTTGCAACAAGAATATGTTCAGACTCCTAAGGCGTGTTCAGACCTTTATTTTGAAATAGTGATGAACATGAAAAATCATGAAAGAATGGTAGAAACCTCAGTTTGTTTTCATGCCAAGAGTTCAAAAGATAGCATCCGTTCAATTGTTTTAGAAAAAAAGGTCTGAAAATATTTTAAATATAAAGAAAAAAATAATAGATTCACCATTTGTGATGTGGCAGCGAGCTATAATGCGTTATTTTTGTGTTTCTTAGAGGTTGAATTCATTTCAAAATCTGCTAAACTTCCAATACTACTTCTGAATAGGATGTCTACTTCATAAATTGTATGAAAATTGTACAAATAATGGTTGATCACTCAAACAACATATGGAAATGGAGGCGCCCTTATATGGGCTGTAATGTCAACTAGTGAAAAATGTTGGTACTGCGCCCAAACTAAATCTCACTGAAAGCTCATTTTTTCAACCTAAAATTTGAAACACAGCTTGTTCAGATTTTTGGCTTTGATTTTTTTGCAGTTTTAGAGTCCACCAGGTTTTGAAAATATATATTTTATATAAAATATGAATAATTCAATTTTTAACGTTGTACATTTTCATAAACTCAAACTTCTATAACTTTTTTTCTGTTTAACTTTCTTAATTTATATCACTTCTACAAAAATCTGCCAAATGTCTTCTTTAAAACAAGACCAATCTTACATCTATATTCCAAAGCATTCTTGAATCACAACCATTTAAGTTCAGAATGTGCATTTTCATGTCTATTAAAAAAAAGGGGGGCGCTTGATAAGGGGTTAAAATAAACCCAAAAAATAATTGGGCAAGGAACTTATATTTCAGTGTCTCAAAGCTACTTTGTGATTAAGACATTTTTTTAATATGAAACTGCATTAAAATGGGAATACTTTACCAGCTTTCTATCCACCCTAGCTTAGAGAGCAGTCATGATTTCTTACGGTTTGTGCGCTGACACAGTGAAGCCCCCGATGGCCGGCTCTCTCGACAGGAAGCAGGTGTTGCTATGGAGATAATTGCGTCAAGACACGACTGACTGGGAATGAGTCACTCTAACAATTCGAAATATTCACCCTTTGAAGGCATGAAAATTAGTAATCAATAACTTACTGGTGTTTAAAAGTATGAGGCCTCTAAGATTTTTAATGTTTTTGTCTCTTTTGTTCACTAAGGCTGCATTTATATGATCAAAAATACAGTAAAAACTATAATATTGTGAAATATTATTGCAAATTAAAGTAACTGTTTTCTATGTGAATATATTTTAAAATGTAATTTTACTCCTGTGATCAAAGCTGAATTTTCGGCATCATTACTCCAGTCTTCAGTGTCACATGATCCTCTAATATACTGATTCGCTGCTCAAAAAACATTTATGATTATTATCCACTATATTTTTTTCAGGATTTATTTAATACAGAAATCTTATGTAACATTATAAATGTCTTCACTGCAACTTTTGACCAATTTAATGTGCTCTTGCTGAATAAAATAATTAATTTCTTAAAAACAATCTTACTGACCCCACCCGTCATCACTTTGACATATCATTTCGGTTTCGCAGAACTGACCTTACTGAAGTCCCCAATGAGTGTGAGGTCAGCGACGTCGTCCTGAGTGACGTCTGTGGGCGGGGCTTCCCGCCGTGACCTCAGCTGAACGAACCTCTCAACGGCCTGCAGATGAACAGGGATATATAGCAGATATAATATCATATAGCATGCCAGCCTGAATGATTGACAGGCAGAGAGTGTTTCTCCTGTAAAAGTGGTTCTCCTCGCTCACCGTTTGGTCGAGCGCACCCGTCTGTCGTATATTAAATGTGACCCTGGACCACAAAACCAGTCACATGTCGCACGGGTATATTTGTGGCAATAGCCAACAATACATTGTATGGGTCAAAATTATAGATTTTTCTTTTATGCCAAAAATCATTAGGATATTAAGTAAAGATCATGTTCCAAGAAGATATTTTGTACATTTCCTATCGTAAATATATCAAAAATGTATTTTTGTGAGTGACTGCAGTACAATCGTGAACATAAATGCACAACTTTAAAGGAGATTTTCTCAATGTTTAGATTTTTTTGCACCCTCAGATTCCAGATTTACTAATAGTTGCATCTCTGCCATATTGTCCTATCATAACAAACCATACATCAATGGAAAGCTTATGTAGGCCTATTCAGCTTTCAGATTAGACATCTCAATTAAAAAAAATGGACCCTTGTGAGTGGTTTTGTGGTCCAGGGTCACATATATCAGAATATAATATCATAAAGCATGCCGGCCAGAATGATTGACAGGCAGAGAGTGCTCACCGTTGGGTCGAGCGCATGCGTCTGTCGCGGGACACGGGCGTCCTCTTCTGGGTCACTGCGGCACTGCCTCCAGCTCCTGCCCTCTTCACTGGAGGAGAATCTGCTGGACAGACGCACTCGCAGACGCTTCTGATGGACAAATGTGAACGCCTTCACTTTCAGTGCAGGTGAGATTGCAATAAAACACGCCCTATGTATGAGTGTGACCCAGTTTACCACAACAATACAGTGCAAAGTACCAACATCACACCTGCCAAGATACACACATTATTTTGTAACGCGGAATTAAGTTTTCTGTGAATCGTGCTAGACTTTGGATTCATAGGCCGCTATATTGAAAAAGCTAGAAAAGTGCAGTAAACGGTCAAAATATTTGCGCTACAAAACAATGTGTATGGAAGCAAAATTCATGACTTAAAAAAATCAAAATTATTGCAAACCAATGACAAAAAAACATAATTATTAGATTTAAAAAGTCAAAATTATGAGTCGAAATTATGGCATAGTTTGTCATAATTATTAATTTCGACTTTTTATGTCATTATTATTTCATAGTTTCAACTTTGAATGTCAATTATGACTTGTAATAATGACTTTGAATATTATAATTTTGACTTTTTACGTCATCATTTCAATTTAGAATTTTGTAATTTTTACTTTTTATGTAATTATTATGACTAGTAGGTCATAATTTTGACTTTTTGTCATAATTGAATCACACCATTACAACTTAGTATGTCATAAATCAGACTTTGAATGTCATAATATCCACTTTTTATGTTATTATGGTATGTCATTATTTTGGACTTTTTTGCTCATGATTTCGACTGTATGTCATAATTTTGATTTAGAATGTAATAATTGCGACTTAGTGTGTCATAATTACCATCGTTACCAATTGCGAGTTATGATTATGATAATAAATTATAATAATCTGATGACAAATACCAGTTTGCAATGTGTTTGTTCAGTTTAAATAACTGGAAGCGGATGACATCTGTAGCCTTGCACATTTAAGTTACAAATAAGGTGAATAATTAGGTGCATATTACATTTACATGCATAATTCAAAGGACATTTTGGTTGCATAAATAATATGCGGGCTAATGTGAGTGAGAGTGTATAGAAGCGTTACTGACAAAGGCTCGCTCCGTGTCTTTATCGGCAGGAGAATCGTGACGGCCCCTCAACAGACACACGGGCTGAAGAAGCATGAGATCAAAATAATGTCAAAATAAAAATAATTAATTCCTTTCCTTTTACTGTGTTGGATTGCTGTGCGTGTCCTACCGTGCTTGAAGAGGACTCGGGTGACAGGCTTCTGCCAAGACAAACATCACAGATTATTCATCAGCTGCATTATTAATACACTCAAAAAAATAAATTGTTGAATGAACATGATTTAATCGTATCACCCATTATGCATCTAAGCAAGATTTGAATATTTTATTTGAACACAATATTGGTTTGTAAATTGAACATGATTGTAATATGTCAATGCAACTTCTTTGCAACTAATTGAATCAACATGTTTGTATTGTGTTAGACTAATTAAATGTATTCTCGTTCCCTCAAAGCACAGGAAAGCAGAATCACCAAAGGAGAAAATATAATTTTTAAGTCACCATTATGGAGATCAGTGTGTGTTTTATTTGGGCTCTTCACCCTTAAATTATTAACTAAGTTTTGTTTGACTGCTGTACGTAAGTTATAACAGCCAGATGAACAAATAGGAACGGTGATATGATGGTGTTGGTTGTGTATTAACATAACCATTATTTCACAATCATTTAACCTGAATCACTGAACTCATATAGAGTCCAATTTATGAGTTAGGTTTAATTTATTAATTTTAGCTGCATAATAGGTTTAGCCTTTTCAATGAAATTAAAACGATCAAATCAATAAAAAAAAAAATATATATATACACATTTCTTTTTTAGGCACACACAGACATCAATAATCAGTGTATGAATATCAACAATGGTGACATTTATAAAGCATGTTGCAGTGCATTCTGTGTTGCACCAATCAAAACTCATTCATAGCTCCCATCATGCACTGCTGCATGAATAAATAATGAGCTTATGATCAGAGGTGATCTGTTTCTCACCATTGCTGAGATGCATATGTTAAATCTTGATGTCTGTGTGTGCCTAAAAAAGAAATGTGTATATATATTTTTTATTTTTATTGATTTGATCGTTTAATTTCATTGAAAAGGCTAAACATATTATGCAGCTTAAATTAATAAAATAAACCTAACTCATAAATTGGACTCTATAAGAGTTCAGTGATTCAGGTTAAATGATTGTGAAATAATGGTTATGTTAATACACAACCAACACATTCAGATAATAATTTCTATTTGTTCATCTGGCTGTTATAACTTATGTACAGCAGCCAAACAAAACTTAAAGATAATAATTTAAGGGTGAAGAGCCCAACTAAAACACACACTGATCTCCATAATGGTGACTTACAAATTATATTTTCTCCTTTGGTGATTCTGCTTTCCTGTGCTTTGAGTGAATGAGAATACATTTGATTAGTCTAACACAATACAAACATGTTGATTCAATTAGTTGCAAAGAAGTTGCATTGACATATTACAATCATGTTCAATTTACAAACCAATATTGTGTTCAAATAAAATATTCAAATCTTGCTTAGATGCATAATGGGTGATACGATTAAATCATGTTCATTCAACAATTTATTTTTTTGAGTGTATGAGGTCATGCTTATTTTACCTTGCTCGACGTCTTCTCACTGCAGAGACTGAAAGAAAAATAACTGTAAATGAAACTGAAATTCAGAATTGAGGATGAACAGTTAATGAACAAGTGATCGAGTAATTCTTGGAATGAATATCATAAACAATATATGCATGTAAATGTGTGTTTTAAGTCAATCTGATCAATTTCCATTATGAATTTTCCTTTATGCTTTCAACCCTGGATCTAAAGCAGAAACATTTGAAGAGACGTGACTACAAGGAAATACTCTTGATCAAACAGACAGACTGGATAAAACTATTATATCTGTCAGTTGTGCAAAAAACACGGAGCTGGAAGAGCTTGAGTTTACAGTGTCCTCAGAGGAGAGTTAATTAAGCAGTGTGTGTGTGTGTGTGTGTGTGTGTGTGTGTGTGAGGCTCTTGTCCAGACCTGTCGGCGTCTCTCTGTCCCTGGAGAGAGTGTAGCGCGGCGGACTGGTGCATTCAGGCGTCAAAACAAGCTTTCTCCAGGGGGCCGAGCTCTGTAGACTCAGACTTACAGAAAATGGACATCAAATATAAGTTAACATACAACTACCAGTTTAAACCCCTTAAAAAAAAAAAAAATCAGACAAATGAGCAGATGAATAAAACAAAATTGCAGTCTTTTCTAAAAAGAAATTGAAGTTAGTGGAATCGTGTGTATTTTATTCCTGATGGGCACAATTGCAACTGATGGGAATATAGTTAAAAATATAAATAGAGTCAAAATTACAATAAAGTAACACATATATCACTTCATTGTGGTGGAAAGGGTAGTATGAGGGGGGGAAAGCATATTTTCTTCTCATTAGTTTACTTTGAAATCATTTTACATGAATCAATACGTTTCTTATTTAAAAAGTGATGACACATATGACCACTATTATGAGACAAAGCAATCCTAATAATGATTAACTACATTAAATATTATCTAAATGAACATTAAATGTACCAAATATGGCAGTTGCATCTGAATTACAAAATGTTTTATATTTCCTTTAGGTTTAATTTTATGGATTTTATATTATTATTATTATTATATTAATGAATTATATTACCAATTATTACTTTTATGTTAATATATATTATATTAATTATTGTTGTTATCATTATTACTGGACAATAATTTATTAATATAAACAATATTATTAACAATAAATTATAACAATAGTAGCCTACATTTTCACAAAACATATCAATAGTAATTAGAAATAATTTAGAAAACGTGCACATAAAAAATGCATAAATGTATAGCCTACTGCTGAATAAATAATCCCTAATATTGCCCCAGTTCAGAGCAAGTGCAGTGTTTGAACGGCGTGTAAAGAGCAGAGCTCGGTTCCCTCACCCGTCCTGACACTGGAGCTTCTGCAGGCCGAAGGAGAGCTCGCCGACCGGGGAACAGTCTTCAGCTGTCGGGCTCCTCGCTGACTCCATCGGTCTGATCAGACAGACTCACTCAAATGCCAAGTCAAATATCAACTGTGCATCATAAAGTAAACGCCTCATCATGTCTGCACAGAGGGTCTCCTGCGCTCTCCTCCCCGTGGAAACGCGTGTTGCTACAACAAGCTCATATGACCGGCGGCGCGTGGCGCGGCGCGGCGCGTCCCTACGCGTGACAGTCATTTATTTATTTTTTAACAAAGAACACAGGGGATACACATGTATCACACAAAAAATAGGATACGAAACTCAAGGTAAAGCAATGCAGTAAAGTACATAGCCTAGCCTACATAATTTTTTTTTATAATTTATAATAATTCACAAAACATAATGATAATAGCGTGACTAATCATCAGCACAGGAACACACAGCGAACACTTCCCTAAAGAGAGTCATGTAGATGATTGACAAAGAAAGTTGTGCATGTAGGCCTATGTGGTAATTTACAGATTTCATTTTACATTACATAACATTTAATCGGAAGACCGTTCTTAAAGGTAGGGTAGGTCAGAATTGTCTAAAAAAAACTTTTATTCAAATTTGTTTAAACTGTCTTTATATACCAATGCATAATTAAAATGTAAGTACTCTGATAAAAAGAGTATAAAAATCGAGTGACTCTAGACCGTTTAATCTTCATTAAACACAGCTCATTAATTCCATTCACTCCCACCTAAAAACGGGTGCGCGACTGCGCGCACGTGGGCAGAGCCAGTAATAACGGCGGTAGTCATGGCGACGTCGAGTGACAGTCGCGCAAGCCAATCCTGTGATTCGTCCCGAATGGAAATAATGAGCTGTGTTTAATGAAGATTAAACGGTCTAGAGTCACTCGATTTTTATACTCTTTTTATCAGAGTACTTACATTTTAATTATGCATTGATATATATAGAAAGTTTAATCAAATTTGGTAAAAAGTTTTTATATAAATCCTACCTACCCTAGGAACAGTTCACCCCCAAAAAATGTATTCCGTCATCTACTCACACACACACACACACACATGACATTTTAATCCCCTATAACATCTTCTTTCATGGAACACAAAAATATTGAGCTGAATTAATGGACAACCATAAAAACAGACTATTTACCTGTAGTCCCAATCCACTTCCATTATATAGGAGGAGAGCAGCCTCTGTGTTCAGCTCTTTCTGTTGCGCCCCATAAAATAATAATAATAATAATTTGGGTTTAGCATGGAATAAGAGTGATTATATGTTTACAATTACTATAGTCTATAGATCACAAAGACTTTTTTATATACTTATTTATGCTTTCCTGTAGCTCAGTGGTAAGAGCATTACGTTGTGGGTTCGATCCCAGGGGATTGCACATACCTATGTATAAATGTATAGGATAATACAATGTAAGTCGCTTTGGATAAAAGCGTCTGTCAAATGCATTAAATGCATAAATGTATATTCGTCAGCAACATACGTTGATGCAGCATCATCAGTGCCTGCTGGCTTACACTTTTCCATTGTTTATATATAATTAACAGCTTCTTATTTCCATGTTTTATTTTTCATGTTTCTGTGGTCATAATTTAATATGTAAAACATTAATTTCAAAACACATTTTTCTGATGTTGTAATTAAGTTTAGTTTAGTTCCTTTATTGTCCACAAGTGGAAATTTGTCTTTGTCTTCTTCACTTTACACCACACACACAAGGACACCATAACATAACACAACATAACAATATACATAAAAAATATAAAACAATAACATTCCCATATGTACACAATCTATGCATACATATCCACCCCTACTCATATTCATATCTTCTCAACGTTTAAAAGTCTAATGTTAACTCGAGTGATGTTGTGCTTTGTCACATGCTCGATGTGGGTGGTGCAATTCTAACCAATCACAGTGCGCATATGGAAAAACAAGAGCGTTCTCGAGCGCTGATTGGCCAATGTCAATGCGATGACGCAGCGTCCCCGCCTCTATCCGGAAGAGGGCTGTCATGTGACTTGTTTGTTGGCGATTTGCTGTACGAAGCCGCATCATTTCATTACAGCAACAAACAAACGCTTGTCCCGAGTAGTTCCCCCATTCCCCCCACTTCCTTCTCCGCGATGGACGAAACGAGCCCGCTAGTCTCGCCGCTTCGCGATTCTAACGATTTCAGCTACGGTCCCACCGAGCCGACGAGTCCCCGGGGTGGATTTGGAGGCACGCCGGGCTCAGTGGTGCGTCTGCCGGCAGGGAGTCCCGGACGGAGCCGCGAGCGACAGCCGCTCCTGGACCGCGATCGAGGCGCGTCGCCGCGGGACCCGCACGGGAACGAGTTCCCGGAGGACCCGGAGTTTAGAGAGATTATCCGGAAGGCAGAGCGAGCCATCGAGGAGGGCATTTACCCGGAGCGCATCTACCAGGGCTCCAGCGGCAGCTACTTCGTCAAAGATTCAACAGGGGTGAGAGTTCATCACATCTGTAATCGTTACATACAATCAGTTTCATGCGTGTTGTGTGTGTGTGTGTGTGTGTGTAACTGTGTATCGATGAGATCACAGTAACAGCTGTGTCATCAGGTCAGGCCTCGAGTGATGCAAAACACAAATCTGAAGTTTGAGCTTTTACAGGACGTTTCTTCAACTGCAGGCACTTTTATGTGTTTTTATCAAATTAATGTGATATTGACACTCTGAAACTTTTTCACACCTTCATCCTTGTTTCAGAGCCAGATGTGCAATCCTTAATAATACAAATGTTGAATGAGACATGTGATGTGTGGAGATAAAAACAGGTAAAATGGAGGTAAACACATGAATGATGTGAACTACAGGAGAACAGCTTTATATCAGGGCTGTAGTTCAACATTAGACTGCTTTTGGGCAATATGCCTCGGTTGGCAGCTCACAAAGTCTTTGATCGATAAAATAAAGGCTTACCAGCACTTTCTCTTTGAAGCTCTCTCTCTCTCTTCAGAGAAACGACTGGGCAGTGCTTTATTATCTGCAGTCAATTACCCAGCAGATACGCACTACTACTTTTATATGAAACCTGAATTCAGGGTTAACAGCTCTCATAAAAGACACTGAAAATACTATAAGAATTTTTTTTCTTACTATAAGATTCCATTTATTAACATAACATTCGTTTTTTTTCTTCTTCTTCTTCATTTTGAAATTAACTAACAATTAAGGCATTTGTTAACCGCTTGGTGTCCTTGTCACATATTTGATTAATCGTCATAAGTTAGGTATCATTTGAAAGCTATAGACACTCAAAATTCAACATGGGAAAACCATTTTTATATTGGGCATTGAGTTACCACGGAAACGGTACTTTAAATCCTTTTAGCGGCTCCTCCCCTAGTGGGCGGAGTCATGTTTTCTATTTTTTCTGTTTTTTTCTAATCCTGACAAATGACATATCGTTGGAAAGGTCCGAGTCTCAAGGTTTCATATTTGGCGACTGTTTTGTGATAGAAGTGATATTGTGACAGAAATGTATAAATTTGTTACAGGAGAACGCATCAAAAAAGATTCTATGGATTGTGGGTTTCACCCGGTGGCTATTTTTGGTATTACACCTAAACAAAATCTCATGGGAACTTTAATTTTTGTGATATTAACTTCAAATTTGGAATACAACTTGGTTAGACATATGGCTTTGATTTTATAGCAATTTTTATTTATTTTTGTAATATATATATATTATTATACAGTACATTTGCCTTACAGTAAACTTTAATTTTTACATTTCACTTCAGCAATAATCTGCCGAGTGTCTTCTCTAAAAACAGACCAACCTTATTCTGTATTCTAAAGCATTCATGAATTACAACCATTTAAGTTTGGATAGTGCATTTTCACGTCTATGCTCACAGTTTTAATCCCAGTTAACGTTTTACCAATATACAGTATTAAAATCAAAAAGTTGTATCTGTAAACATTATTAAATGGACCTGAGCTAACAATAATGTTAGTAAATGCATTATCTCCTTATTGTAAAGTTTCCATTTGCTTACAGAGAAGACATAAGTGTCAGTAAGTCTTGAGCTGAAGTACTATCAAGTTAAATATTACATGACCTGAATATTTTTATTGGTCATTGCTGTCAGTCGGGCTGTAACTTTCTAAATAAGTGTTTAGAAATAATGACAGATTTCTCCTGTGTGCATTGCTATTTTAGTATTATTTTAAACTTATAGTATTTAGAATTGTTTGATTCACTTTTTATTGATTTTTTTTTTATTTGTATTTAAATTAAAGTATTTTTTATGTGCTTTTGCAATTTTTATCAGTTTTTTTAAATGTTTCTGTTTAGCTTTATTTTTTATTTCAGCTTAATTTTTTTAAATTAATTTTAGTATTTAAAATGGACTAAACTTATTTTATAAAAATGATTCAATGACTCTTTTTGGATCGAAAATGTTTTTTTAATAGTTTTACATTAACAACAACAACCCTGACATCTAGTATTACAGCAGAGAGAAGTGTGTTTTTAAAGGGGTTTATTTTCAAAAGTGTTTCAAAAAGGCAGAACTGTGAAGGGTTATTTAGTAATAATGGGTATTTCATCAGTAATCGACAGTTCCTCACTTCTTTAAATGAAACCCTGGAATAACCATGAGAGAGTCATAGCTTAAGACCTGGTTTAAGACTTGTCACATGCGTTAACCCGCCTAATTTCTGCCGTATGACTCCTGCGATTATGGCTTTGCAGTGTGTTAGACGACGAGTACGAGGCTTTCTTTCATTCAGCCACAGAATCACAGAGCGTCAAAACTCTGGGCTTTGCACTTTGATTCGCTTCACAACTCTAGATTCGACGAGTGTTCAAAGTTTAAAATTAGTTCTATTGATTGTATTTATCACAGACCGACTGATTGTTTTATTGTGCCTGTTCAGAACTGAGTGAATGTTAATCCTTATAGAAAAGATGAACAAACAGTTTCACTCCAACAAGATGAAGAGGAATTGAGATTTACTACGTTTCCTGTGGTAGTTATCCGGCCCAATGTGTTATTCGGCTCTGGTTTAATTTAGGTGTAGTAGTTTAAAGAGTCTAATGAATGTTTAATCTGAAAATACAGGGGAAAGGTTGTGAGCTTTCAGTCAGAAGTGACCAAAAAAAAACACACAAGCTGCAAACAAACTAATTTTTCATTTATGGAGTAGTTTAGGAGAGTGTTTGAGTCTGGCCTCAATCATTTGGGCATGACTATTAGTCATGATGAGTTTAGTTATTCAGACAGTGCTAAACACTGCGGCCTGTAGGGGGCATAGGTGAGCTGATCTGATGTTAGTTTGGTGTTCTCTTATAGCCATTGTGTTAAGACTAGTACAAGCAACTTGCAGTTAGTTAGAGGTAATCAGTCTTACTATTGGGTATCAAATTAGACTAATCTACATTTCTATGTAACTGACTTTAATAAGTTATGAACAGTCTTAAAGGGGTCATATAATGGTACATGCACTTTTACAAGTTGATTGCACTGAAATGTGTGTTGGCAGTGCCTGTACACAACCATCACATAATGATAAAAAAATGTAATCTCCTTATGTTTTTTTTTTTTTTTTTTTTTTTTTATTCAACAAACATAACAGCAAATACAGTTTCATCTACAAGAACAACAATAATATATAGTTATAAAGTAATAAAAAAATAAAGTAATAATAACAAAATATAATAATAATAAAATAAATAAAATGAGCCAGGGGTAACATATAATTTAAAATAAATTCAAGAGAAATAGAAATGCTTCGAGTCCCTTATATTTTCATTATAAAAAAAGCATAAATATTATACATTGTGCACAATGTAACTGATTTTAAAGAAGTACAGAAGTCTTTGTAATAGAGATAGTACGCAAATAATATTTCAGGTCATTGCAAAAAATTATAAAAAGTGGTTTGACAGACAAAAATTTACACTTGTGTACAAAAAACTTTTTTTCAAAGTTATAAAAACCAAATAAGACCTCCTTAAACCCCAAAGAAAAATTTACTTACAAAGAAGCACGTACAAATAGACAAAATGTCTTCCAAAAGGTAGCTACATGAACACAATCCCAAAAGAGGTGAGGTACAGACTTTTCCCCGTCTCAAATCGAGCCGTGGTGTGACGTCACAAGCCCCTCCCACGATTGTTAATTGACAGCAGCGTTTCAACGGGTGCCTTGAGCGAGCAGTCATCATAGTTCATGTTTGTGCGAATCATTTCTCACCAGACTGCATACAACGCGGGTCAGTGTAAAGCTGGTTTTGCTTAAGAAGCTGCTCCTGAAAAAAGAATCGGTATCAACTATTCGTGTTCCGGCTGCACCTCCAGAAGAAGTGAGTGTAAAGTTTGATATTCATCACTGACAAGCCTACATTTACCGAAAAAAGTTTTTCGTGACCATTAGCTGTAACATCAATCTGTCAATGAACTAACGTATACATCAGTAAACGCATAGCGTTCGTGTCTCACTACTCTAACGTTACCCTGCCAGTACATACAAAGATAGATCAAAGTGACGTTACGTTCGTTAACCAACCATTCAGAAACGTCCTGTTCGAGCCTTAATTGTCGAACTTCTTCGTGATCCCATTTTTTAAACTTTAGCTAGTGTGTAATGTTGCTGTTAGAGCATTAATAATACCTGTAAAATTATAAAGCTCAAAGTTCAATGCCAAGCGAGATATTTGATTTCCCCTTTCAAAGCGAACGGCCGGTCTGGACTACATCCTCTACTTCCTGCTTTAATGACGTCACTAGAACAGTTTTTGACTAACCTCCGCACACAGGAATACACAAAAAAAGGGGGCGTGGTCTTGTTGCGCTCCTACAGAGAAGAGGAAGAGTTGTGTTTGTAGAGTGTTTGTCGCCATGTCGTCGAGATGCTGTTATTTTCATCCCGGAGTCAAATCACCTTTGTTTGGCCATGTTAACAATAACACTGAGCGCATGCATCTCCACGTTATGGTAAGAGGCATAGATATCATATATAAAGGCTAGATGTCTCGTCCGCGCTGCTGGCCAATGGAGGTCGACGTCCGCACACGGCGGCCATCTTGCCACAGGGGGCTCGCTCACTTGTAACATTGTGTTAATGGTGCATGTACTTTTTAAATAACCGTAACTTGCTCAATTTTCTACCGATTTTCAAACGGGTTGGTTTGTTATAAACGTCAGAGATGTAGTTATGACACTGCATACTTATGAGTAAGTATAATATTATATATTTTAGCATCCAGAATTATAGCCATGTTAATAACGTTTGTAAGAAACCAAACCGTTTGTAAATCAGTCAAGATTTCAGCGAGATAAGAGTATTTGTTCGTGCAGATCACTCAACTTACATCAGATACCACAGAGCCCACCAGAAAGCTTGCCTGTGACAAGATGGCCGCCGGGTGATGCCGTTCGAGACTCCGCCTTAAGACATCTAGCCTTTATATATGATATCTATGGTCCCACAGAACGGAGGGGCGGGGTCAGCTAAGCTCATTATCATTTAAAGACACATGCACTTAAATGGCGTGCTGAAAACAAGAGCTGTTTTTGAGCAGGTAAAATGAGTGTTTTCTTACAATACTAATGAGAATTTTTAATTAAAGTATATTACAAACTTTTCATTTAGACCCTAACGAATCATATTAACTTGTACAAAAATGGCCTTATATGACATAAACATTTTTTATGACTAACTCAATTAAAATACATACGGCTGTTTTCTAAAAAAAAAACTAGTTTTATTCCTATTTATTTTCTGAAGGTTATTTCAGAGGGGATTGTTCATGTATAATTCGCCTGGTTTATATTACATTTTATTCCTAAAAACATGGTGACATTTATTTTTTTCTGGCTGTGTACCGTATTTTCTGATGTTTATGGAGAGATGAAAAGAGATTTAGATCTCCTGCAGTCAGTTTCTGCGAGCGGCCCCTGATCTCGAACGGGGAAGGGCTGGTGTCGACCTCTCGGCAGTGAACGCCTGCGAGCTTCATCGGCTCTCTACTGAGCACATGACCACATGCACGGTCAGGCGGTGCGTCCGTTTCTCATTCACTTCAAATCAAATCAGAGATGAGTCACGGAGACCAGATGAAGTCTTTGTTAAAGGTCACTTTTAGATGGGGAAATCACTGATGTGTCTGAAAACAAGGAAGAATGAGTAACCGTTGAGTCAACTTTGTTGGGTGTGTAAACTTGCATGTCTGTTTGAAAGTTTGGGGTCTGTAAGATTTTTTTATGTTTTTGAAAGAGTCTCTTCTGCTCACCAAGGCTTCATTTATTTGATGAAAAATACCGTAAAAACAGTAATATTGTGAAATATTATTACAATTTAAAATAACTGTTTTCTATGCGAGTGTGTGTTCAAATGTAATTTATTCCTGTGATCAAAGCTGTATTTTCAGCATCATTACTCCAGTCTTCAGTGTCACATGATCCTTCAGTGTCACATGATCCTTCAGAAATCACTCGATTATGACAAAAGAACAGCATTTATTTGAAATAAGAATCTTTTGTAACATTATAAATGTCTTTACCATCACGGTTTATGATCCCTGCTGAATAAAAGTATTAATTACTTTTATAAAAATCTTACTTATGGCAAACTTTTGAATGATAGTGTGTAAATGGTTGCCATCCAGTTGCAGTGTTTTAATCTCAAAAGAATTACACATTTCTGGAAAGCATCTGTGATTGCTGAAAACGTAGCTCACTTGGTTTAGCATGAAGTTGTGATTTTGGCCGTGTTTACTCCTGGTATTAAGATGTGTTTTGGTCGATCGGATCACATAGACGAGGGAGACACATTCCCGTGCACACCTGGTGTTTTAATCTGTCTCTTCTGTCCACTTTCAAACACTTCTGTCCTGATTTCTTCGAGGAGAGGGTCTATGGGCGGGTAAATGTGTGTTTTTTCAGATCTTTCGATCTAATGGATGAAATAAGCTCACGCTATTTACATATGAACGAGACCGGAGAGACGGAAAAACACACGGAGAGCATCAGCTTTAGTTTCTGCTCTGACAGACGTAAGATCAGCCGAACGCTGTGTGTGTGTGTGAGAAATCAGGAATGATGAGAGAACATTGTGCTTGATACGTTTTTCATCTTCAAACCAAACTTGAGTCAAAGTTTAAACCCCGTCTGGCTCGAGCTCTTCCCGTAATGTTACGCATTAGATCAGTAGACGGAGAGAAGACAGTCTTTTGTGGCTGTTTGAACACATTTGACCACATGAGTGTTTACACTACAAAATAAATCCGGTGTTTTCAACTTCCTCTGGAAGCGGTGGAAAGTGTACGAGCTCAAAACGCTTTAAACCCCGTTTACACCTTTAGCGTCGTCCACTTGTGATCCGATCGACCGAAACGCATCTTAATACCAGCTGTAAACATGGCCTTAGATGTGAGATATAAAGTGTACGGTAGCAGCCATTGAAGGGATTTTTCTCTTGACTTTAAATGTTTTTTCACAGTTTGAGCAAGATTGTTGCCGCTTCAGAAAACGTGAGCTGAAATATCTTCTTCTTGCCCCAACAGAAGGTCATCGGAGTCTACAAACCAAAGAACGAGGAGCCGTACGGCCAGCTGAACCCCAAGTGGACCAAATGGCTGCAGAAGCTCTGCTGTCCGTGCTGCTTCGGCCGGGACTGTCTGGTGTTGAATCAGGGTTACCTGTCAGAGGCCGGCGCCAGTTTAGTGGACCAGAAACTAGAGCTCAACATTGTGCCGCGCACCAAGGTATGACAACAACAACACACACACACACACACACACAGGCATCTTCACTGAAACCAAAACCAAAGGTGAACGAGGACGTGAGAACATTTAGTCGTGATGGTTTCGTGCTTGTTAGTCAACCTCTCTCATTTCCTGTTGTTGGCACGCATGAAAACAAACTAGTCAACCGCACGGCTAAACATAACGGTTACCTCACACACACACACACACACACACACACACGTGCGCTATTGCTGAGTGTTGACAGAGAAGACAGACATGTCCTAGGGTGTACAGTCAAACCAAAAAAAATTCAGACACCAGATATAATTTTGGATCATTTTTTTTACTAGTGTGCAGGACACTATAGTTCATGTAAGTAAGCGTGGAGAGCAAAATAAACTAAACTGTGACATTATACCCAAATATTCTTCATACAGTGACTACCAGTAAAATGTATGCAAAATTTGGGAGCAAATATTATTCAGACACGTTGAGCTGATCATGTTTTGCTGAAGTGTTTTTTCTTTAATTGCTAATGCTCTTTTTACACACACACTGAACACAATGAAGCATTGCTTGGTAATCGGTTGAGCTAAACTGGTATTATCTAATTGTGTAGTTAAATTTAACAGCGTGTGTGTGTGTGTGTGTGTGTGTGTGTGTGTGTGTGTGTGTGTGTGTGTGTGTGTGTGTGTGTGTGTGTGTGTGTGTGTGTGTGTGTGTGTGTGTGTGTGTGTGTGTGTGTGTGTGTGTGTGTGTGTGTGTGTGTGTGTGTGTGTGTGTGTGTGTGTGTGTGTGTGTGTGTGTGTGTGTGTGTGTGTGTGTGTGTGTGTGTGTGTGTGTGTGTGTGTGTGTGTGTGTGTGTGTGTGTGTGTGTGTGTGAGAGTGATGGCGGGGTTCCTGCTGCTGTTTTGATTCTTTTACACATTTTATAAGCACTTCATGGGTTCTCAGCTGGTCAAAATACCATCATATGTAGTCTACGCACACACAGCGAGCGCATTAATCCCAGCACACAGCGTTGGTTTGGATGTTCGGTATGTTCTGTTGCGAAATATCCATAATAAAAGCCAACCAATCAGATTGTGAACGTATATCCTATGCCTTTAGGTTCAGTATCTTCAGGTTCTGTGGTAAAATGTGAATGTGAACGCCAAGCGGATCAGGACTAAATGTATTTTTTTATGTGGTCTGGACCAAACGAACCAAGCAAACCGAACTACAAGTGTGAACCCATCCCTATATAAAGCGTTCTCTGTGCTTTCTTTCAATACTGTAGTACCAACTTGTCTGTAAAACATATTATTTTGGACTGCCTAATCTTTAATGTTATGAGACAGCGCCTTTAAATCAAGAGTTTTTAATCAAAATGATTTTTTATAGAATTGTATTACTTTTGGACATGTTTTTTTGGTTTAATGAAGTTTGTTTTCATTATATTGTACTTATGATACAATACTTATAATGTACTTATGATTATGTTGTTACATGTTTAATATGTAATAGCCGGTATGGCAAGAAACTCAAATACTAAGACTACTACTGTGCTTTCTTTCTCTCTTTCTCTTAGGTGGTGTATTTAGCAAGCGAGACCTTTAATTACAGTGCCATCGACCGAGTAAAGTCCAGAGGAAAGAGGTTAGCTTTAGAAAAAGTGCCCAAGGTGGGCCAACGCTTCCACCGGATTGGCCTGCCACCTAAGGTAAGCTTCATAACAGCGCCACCTTTCTGCCTGGAGGAAGATGACACATTTTTGGCTCTTGTAGGTTCATACACTGTTACTTTAACATCATTGTGTGATGCTAGTTTCTGTTGGCTGTCGTAGATTTGTGAACTGGTTTCTATTGGCTTTTGCAGGTGGGCTCATTCCAGCTCTTCGTAGAGGGGTATAAAGACGCAGATTTCTGGCTGCGGCGGTTCGAGGCCGAGCCTTTACCCGAAAACACTAATCGCCAACTCCAGCTACAGTTCGAGAGACTGGTGGTGCTGGATTACATAATCAGAAACACAGGTAACCACGGCCAAAGGCCACACAAATGGACAGAAAAAACTATTTAACCCTGGTGCTTTTCGGTCTTTTTTTTCTGAATTATTTATTTTATTGGAATGTTACGAAACTTGGTAAAGGTTTTGGCACTTGCTATGTGAACAATGGAAAATCATGGACATGATTTGAAAAGGTTAAAGTCCCACTCCGATCATATTTTGAGCTATTTTTAAACATTCCCAGTGGTCTTTAAATTATGATTATGCCATTTTTAGCCAAAATCTCAAAACCTGTGCTGTTTTCTGGGACTTCGCTTCAGCAGAGCGGCAGTAGCTCATTAGCAATTCGCCTCTGCGTTGTGGGCGGAGCCGTTGGCACGGAGACGTCCCTCCCCGTTGCTGAGAGCTCTGATCACCGATCATTAGTTCACTCCGAGACGTCGCGGTAAAAAACAGCTCGACTTCGCCTCGATATTTCATCCCTCCCACAGTGATCAATCAGGACATATTTAGTATCAGTGGATTGCTCGGAATTTCGGGATTATTATGTCACCGCTCTATCTGGAAAAACTGACTGACTCTCTCACGAGTGATGGGCTTGACACACGAGGGGACAAACGACTGCGACAGGCGAAACTCGACGGTGAAAAGTGACTTATTTGTTACAGTATGTGTTCCAATTTCAGCGCCACTATCGGAGCTCTGTTCACAATGACATGCAACGGCTTGTGTGTGTGTATCTGACCCTGCTGCTGAGAAAATTAAACACAAAACACAACTTCAAAAAAGCCCCTGTAAAACGCATTACATTACATTACATTATAATCTACATCGCTTTAACACAGATGAAGTTAAGTTAACAGAGAGTTAACTTTTTTAACTAACTAGCCCCGCCCAGTGGAGTTACCACGTCACAACTCCAGTCTATTTTAGCCGGCATTTTAGCGTCTGCTACTGATTCACAGCCATTTGAATGTAGAAATACTCAGAAATACAACTTTGAGCTTATTTTTCTCAAGATATGTCCTCTAACATCAGAAAAATGCCACAAGAACATGTTAACACCTAGAAAAACATGATTTTCATCGGAGTGGGTCTTTAAATGGTCCTGAATAAACTTGTCACACTTCTCGCGGACCGCATTGGAAATGAATGGCAGACAAATTTCATCTAGTGGAAACTTTTGGTACTGCAGCCAAACAAAATCTCACCGAAAGCAAATTTTTTGAGATATAAAGCTCAAATTTGGACACAGCTTGTTTAGATTTGTTAGATTTTCTTGCAGTTTTAGAGTAAAAGTATTTTTGAAAATATATATTTCATATACAAATTGAAAATAGTATTTTTGTGCATTTTTCATAATAATACACATAAAATTCTGTTACTTTTTTTAAGTTTACTTTTTTAAACTTTTTTTCACTTCAGCAATAATCTGCCAATTGTCGTCTTTAAAAAGAGATCAAACTTAAGTCTGTGCTCTAATAAAGTATTCAAGATTTACAACAGTTTAAGTTACAATTTTAATTTTCAGGTCTATGCTCAAAAAGTTAATAAATGGATTATAAATACAGCGTAAATATAATTTAGTATAAAAGAAAATTAATTAAAACATGCAAAGAGCACCAGAGGATGTATTGTCTGTATTTTAACACACATTGTTTGTGTTTGTGTGGTTGCATGGATCTGCAGACCGAGGAAATGACAACTGGCTCATAAAATATGACTACCCGATGGATACGTCAAGCAACAGGGTGAGTGACCAGCCGCTATTTTAGATATTTATGGGAGATTTTCCATCCCGTTCTTATGTTTTCATGTTCGTGTTTGTGTTTATCATCCAGGACAGTGATTGGGTGTTAGTGAAGGACCCCATCATTAAACTGGCAGCCATTGACAATGGTCTGGCCTTCCCTCTCAAACACCCGGATTCATGGAGAGCCTGTAAGCCAATCATCACCCACCTCACAAACACATGATCATCTACTGGCCAATCACATTGTAATCTTCATAAGTATTAAATACCAACTTCATCACTGCAACTTGAGGTGTTTTCATTCATTTGTTGTAGTTCAGTGTTTTTAATGAATGTGTTTTCCTGTAGATCCGTTCTACTGGGCGTGGCTGCCACAGGCTAAAGTTGCCTTTTCCCAAGAGATCCGAGATTTAGTTCTTCCCAAATTTTCCGACCCAAACTTCATCAAAGACCTCGAGGAAGATCTATATGAGCTTTTTAAGGCAAGTCATTCAATTTAGCTGGGAACTCGTTTGTATATTTTATGAAATTAATGCTCAGTATTGACTTTATACTTGCTTTAACTCTGACAGAAAGATCCGGGCTTTGACCGAGGCCAGTTCAAGAAGCAGATCTCAGTAATGAGGGGGCAGGTGAGTCTTTCACATCTCTTTAGTTGTGTTTAAAGACACTGAAAACACTAATCTGCTTTATAGTAATATTATACGGTAGTGCTGGGCAATAAATCAGAATTGATATACATTGAGAAATATCGATATTAAACTTTTGAGTAATATTTTATTTGAGTCTGACGTCAAATACACACTGAAACTCAAAAGTCTTCATGACAACCCGCTAAAATAGTTGGTTTATCTTGAAATTATGACTATTGTATTATTATTTACAATATTTGAAATATATTACTATTGTATAGTAAAAAGTACTACTGACAATAATAATAATAATAATTTTGAGGAAAATCATGTGTGATACATTTTTTTTCTCTCCATGTTTTAATCTATATACAGTATACATGTTGTGCAACACCTTATTTGACCAAAATAAAAATACAATTAATTGCTATTTTATTTTTCATAAAATTTTACAAGGTTGGTTAACATTTTATGAGGTAACACTTTATTTTAATGTGACGTAGTTACACGTTACTACATGTACTTACTATAGTAATAACAGTAAATTATGCATAATTACATGCAACTAACCCTATAGTAAGTACATGTAGTTAATTAATAATAGTCAATAATTATTGGAGTAAGTACAATGTAACTACGTCACCTTAAAATAGGGTGTAACTTTTTATGAAATAATCATTTTATTAGACACCATTTTGATGATGATGAATTTGAATTAAATCACAAAACACAGAATTCATTAAATGTAAATTGTTTTGTTTTTTGGTGGATTCATTGGATTACATTTTCCTTTTATTTACATTTGAAAAGATTGCTTAAATTGTTAACTTTTTATGAATTAGCTTAATTTGAAACCATTTTGACGATGATGAACGCAGAATCCAGAAAAATCAAACAAAAAAAATCAAAAGATAAAACTGAATTTTCAGAAAAGTAAAACGGACTTCATGGGTTGGGTTCATAATTTAAAAGGTAGCTTTCTCAAACAAGTTATGTTTACATTCATTCTTGAGGTCTAACAAACATTTGGTAAGCACTTCCTTCTCCATTAATGGTATGAAATTAATATTGTGATTTAAATTTTGCCCTGTTTCCACAACGCATCTTAATACCAGGTGTAAACAGGGCCTTTGGGGATTGATTGATTGATTGATGTGGAAAAAAAATATTGTGATAATATTTTTAGCCAATTAGCTTGGCCCTACTATACGGCCATAACATTGAAAATGTCCTTGCACTGAAGTTCCCATGAATCCTTTCCCTTCTTGGGAACTTCAGTGCAAGGACATTTTCAATGTTATGGCCGTATAGTAGGGCCAAGCTAATTGGCTAAAAATATTATCACAATATTTTTTTTCCACATCAATCAATCAATCAATCCCCAAAGGCCCTGTTTACACCTGGTATTATGGTTCATATGGTATGGTATTACACCTCTAATATGGTTCATAACTATTCAGCCTAAAATTGCAAACAAATGAGCTTAAACTCGGCGAGCAGCTTTCACTTCTCCGAATGAGACGTTCCCGCTCGTGTTCCTCTAGATCCTGAATCTGAGCCAGGCGCTGCGGGAAGGCAAGACGCCGCTCCAGCTGGTCCAGATGCCGCCGGTCATCGTGGAGACGGCACGAGCGCCGCAGCGGGCCAACAGCGAGTCCTACACGCAGAGCTTCCAAAGCAGAAGACCCTTCTTCACCTGGTGGTGATCCGGGCTTTTATCTGTGTGTGTGTATGTGTGTGTGTGCAACCTGATTTTAGTTGCATTTCTGTTTTTCATTGGCATTTTGGGAACAAATGAAAGGGGGAAAAGATCCAGTAATTGACGAGAAGCCTTTTCCACACACATAATCCTGAAGGAGAGCATTGCCTTGTGGACTGTTACACCGTACGAACGTTCAGAATGACTTGCATGTCAGTGAGACTGAAGGAGAAGTGTAGTAAAACCTCTGCTTGACGACTGGAGCGACTGCTCAACTCTCATTCATAGGCGTTTTCTCTTTTTTTCTTCTTGCCTTTGTGTTAGTTTTGTTTTTTTCCTCACAATCACTGAAAAGTCACACACTTTATCTGCTTTTTTTCCATTAGCATTATATTTTTCTACATTTTTTTACGTGCACGTGTCCATCCGGAGGCGGAGTCTCCTCGGAGCTCGACTGAGCATGTGCAGAAACACTGGAACGTTCCATTCTCACGGTGACGTCATCCTTCTTTGTCTTCATAGTTTGATTTCGTTTTGAAAATCAGAAGATATTATAAATTTTTTTTTAAAGTGTATATTCACAGGTGTCAAAAAAACTGACCTTAAAACGTGACAATGGACTGTATAATTTGTATGTAATGTATTTAATGAAAGATGCTAAAGCTATAACAAGTGCGATACTCAATAAAAGAACGGACTCGAGTTTCATTTCAAAAACTATTTAATTGGAAGTTCCAGCTTAGTGACAAAGAGAAAAAATAACTCTTGTTCTGGTGCATGTTGTAGTGTTCAGAGAAATGGATTTTGGCTACATGTTTTCATCTGTATTGCTTCTAAATGTCTGTCGAAGTGACAGAAGAAGACATTAAATATTCAGCACTAATGATTAGTGTCCAGCATACCTCTCTACGAATGCATCATTTACATATTTACCACAGGCTAAAACATCTAATGATTCGAAGAGAACTGCACTGTCGCAGCAAATGCAAATACATTCTTCTATATTTAATATGTTGAACATTAAATACCACTAGAAGGCAAACACTCCCTGAAAAAAAGGGACTACTGAGAAACTAGTGTTTTTGGAAGAAACAATACAAGCATATATCGTTAAATAATAGAAATCCAACACTCTTCGGCCCCATACATTCATATAAGTGGTAAATAAAAGCTGATAGGGGCCCTGGAAGCTTCGATGAGACTTAAATCACTGCATTTAAAGAGAGAGTTCATCAAAAATTCTACTTTTGTCATTTACTCGCCCATGTTGTTCCATACCAGGACGGTTTCTGTTTTCTATAGGATTACAATGAGCACAAACGCAATGACAGTGAATGGACATGGACACAAAACATTAGGGATGCACGATATATTGGCCGCCATATCGGTTTTGGCCGATATGTTCATTTTTAATGTTATCGGTTTTGGCCGATATGTTCTTTTTTTTTTCCGATAAAGAAAATCAGGCCGATATATATAAAAGCCGATAAATAATGAATTGTTTCCTTCAGCTGAGACACTTCAGGCGCGCACTGTTCAACATGAGGGTTTTGAATTGCTTCAAATATGATTGGAATCATTTCAAATAAGGAAAATACAGTAAAGTGCAACATGTGCAGCGCAAGTCTGTCATATCGGCTACATAAAATTATAATGAGAACATTATAATTGTGTGCTTGGGACATGGCTTTTAATAGTGAGACTTTTGGTTTTGTAATCAGGCTCTTAAAAATTATACAAAAATTTGGATTTAGATTTATCGGCCAATATATCGGTTATCGGCCAATATATCGGTTATCGGCCAATATATCGGTTATCGGCCAATATATCGGTTATCGGCCAATATATCGGTTATCGGCTTTCAAATATAAAGAAGTATCGGTTATCGGCCACCATATCGGGTTTGGCCGATATGTTAATTTTTAATGTTATCGGTTTTGGCCGATATGTTCATTTTTTTTTCCGATAAGAAAATCAGGCCGATATATTAAAGCCGATAAATAATGTATTATTTCCTTCAGCTGAGACACTTCAGACGCGCACTGTTCAACATGAGGGTTTTGAATTGCTTGAAAAATGATTGCCATCACTTAAAAAAAGGAAAATACAAGTCTGTCATATCGGCTAGATAAAATTATGAGAACATGATAATTGTGTGCTTGGGACATGGCCTTTACTGGTGAGACTTTTGTTTTTGTAATCAGGCTCTTAAAAATTATTTAAAAAATTGGATTTAGATTTATCGGCCAATATATCGGTTATCGGCTTTCAAATATAAAGAAGTATCGGTTATCGGCCAAAATTTTAATATCGGTGCATCCCTACAAACAAACAAAAAAAGACCAAAAAGGCAGTTTAAAAGAGTCTATATGATTCATGCACTATATTACAAATCTCCTGAAGTCACATGACTTGACTCATGATGCATGAGCTGTATTTTTAACCAGTTTTGCTGTGATTTTATGTCTTTTTCTGGAGCTCAACACCGTTCACTCGGGTTTTTTAGAAAAGAGCAGCATGAATATCTATAGTGTTCTGTCATCTGGGGTCTGGAACAACATGAGCATGAGTATAAATAATAACTTTTGAGTGAACTAACCCTCTAATAGTGTTTGACTGCTGTAGTGCGATCGGGTCCGAGGACGTGAGAATGGCACAAACCCGTAAAAGCAGTTCATTAAGGTACAGCAGGACCGGAATCCTGCGGGATTATTGTTAGTGTCGGTCGCTGTAGTGTTGATCGTTGCTCGATTAAGACTAGTGTTTAATTGAGGCGGCAGCTTCGAGTAAATCTGCGCTGAGTCTCTCGGGCTGTAATCTGATTGAATGCGTTGGGTAATCCCACACTGCTCCACTTCCCAGTCGGCATCAGTGCCGGATCCGGTGCAGGTAGCGTTCGGGATCTTTCTCCTGAACGGCGTTCCAGCTCCACCGAGGGCCACCCGACGGCCCCTGAGTCTCTCCCTCAGGGAAGTCGCCTTGGTCACATGATCCAGCCTCTGAAGAGCTCTGTCCTCCACAGGCTCCCAAAGCAGACGAATCATCGGTATCATTGTCGTCCTTATCTTCTCCAGTTATGACTTCAGACGTCTGTCCCAGGGAGCACTCGTTGATCCTTATGGATGATTAAATAATAATAATGCATCAAATTATTAGATGCAGATCATTATATTATATACCAATACTAATCGTTTTGTAACAAACAAGTATTCATTGCTTACATGAGCTCATTGTTACTGCCTTAAATTATTACATTGTTTAAATTAATACATTTTTAACTGTGATTTTTGTATATGTACATTTCTGAAATATATAACTTAGACAGATGCCTCTGATAACAGACTCTAAATTGTAATGTGGCATTTTCTGTAAAGCTGCTTTGAAACGATGTGATTATGAAAAGCGCTATACAAATAAATGTGAATTGAGGTGAATTGAATGATATGATTACAGTATTCTCATGCACTATCTAATGTTCACAGACGTGTGACCCGTGGCTTTTCTAGGCTGATCACTGATCATCTTTAGTGTGCCAGGTTTGAGTGGCTGATCTCATGACCTACATTTGTTCAGATTAGCATGTTTCCATTAACACACACACACACAGACACAGGCAGTGAAGCTGGTGTCAGAATTCAGCTTTATATAGACATTTAAGTAAATCTACGAGGATGAACCCTGCAAAATCATGTCACATATTCACATATTACCACAAAAACAAATGAAAAAAGGGTGTTTTTGCAACTTTTTTGTGACACTTAAGAATTTTTTTTTTGTAATTCTCATTGTTCTGAAATATACGTTTTAATGTATTAAAATACTGTAAACTAAAATACAGCAATACAATGATTTTTTGTTTATTGCAATCAGCGTAAAGGCAGTAACAATTGCCAATATGATGTATAAATACTTTACCGATATAAATAATGTAGCATTATTACTTTTGCATCACAAGTAATGAGAATGTTTTGTTTGTTTGTTTGTTTTAACCTAAAAAAAAATAGTTAAATGATATAAATATTATAATTATTATTACATTGCAAGTAACAAGAATGGGGTTTTCTGGTGTATAAATACCAATATAAATAAGTATCATTATTATGTTTGCATCGCAAGTAATGACAATAAGGTTTGTTTAGTTTTTAAATACATTACCAATATAAATAACATATCAAAAGCATTGAAAGTAATGAGAATTATTTTTGTATTGTTTTTAAGAGAAATTCTGCTAAAGTAAGCTTCATTTGCTTTATGCAGAATATGTCATCTTATGGTTTATCTTTTGATTTTGAGGTATAATGTGACCTGAACATGTTTTTGACAGGTTTTGTGAGATTCACCCCCAAAAAAAAGATGCTTTCATTGACAGTTTTAGTTGCATTTCATCTGCTAATGAAACTAAATGTGCCTTTTGTGACAGTTAACAAAACCAAAAATAGCCTTTATTTTGTAGATCATGTCAGTTTGAGTCTGTACGACTGAGGACTAAATTCAATACTTACATTACTCAAAAGAAAACAACTTTAATGAATACGATGTTCTCATGCACCAGTTTCAGTGTCTTTCACCTGAGGTGTCCAAACGCCCGGACCCATCTCGTCCCCGTCGTGTCTTTATGAGACTCCACCCTGAGGCCGCTTCTGTTCCTCGCTCGGACCCTGAGTCCCACCAGCGCCTGTGCCAGACCCGTCTCCACCTCCGCCATCCCTCCATCCTCCGCCTCCTCCTCCCCCCCGTCCTCTCCGGCCGCTGCTCTCCGGTTCCCCCACACCATGCGGGCTCTCTGCTCCGCGTCCGGGTCGCCCGCCGCCTGGAAGAGCCGCTTCAGCTGCCGCAGGTTCACGCCCTGGAAGATGTTGGCCGTGCCGGACTTGCGGTTCCGGCGCTCGGAGGCCGACGGGCGGGGAAACGTGGGCTGGGACGGGCCTGCGAGAGCCGGGGCTGAGGCCACGTCCTCCATCTGTGGGGCAAGAGAGTCATGAGGTATGAAGCACTTCTGAGAAGCCCACATGCAACTTTTCGTATGAACTACAGTAGTCAACGTTTGAAGTGGATCAAAGTTGTCCAAAGACATAAACGGGTATTGTTCACAATTCATGAATAACTTTGATGAAAGGTTTTGATCCACTTCAAATGTTGACTACTGTAGTTTTGTATATGACTGCAAGCCAAAGATGTTTTTAAGCAAACACTTTTCCTATGTTGCTACAGAGGAAACTGCTAGAAAGTGTCTTTCATTTATTTATGACTAAAAGAACTTTATGCAAACAATTGTTATTTCATGAATTGGTTAATTTTGAGATTTTGGGCTATTTTATGGCAATATATACACTGAACAAAATTATAAACGCAACACTTTTGTTTTTGCCCCCATTTTTCATGAGCTGAACTCAAAGATCTAAGACTTCTATGTACACAAAAGGCCTATTTCTCTCAAATATGGTTCACAAATCTGTCTAAATCTGTGTTAGTGAGCACTTCTCCTGCCAAGATAATCCCTCCACCTCACAGGTGTGGCACATCAAGATGCTGACTAGACAGCATGATTGTTGCACAGGTGTGCCTTAGGCTGGCCACAATAAAAGGCCACTCTAAAATGTGCAACGAGGGAATACATTTTTCCATTTACTTAAAACGAGGGAACGAATTAGTACAACATGGCCACAATTTACTAAAATGAGGGAACAAATTCTTAATTCGTGGGACAAAAATATATATATTTATTTATTTATGACTAAAAGAGCTTTTTTGGCAAGAAACTGCAGGTAAAGCCATTGTTATTTCATGAATTGGTTCATTTTGGTTTAATTTTGAGATTAAGATTGAGATAGTGTAACGAAAACATGCAACATACACATTTAAGTGTTTATGTTATGACACTTTAATCTATTTGCGTCTGTAGATTTCAAATTACAATGTATATTTTCAAGTAATTTTCCAATTCAGCAGCACTTACATACCAAACCTTACATATTCCTATCTATATTTGAAGGTTTTTACAGAGGGGCTTCTTCATAAATACATTTGAGAATGTATTTTTTTTTCAGGCTGTTGATGTGGTGAAGAGAAATTAAAAATCCCATCTGTTAAAACATGTCAACAAAATGAAACAATTTTGAACCTTTCTGTTCTGGAAATGAAAGCAAATCAGCGGATATTTAATTAGATAATCACACACAAAAAAACTTTAATTGTCTTAATGTTCTGTGATTATTTAACTTGGAAAGTATGATAAAATCTAGTTTTGTTGTTTTTGTACCCTATTTTGCCTTAAGTAGGTACGTCACTGGAAAAATAGTATTTAAACCGCACCGCAGGTTCAGACATTAGCCTACTGACCTCCATTGAGGCTATTAGCTGCCATTCAGTCACCAGTGCCCATTACTACAGCAGTCTAAGATAGAAAAAACAAGTCTGTCACTTTTAAGGACCCTAAAAAACCCTGTTCATTGGTAAAACATCAAGTCAGAAGTCAAGTCAAGTAACCTTTATTTTATATAGCGCTTAATACAATACAGATTGTAAAGCAGCTTTACAGTGATAACAGGAGAATGATTCAACGATGCAGACAGTTCATCAGATGTACAGCATCTCTAAAAGAAAACAGTGGCAGAATGGAGAGAAAAAACCTTGGGAGGATCCAGGCTCATTCTCTGTGGCCAACGAACGAACACAGGATCGTTTCATAGGTTTTAAATGTAGAAAGAGGTTTTGGTCACATGATGATGAGTTGCGAAATTTACTAGGAGCGGGTATCTTGCCAAGCTAACCAGCCAAACCTATGTTCCCCTGGTCTGAACAATAGTATACAGTGTCTATGCTCTGAACAGGATACGTGTGTATTGTTAACTGCACAGTGTTACACATTTTTGTGAAACAGTTTGCATAATGCAGCGCTAAATTGGCAGTCCCATCAAATCAAGACAGAAATGTTACAAGTCATGGCCCATATTACTTCCAGTTCATTCATCACACTAGAAATGAAAGGTTAATTTGAGCGCACTGCATTATGGGATGCATCTGCACAGGTAGCCTATGTTGTTGTTCACTGCACACATGCAGGTCATCTGTAGCCTACTACTACTAATATACTATTTTCATATGGCGTTATTGCTCAAAGATCAGCAATATTTATTGCTCAAAGGTCTGGTTAGCTTGTAATCATTTGGTCTTGGCAGACCTAAAATGTAAACGAACTTAAAAGGCTCGAGCGATGCGTAATTTTTACGTAAATATTGTTTGGAATGTACCCTCTGGATTCGTTTCTCAAACGTCTCGAGAAAATAATGATTAAATGCACGATTGGATAACTGGTTTGGTTGATCTGCTTCGGTGACTGGAATTTCACAAAGCCCGTTGAAGTTTGCAGTACGGTGAGTCACGTGACGACATTACAGTGACGCACGAGCGCACGAACATCCGCAGTGACAGCTGCGCGAGGACAGACAACAAAAGCCCTAAATAAAACACGTCCACTAAAATTATAGCACACAACAAAGCATATGTTCAAGAATAAACGCTCGGTTATAAGTGACGACATGAAGGATCACAAAACGCACAATCGCGTTAACCGCATTTCTAGGTGGGAATTCGGTTCCGCTTGCTGCTCTCTAGGAAAAATAAATGAAAGGAATATTAACGACACAATTATGCATAAATCTACTCACCTTTTCTCTCTGATCTAGTGTCTTTGTTTCATTTGCATGTTGTATCTTTGGAATTGCTCTGTGTAAAGCAGCAGAGTGCTGTAGTAAACAGCCCGACTGTGTGTCTGTGTCAAGCGAGCGGAACGGAAAAGTTTAACGCTTTGACTCGTCACATACTGTACCGGTCTGACCAATGAGAAGACTGGGATTGATGATTGATCCCGCCTCCAAGTCTCTTGCAGCCAATCAGAACACTCCTCTCTCTCTCTCTCTCTCTGTGTGTGTGTGTGTGTGTGTGTGTGTGTGTGTGTGTGTGTGTGTGTGTGTGTGTGTGTGTGTGTGTGTGTGTGTGTGTGTGTGTGTGTGTGTGTGTGTGTGTGTGTGTGTGTGTGTGTGTAAGGTGTCCTTAATTGACGTCAGTGCTGCTGCTGCCACACACATGCGAAACTGTCTCGAGACAATGAGAGAGAGAAACGGTTACTTCATTCTAGTGTTCATACATAATAGGCTAGGCTATATCATGTATAGGCCTAGGCTATATACATCTTTAAAAGACATCAGCTTTAAGAATTAGGTGATTGTTAAACGTATTAAAAGCTTCGAGCATGATTTTTCGATTCCAAACAATTTGTTTAAAAAAAAAACAATTTTTAATCAATTTCCCAACAAAAGACCCTGTATTTGACTCTGCATCAGTAAGTTGTACTTTTTCCATTACGTAACATCAGCTTCCTGAATCAAAACATTAAAGATGAACATAAATCGCTATAAGCATAAATAAATTGCTATGAACACAAATTGCTATAAATGTCTTTAGCATTTCCGTCAACAGAGGGAGACACAGGCCAGTGTTGCTTTCGTCGGAGAAGTCACTCTTGATCAAGGCACTGGATCGCAGTGTTAGGAAAGATATTCACACAAAGGTGCTGATGACCATGGCTAAGATCACAGCAAAAGCCCCAGTGTTAAATGAACACTGCTCAGTGTTTATATGAGTCCACACTCAGAGTGTTATAATAAGTGACACTGAAGCAGGTTTGACGAGATAATTAAGTGATTAATTGAGTGATGATTAACCATTATTATGGCCATAATGACCATAAATGGCATTAAACCATTATTGAAGACAGCTGGTGTTAACATGCAGAATCACTGAAGGAGCAAAAAATAATAATAATTAAGGCATCATTATGGCCATCAGTGTTTGGTTTAGTTGGGCTCTTGACCCTTTTGTTCTTTAACTTTAGATTTTGTTTGGCTGCTGTACCTGAGGTATAACAGCAGAGGAACAAAGAGAAAAGGTGATGGTTGTGTTTTAACAATCATTATTTGACTTGAATCACTGAACTCATTTAAAGCCTAATTTCTGAGGTAGGTTTACTTTATTAATTATAGCAGCACTGTATTTGTACAGCATACTATTTTTAGCATTTTCTATGTAATCCAAGAAAGGATTTGTTAAAAGTTGTTCTGATGCAAATACTTGGCCGTTGTTTTTCTTCTTCTTCTTCTTCTCCTTCTTCTTCTTCTGTCTTTTATTGGCAACCGCACTAAAGAGTGCATTACTGCCATCATCAGGTAGCTTGGCTCAGAAACATTTTCCTATTCCTCTTAACACTTCCTACACCCCCACTAACCTCCCCAATATGTCCAATATGTCCATGTAAATCTAGTATCCAGCCACATATCTAATCGATGTTACTCGTGCCATTTCTTTGTTATATATTCTTAACTTCCATTCATTATCTACTTTCTTGTTAGAAAATATAATAGTTTGTGACTTCTCCACAGAAAACTTAAATCCCCAATTGTATGACCATTCAACCTCATCCACAGCCTTCTGCAGTTTCCCCATAATATACGTATTGTGTCTTCCTCTGAACCACAAAGCCCCATCACCTGCAAACAATGATCTTCCAATAGTCCTATCCACCTTACTAAAAATATCATTATTATAAAAAGCACTTTTACTTATTACACTTCCCTGAGCAGTGCCATTTTCTATTATTCCTTGAGATGATGTGTGACCCTGGATCACAAAACCAGTCACGAGTCGCACGGGTATATCTGTGGCAATAGCCAACAATACATTGGGTCAAAATTGTAGATTTTTCCTTAATGCCAAAAATCATTAGGATATTAAGTCAAGATCATGTTCCATGAAGATATTTAGTAAATTTCCTACTGTAAATATATAAAACATGTATTTGTGTGAGTGAATGCAGCACAATCGTGAACATAAATGCACAACTTTAAAGGAGATTTTCTCAATGTTTAGATTTTTTTGCACCCTCAGATTCCAGATTTTCAAATAGTTGTATCTCGACCAAATATTGTCATATCCTAACAAACCATACATCAATTGAAAGCTTATTTATTCAATGTATAAATCTCAATTTAAGAAAAAAAAACCTTGTGAGTGTTTTTTGTGGTCCAGGGTCACATATAGAGTCTCCTATTCTCACTCTTATTGTTCTTTGTTTAAGTCACTAATCCAATTAAACATTCTTCCTCGTATCCCCATCTTCTCCAGTATTATCATCAGACCCTCTCTCCATAACATGTCATAGAAAAACACTGCAATTACTGACTCTTTATTTGATAGAGCTTTCTTTATTTACGCTTGCACATAACCAGATCCATAGTTTCTCTTCCCACCCTAAATCCACTTTGATAAGGTGAGAATTTTTCTTCTTTTTCCAAAAAAGTCAGTTTTTTGAGATGAGTTTTACATGAGAGGACTATTGGTCTACAGTTAGCCGGCTTACTTCCTTCCTTGATTCAAGTTCAAGTTCAAGTTCAAGTTTATTGTCATGTGCATATTAGTACAAGTACCACAGCAATGAAATACAATGTGCCATAGCACTCTCTCAACACCAATCATAATTTAATTAAAAACATTACATACGGACACAGTAAACATAATAACTATGCCTCTACCCTCCTTCCTCTTCCATTATCATTCATTAACCTTATAACCTGTGGGTAAAAACTGTCTCTAAAGCGTGATGTGCGTGTGGGAATGCTCTGCAACCGTCTCCCTGATGGAAGTATGGAGAATAGATTATGTGCGGGATGACTGACATCCCGCATAATACCTAATGCTTTCTTAGTACTTCGTTTTAAATAAATGCTTTGAAGCGGTTCCAGTGGAACCCCAATAATTTTTGATGCAGTTTTAACCACTTTTGTAAGTCGTTCCAAATCAAGTGAAGTAGCCCAGCCAAACCATACTGTGATATTGCCTGCCAATATACTCTCAATTGTACAGCGATAAAAATTTTGTAAAATGTTTGATGACATACCATATTTCTTAAGACACCTCAAGAAATAAAGCCTCTGATGTGCCTTCTTAATAGCACTGGTGATATGAAAAGACCATGAAAGAGAGTCTGAAATATGGATGCCTAAAAATTTAAAAATATTTACAATTCCAACTGCAGAGTTGTTGATGTAGACAGGTGTATGTGTAGGTGTATTCCTTCTAAAATCTATGATGACCTCTTTAGTTTTCCCTACATTAAGGGATAGATTATTTCTTTCACACCATGTGATCAGATTATCTACCTCATCCCTATAGGCAGTTTCATTATTGCTGTCAATCAGTCCTACCACAGTAGTATCGTCCGCAAATTTAACAATACTATTTGTGGGATGTTTTGAAATGCAGTCATAGGTGTATAGACTATATAATAGAGGACTTAGACAGCAACCTTGAGGTGCTCCGGTATTTAAAACTATTGAGGCTGAGTATGTATTGCCAACTCTAACTGTTTGTGGACGGCCTGTTAGAAAGTCCTGGATCCATCTGCAGATGGAATTAGAGAGGCCTAAGTCTAACAGTTTAGATATTAAAATAGAAGGTCTGATAGTATTAAATGCACTGCTATAATCAACAAACAGCATCCTGACATACGTGTCCCTACCCTCTAGATGTTGAAGTGTTTTGTGTAAAACCAAGGACACAGCATCGTCCACAGCTCTATTTGATCTGTATGCGAATTGTAGTGGATCAGTAAAAGCAGGAATGCAGTTGTTAATAAATGATTTCACAAGCAGTTCAAAGCACTTCATTATCACAGAAGTCAAGGCTACTGGTCTAAAATCATTCATACAGGTGGCAGCTGTTTTCTTAGACACGGGAATTATAACAGATTTCTTAAAACAATTCGGAACCATACAAAGTGAAAGTGACAAGTTAAAAATATCAGTAAAAACAATTGCTAGTTGACTATAACATGTCTTTAAAACTCGCGGAGTGATGCCATCAGGCCCAGCAGCCTTTCCTAATTTCACAGCTTTAAAAACATTACGTGTGTCCGTAACTGAAACCTGATATGCTTGTATGCCTAAGGCATCCCCCTCGGGAGATTTATCTGTATGTGCATTTGAAGGTAAATGTTCATGCACGCCCTCAGTTTGAGATGTTTCCCGCGACAGTGCCTCAGCAGCGCATTCAAAACGAGCATAAAAATTGTTGAAGTCATCTGGGGATGAGTCAGAGTTTATTATGGTGCCGCTAGGTTTGGCCTTATAGCTAGTGACTGCTTGTAGTCCTTGCCAAACACGCCTAGAGTCCCCCTCAGAACAGCATCGCTCTATCTTATCCCGATGGTTTTTTTTTTTTTTTGCAGACTTGATTGCATTTCTAAGCTCGTATCTTGCACTCTTATAGCGAGCATCGTCCCCAGATTTAAAAGCCACTGTCCTCTCATGCAGTTTCGCACGCACATTACCGTTTACCCACGGTTTTTCATTAGGAAAAACACGAAAAGTGCGTGTGAGAATACAATTGTCCACACAGAATTTAACATAATCAGTAACTGCTTCAGTGAACTCATGCAAGGTAGCAGAATCTCTAAAAACTGACCAGTCAGTAGAGTCAAAGCAGTCCTGCAGCATTTGCTCACCTTCAGCAGTCCAGCACTGTACTGACCTCACGATTGGTTTCTCCCGCTTTATCTCCTGCTTATACACAGGGAGCAGCAGTACAGAGGAATGATCTGATTTCCCAAAGTGCGGCCGGGGGACAGATTTATAAGCTCCCTTTATGGTTGAATAGCAGTGGTCAAGAGTTTTGTTGCCTCTGATTACACAGCTGACGTGTTGGTAATATTTTGGTAGAACTGACTTCAAATTACAGTGATTGAAGTCCCCGGCTACTATGGAGAGAGCTTGCGGGTGCAGCCTCTCACACCTATTAACAACTTCGCCAAGCTCGTCCAGAGCTTCCTTAGCATTGGCTTGGGGAGGTATATATACTGCAGTAAGTAAAACCAATGGAAATTCACGTGGTGCATAAAACGGCCGACATTTAACAGAGAGATGTTCCAGGACTGGCGAACAGGAGTGCGAAATCACTTCCGCGTCAGTGCACCACGAATTGTTTACGAAGAAGCACACGCCCCCTCCTTTCGATTTGCCAGTCGTGTCCTTAGCGCGGTCCAAACGGAATACAGAGAAGCCGTCCAAGTGTACGGCGCTGTCCGGGTAGTCCGATGCTAGCCATGTCTCGGTAAAACAAAAGACACAGCAGTTTCCCAGATCTCGCTGGATACTAACACGACAGCGTAGCTCGTCCATTTTATTGCTGATGGATTGCATGTTTGCCAGTAGCATACTTGGAATTGGAGGCCGCGTAGGGCGATTCCGTAGCCTCACCAGCAGTCCTCCGCGTCTTCCTCTCTTGCGTCCGTATCGCCTTTGATTACCAGAGCAGCAGGTTTCTGGTATTTTGATAATTTCCACAGGTATCACAGATGTAGATAATTTTGGAACATTTTGTCCAATGTCCAGTAAAGTCTGTCGATCATAAGTGATAATAGAGGAGGATATAGGCTGTATTATCAAGCTAATAAATAAAGTTAGAACTAGCACCAGACGTGGCGAGAGAGAGGCTCGCAGCGTGTCGCCATACCTCGGCGCCATCTTGAGAACCACCTTATTGGCTTATTGGCAATGCAGTCTCTTTCCAACTGTGTGGTAGTACCCCTATTTCCCAAACTTTATTATAGAGCTCTAACATTACTTTCAAGGATTCCTCGCTGATATATAACAGCTGATTTCATCTTGACCAGTTCCTCTCATTCTCCTCAGTGCTCGTTTTAGTTCCGTCATTCCAAATGGAACATCCGTTGTATCACCTCTTTTTTTTCAATAGATAAGAATGTTCTTTTAATATTTCCTCCCTTTTTCTCTTAAATTTTTCATGCAGATTTTCTGTACCGTTTACTTTTTTAAATGTATTACAAAACATATCACTGTTTTCTCCTGCTATAACTTCCCCTTCATTTAACACGGGATATTTATCTCCTTCCTTATTCCATTCATCCTTCTGATCATATTCCATACCTCTTCTATTGGTGTACTTTTCCCTGTTCTGTCACAGAAATCTCTCCAATTTTAACTTTTTGCCCTTATACCACAACTTTTACTTTTGCCTGTTCTCTCTTATATTCCATTAGATCTTGATAGTTACGCCTTCTTCTTTCCTTCTTCTCTCCTTTTCCTTCTAATAGCTTCATCACTCTCCTTATTCCACCATGTTACCATTTTAATCTTTCTTCTTCCTTTGCTTTTAGGAATATTACTTACTGCTGCATTTTTCATAACCCAGCTTTTCTTACTTATTAGCTTCATCACCATTTCTTACATCACTTATGTCTAAACTATCCTCCACCATTTCCACATACTAAGTCCAGTTAGCTTTCTCATATTTCCATTTCCCTCTTTCATTTCTCTCTACACTCTTATTTATACACATTTCTATCAAAATAGGAAAGTGATAGTACATTTCCGTAATACCTTCCAGTTAATTATTCCCCCTAACCTACTGTTTGTTAGTTAGATCTACACTGCTTCTGACCCGTTCTCATATCTATTCGTGTACCTCTCCTATCATTCAGACAGATCACATTCATCTCATCCATTAATTCTTCAATCACCTGCCCGTATATCCATCACACTTCCTCCCCACATATTACTATGGGCATTGAAATCCCCGCACCAGATCACACTCTCTCCACTTTGCCCTTCTATCTTCTTCATCTCTTCCTATGTCATTTGCTTGCATGGATTGTAAAAAATTATTATTAATAGACTTTTGTCATCCTTCCATACCTCAACCACCACATAGTCCATTTCACTTCTTTTCCCCGGCACCATTCATACTGTATTCCAGACTTCATGAAAGTAACACAGCCACCACCTTTCCCTCTTCCCAATCTCTTCTCACAGATCCTTTTATTACCAAATCAAATTTAAGTTTCAGCCAAGACGCTTGTACACATATCACATCTGGGTTTTCCTCCATAACCCTTAAATTCCAATACATTAGCCACCAAACTTTTAGCATGCATTGTAATATAACATCACGATTATTGTCCATCCCATGATTCTTCCCTGTATTTCTGAAGGCAGACCATCTCTAACCATTTCCCATGTTAGCCCTTTGATATCCAGGATAACGGCTCTATCGATATGCGGCTCTCACTATTATCTGTATCTTTTCTGTTCTTCTTTGATGCGCTGAACAATTTCTGACCTCTGCCATAACTATTTTTACTTACTATCATTGTGTCATCTGATATATTGCTTCTCTTTTCCTAATTTCTGAGATCAAACTCCTCACACCTGAGACTTTCTCAATGGGAATAATCTGGTACATGCAAGTGTGAAGAGTCGATTTAAAAGATAATTCACATTATAAACTCAAGACACTGCAGTAAGTATGGATTCATATCATATAATAATGTCATTTGAACTAAATGTGTCAGCAGTAATGTCCTATAATGCACATTTGATTGCTTTATTTTACTGAGATATTAAATTATTTTGAATTTGGGGCCAAATAGACATTATCATCAAAACTGAATGGTAGGGTTAGTGTAAAGGGATATAATATACAACCCGGTATCACGCTAAAGCGTGTAATACACACGCTGGACCACTAGCGGATGCGTGTCAGGGTCAACTGGCAGCGGGGTGCCAAAACCTCAGACACCCAATCATTCGGCTTTTTTCCAGGCTTGGACAAAAGTAAAACCCCCCTTAATCCCAGGGCCTGCAATTTTTCGAGCTGAAAAGACAAGGACACACATATAAAATAACATATATTATTTTAAAATATATATAGCAACATTTGGAAAATAACCTGCATAAAAACAATAAAACCAATCGCATACCAACAACACAGCTTCGTCCTCGATATGAGAGGTGGTTCGATTTTTTTTCTGCATATGCACCCAGCTCTCCCTCTTCTGATCAAATTTTTTTAGTTTTTTTTTTAGCCTCAGCTTATGTGGCTGTTCTTCCTTGCATGTGTTGCAAGTTTTGCAGGCCACATTAAGATTTGTATGGCAGACCATACAATTTCGCCTTGTTGACCCTTGGCCTGGCATTTCTATCATAGATAGAGTAAGCGGGAGAGAGTGACAGAGACACAAAAAGATTTTGAGAAGTACTTCTTTCACACAAACAAAACGGGATGGATTTTAAATAAAAAAAAAGCAATACTTACTTGAAGACAACAGGCTTCTGGAAGAGAGGAAGAAAGAGAGAGAGAGAGAGAGAGAGAGAGAGAGAATTTTTTTGAATTTGACAATCCTTTTATTACAAAATTCTCAGACTTCTTTCCAATATCTTAGATATAAAAAACATTCACAAAACAAGTCACAAAACAAGTCACATACTTTCCAATCTTATTATATAAAATAAAATCTCACATCAACACTTCTGAAATAACCAGTTCATTATCAACTAATGAACACAGCACATTATCACAGCACCACTCAATTTCAAAAATATTCAATGTATTCATTAATTTATAAAAATTAAACTCAATTACAAGTCGTGATTTTACCATTTTTTTAAAAGCTGATACAAGTTCTTGTTCTCCCTTCTGTTCAATTTTATTTCTCCTAGTTATGTAAATGGCTAATTTTGCAATACCAACAATAAAATTAAGCAATTGACATCTATGTTTTTTCTTAATAGTATACATACAACCAAGGATAAAATCCTGCTTTGTAAAACATGCCCCAAAAGATTCAAAAAGAAGCTCTAAAAGGCTAAACAAAAAAGAAAGTCTCTTACAAAACATAAAACAATGAAACACAGTCTCCCTTTCAATGCAAAAAGGACAATTCTCACTTACATTTGGGTTCAACATTGCCACAAAAGAATTAACTGCTATAGCCCCATGGAGTATCCTCCATTGAAGATCACCAACTCGTTTAGGTAAAGGAGGTTTGTACAGAATCCTCCACACTGGTGTTGTTGTTTCAGTAATCTCCAATGTGTCTCTCCATACAGTATCACTTCTATTCTTTAACCATTTAATATTTGTCACCTTCACAATACTTCTGTACAATGTTTTCCCTTTAACTTCAAAAAAATCCATTTGCACATCAATTTCCTTCAACAAGGGATTAATCTCATTAGATAAAAGAAGATCAGGTACAATACATATATCTGGAAAAAAATCTTCACAATCTGGAAATATACATTTCTTATTGTACTCATCAAGTAAAGTTCTTTCTTGTACATTCAAAGCCCCCTGCAGTTTATCTAAAAAACGTTGAATGTATCGTGCAGACTTTACCTTTAAAAAGGCTGAAACTGCTTCTACATCTTTAAAATCAGGACCTACATTATTAATAATGTGTTTCAACTGTAGAGATCCACTTCTGTACAACACATCCTTAAGACCCGGTATTTCATCACCAGATACGTCGAGGCGTGCTCCACACACGATGGGCTCTTCCAGTAGCCAGTACAGGGACATTAAGGGCTCCATCCATTGAGGCTTAAACAGACTCCATGTTTTAAAGAGACTTCGATAGAAAGCAGGAGTTCCTCTAAAATCAAACTTTTTAGAATCCATTAAAAACAAAACAGTGTCCAGACCAAGTCCACTTATTCTTCGTAAAATGCATTGAGCCACTGGTCTCCATACCAGTCTTTCAGATCCCAGCATAAACTTCTGCAAAAACTGAAGACGATAAGCAGCACATCTACTTGCCAAATGCACTAGACCTTGGCCTCCATCTTCTTTAGCCAGAAACAAAACACTCTGAGGGATCCAATGCAGATTGTCCCAAAAGAAGTTTACCATTTCTGCTTGAATTTTTGCTAAGAGACCAACAGGAGGGTCAACGCATGCAAGTCTGTGCCACAGGGAAGAAGCTGCAAGATTGTTGATAATGAGTGTGCGTCCTTTAAAAGACAACTGAGGAAGCAGCCATTTCCATTTTTTCAAACGTCCCGTTACTTTATCTGCCATTCCTTCCCAGTTCTTCTGCATGAAAGACTCATTGCCTAAGAACACACCAAGGTATTTTAACCCATCTTTTTGCCATACTAAGCCTCCTGGTAAAATGGGATTTCCTCCTTCCCATTTCCCAATCAACAAAGCATCACTTTTTCCCCAATTTACAGTTGCTGATGAAATTTCTTTAAAATCATTAACAATTTGTTGTAACAATTGAACATCATCACTATCATTTATAAAAGCAATAACGTCATCAGCATATGCAGATAAATAAAAAGCATTATTACACTGTGGCAATGTCAAGCCCTTTAACTTGTTTCGTAACATAGAAAGCAGTGGTTCTATAGCCAGCACATATAACAGCCCAGACATGGCACAACCTTGTCTAACCCCTCTCTGTACTTTAAAGGGGGCACACAAACTACCATTAATTTTAATCACACTCTCAATTTCACAATACATTACTCTGATCATATCAATAAAACGTGAATTAAAACCAAAAGATTGTAAAGTATGCCACAAATAAAGGTGTTCAACCCGATCAAATGCCTTCTCTTGGTCTAGAGAAATAAGGCCAATATTAATACCAAACAGCTTTGAAACTTCTAAAACATCTCTGATTAGAGTTATATTATCAAAAATCGATCTATTTGGTACACAGTATGTTTGATCGTAGTTTATCACTTTCCCTATTACTTTACTCAATCTTGTAGCCAATGTTTTGGACAGGATTTTGTACTCTGAGCACAAGAGAGAAACAGGCCTCCAATTTTTTATATTTTGAAGATCACCTTTTTTGGGCAATAGAGTGATAACTGCCCTTCTACAACTAAGGGGAAGAGAACCATTTATAAGGCTTTCATCAAACACTTATAAGAGATCTTCTCTTAAGATGAGCCAGAAAGTTCTATAAAATTCAATGGGTAACCCATCGATCCCGGGGGATTTCCCATTCTCCATACTCATCATTGCTGTATAAAGTTCTTGTTCTGTGAGAGGTTGCTGCAAACTTTCATTGCTCTCTTCATCAAGTGTTGGTAGACCTTCAAAAAAACTGCTAGTAGTCATCTTTTCATTTATCAAATCAGCAGTATATAATTTTTTATAAAACTGTACAGCAACTTCTCTTATCTCAGAAATTTGAGTTACTTCCTGTCCTGTATCAGAGACCAAAGAATGAATTATTCTGCTTTGACTATTTTTTTTCTCCATACTGAAGAAAAATTTGGAAGGTGCATCCATTTGTGTAACTTTCTGGAAACGTGAGCGAACCAGCGCTCCCTGTGCCTTAATGTCCAACAGGTTTGCCAATAACGTTTTCTTTGATGTCAGAGCTTCAATATGTTCTTTTTTGCCTGTAGATGCAGACAAACTGTACAAATCAACTATTTCAGTCTCTAAAATATTTAATGATCGAGTTATTTCTCTCGTAACATTAAGAGTATATTGCTGGCAAAAATTTTTAATTTGTATTTTCCCGCAATCCCACCACTGTTGTAAAGAGCTGTATAAATACTTTTGTTGTTTAAAAACATCCCCAAAAAAAGTAAAGGAATCTTTAAAATGTTTGTCATCAAGCAAAGATGTATTAAAATGCCAATAGGCACTGCTTGACTTCACATTACTCATTAATACAGAACAAAGAACCGCACTATGGTCTGAAAATCCGACAGGATTAATTTGACAAGATTTAAAAATATTGAACTGGTGTTTAAAGCTGTAAAACCGATCAAGACGTGCCAAAGACAATGAATTATCTTTACAATGAACCCATGTGTATTGTCTTAATTTTTTATGCATATTTCTCCAAATATCACAGAGATCAAAAGTTTGAACGAGTTGCTTGATAACTCTTTGAGATGCAGCATGTGGTTCTAAATGGTTTCGGTCTACTTTATCATTCTCAGTACAGTTAAAATCTCCACCTAAAACTAAGAAATCATCGGTATTTAGGCTTTTCAGAGTAGAGTTGACTAAATTTAAAAACAAAACTCTGTCTACTCCACTATTAGGAGCATAAATATTTAAAAACACCATAACAATTTTTTCAAATTTAACACTAACTTTTAAAAAACGACCTTTTTCAATTTCAACAAATTCATAAGATATTGGAGTCATACTTTTAGAAAATAAAATTGCAACACCTCCACTAATAGAGGATTTATGACTAAGAAAAAGTTGACCTCCCCACTCTCTTTTCCAGTCCACCTCATTTCTTTGATCACTATGCGTTTCTTGTATAAACATGACATCAACAGACTTCTGATTCATAAATTCATACAACATCATCCTTTTGCGAACATCTCTAGCTCCATTTATATTGAGAGTCCCAATTTTTAGCTGACTCATACTTTTATTTAGGTTCAACAAGAAACTAAGATGAGAAAAAACAGAAATTGTATATATGGTCAAGAAAACCAAACTTATGGATTTAAACCATAGCATTCTTCTCATCTCTAGAAATTTGTTTTTTTAACTTGTTTACAAATTTACGTAAACGGTACTTTTCGAGATCTGGGAAAGCCCCTTCTCTTATCAAATATTTGGTGTCCCTCACAAATTGTGCACGATCAGGAAAATAATCCTCAATCTGCACGCCTTTTAGCCCTTTCGTTTCCCGAAGAAAAGCACTAATGTCTTCAGCTTTGTACACAACATTTACGGATTCATTTTGAGAACAAGCGGAAAACTCTGAACACACAGAAACGTTAGAATCAGAATCATCATCATCCGAAGGCGAAACTATGATTTCACCTTCAGCAGCGTCACTTTTTTTAATTTGTTTACTGGTTCCATCGTTTCGACTCTTTCTTCTTTTAATTGGAGTTTTGAAAGCTGATTCAACTTCCATATCTACCTCACAGTCATTCAATCTCAGGTCTTCCTTTACAATTTCTCTGCCTTGTTCTACAAACGCAGAAGGTAATGTACTCAACCCCAACGCGTTCTCTGCCGCCACGGACTCCGCCACAACACCGCCATCATCAACCGAAGAACCAGACGCTCGCGTCCCCGCGCTGCTCGCTCCCTCCACCGGCTCGACTATCGGTGTATTCGCAGGGTTCGCCGCTGCGCTGGTTTCGGACGCGCTATTTTCATCGACAGTGCTCACCGCTTTATCTGCATCAGTGTTCTTCACTTTATCAGGGCAGTTACGACTGAGGTGCCCAATTTTTCCACAACCAAAACATTTGATCGTCGTATCAGATGATACGAAGACAGCATAATCAAAGCCTTCTATTTTAAATTTAAAAACCAGGTCAAGTTCATCTTCGCCATTCTTCAGAATCATAAACACCTGTCTCCTAAAAGAAACGAGATGTTTCACTAAAGGCGATTTACATCCGAGCGGAATTTTTTTGATGGAGGAAACTATCTTTCCATATCGTGACAATTCCTGCACGAGTAACTCATCTTTCACAAACGGAGGGACGTTTGAAATCATGATTTTCTTGGCGGGAGTGCTCAGAGGAAACACCGACGTGAGTGAACCCTTGATTACAACACCGTTTTGCACTATTTCGTTCGCCTTCTCAACAGTGCTAAGAAAAAGCACAAACGCACTGTTCATTCGCGAGGCGGACACAACGTTTTCATGACCCACAACGTCTCCTACAGCCAAACAAACATCTTCCACATTAGCGTTTGAATCAATTTTCACTCCATGACGCCGAGTTAAATTTTCAAAAACCATTGTGTTTGGAGTCGCCATGCCTCCCAGCAAAATGCTGGAAGCAGACTATCCTCACAAAAAAACAAAAAACAAAATTACCCCAAATAAAAAACACAAACAAAACACTTACAAGAAAAAAAGTTTGAAAAAGCAATCCTACCAGCCACAGACGGCTACCACTCATGCATCCACACTCACCACGCTCCGCCCACTCACTCCCAGCATGCACTCGAGAGAGAGAGAGAGAGAGAGAGAGAGAGAGAGTGTGAGTGTGTGTGTGTGTGTGTGTGTGTGTGTGTGTGTGTGTGTGTGAGAGAGTGTGTGAGAGTGTTTGAGAGAGAGAGGTAGTAAGAGGAGTATAGGAGTGGCTCTTAAAAGAGCCGTTGGTTTTCTTATAAAGGTATACAGGTGGAGGTAACAGGGAAGGATGGTGGGTAAAAACAGGAGCTGTTGGACAAAGGAAAACAAAAACAGTTCATTCTCTTGCAGCAAGGCTTCCTGGATTTGTCATATTATACACATAACTGTAACAAAATAAAGAAGGTAACTGTGATGCTGCTGTTATTGCACAATGCATATTTAGCATGTAAGCTGCACGAATGAACAGTTGATCTGAATTCATAGAAATTAATTACATTTACTGTTTAGCCAAAAGAATAATTTCTTGTCACTGCAAGCTTGTGACAATGTTATTAATGACAACTTGTTGCAGGACTGCATAAAATAGGAGAGATAAATAGTGGAGATTGCACACCACAGAACAGAAAGTACTATTTGGTACTTTGGTACTAAAGTAAAATTTGGTATTGATCCGATACCAAGTAAATACAGGGTCAATAACGCCAATACCGTTACTTTTTACTTTTAAAAGCATCCACTTGGATTTAAATGTATTTTCCTTTAAGGGAAAGCAGTGTGTCGTGATATATGAGGTGAATGCATCATTAATATGCTAAATCTGAATACATTTTCATGACCACTAAAAGATTTTGTAATTTGTGCTCTCGATGCACCTGTAATTAGTCGTGTGTATGGTTACCGTAGTAAAACCAGTGTTCATTTTTTAAAGGGCTGCCACTGTTGTACCCCAATAGGTAAAACTTGAAAACTTTAACGATCAATAAAAAATAAATGTAATTGCACAAACTAGAATAATTATAGTAAATGTTACATGTGCGCTATTGTTCAAAAGTTTTGGGGTCGTTAAGATGGTTAATGTTGAAAGAAGTCTAAAATGCTTACCAAAGCTGCATTTATTTGATCAAAAATACAGTAAATCTTTGTAAAAACGAATTATAATTTTTTTTTTTTTAATATTATTGCAATTTGAATATGTTAAAATGTAATTTATTCCTGTGATCAAAGCTGAATTTTCAGCATCATAATTATTAGAACAGCATTTAAATGAAATATAGGCCTATACATTTTTTTGTAACAATGTAAAGGCATTTACTGTTACGTTTAATCAGTTTAATGCATAATTTCTGAATAAAATAAATTCGTTCTAAATAAATAAAATTAACATTACTGGTTTAAAAAAACACCTTAAGATCGACATGTTTTTATGTGAGGATCGATCCTTTTAGAATAGATACAACATCAGAATCGATATTTTTCTGTGATTAATTAATTAGCCAATTAATATCAATTTCCATTAACGTTATTGACCACAGTAACGTTAACAGCACCATTGATTAAAAGCTCCACACTCGACACACACACAAATATAACGTTAGGCTACAGCAACGTTAGGATTTCTTAAATTACAGCACCATAATAAAAATATGCCTTTGACCGACCTGAACGACGCGGGAATTTTGGAGAGAATGCACTATATCGCTTTCTCTTTGGTCCGTGGAGAGTTGTTGGCATTGAGGAAATGATCGCCCCCTACTGGTACTCAACCTACATTCATGCGTGTCATGTTCACGCCTAGAGAAGGCAAAGCGTGACCCTGACACGCATCCGCTAGTGGTCCAGCGTGTGTATTACACGCTTTAGCGTGATACCGGGTTGTAATATATGTGTGTGTGTGTGTGTGTGGGATATAATATAGTGTGTGTGTGTGTGTGTGTGTGTGTGTGTGTGTGTGTGTGTGTGTGTGTGTGTGTGTGTGTGTGTGTGTACTAAATATTTTTTGTGGACGATCTATTCAAATATTCATCCCTTTCATACTGGTGTTGAGGTTCAAACTCTATTTGTTGATTGGGATATACATAAAATTAGTGAATGTTCTTACAGGTTTTTTCCAATTGCTAACACACTAAAATGACATGCACAGCACAATTATGTAAACTGACACACAGAGAGCAAAACCTCTTCTCAAGTCTCCAAAAGTCTAAACACATTTTCTGCTTTACACACATTTTGCAATTCAAAATGGCACTTGCACTGAACATGGTTCTTTGCATAAGACACAACAATCTGACATAAAGTCACATGTTTGCCTTTTTTAAAACACTGCTATTCAAAATGACACTACATGAGCTAATTGGCCAATACATGTGCCACCTGGCCAAACACCTCAATGGTTCACTGTTAACACTTCAATCAGGATGTAAGCACTAAATACTTTCTTATTTTTCTTGCCTCTTTTTTTAAAATATATATATATATATTTTCTGCAATTTTCTTTTTCAGTTTACTGTTTTTTTTTGTGAGCATATTTTTGTTCAGTCCAATGAAAATATATCTGCTGTGCATATGTTGCACTGATAAAATCGTTCAACAGCATGTGTGTGTATCTGACAAATATTTCTGTGCATGTGAACAATCTGAAGAATTTTCTACAATTTGAACTGTTTTAGTATTATGGCAAAGCATACGAAAGATGAGAGTGCTCTTCATTATGCCCAACAGTGTGTAGTTGGTTCTATGAAAATCTGGTAATATGAATGAAGTGTGCCATTTCGTGCAAAAGTTTGATTTTGATAATGCTATATAGTTTTGGTTGCAGTGCTTCATTTAGCATGAGGTATTTTGCAATTTGGGTGTGTGGCTTTGTGAATTGTGTTAAGTATTTTGATAAAACCAGCTTAGTTTGCAAAAACTGTAAATATTGTATGTATAAGTTTTTGCACTATATTGTTGTTTGCTGAACGCACGTTCCTGCTTGTGATTCTTGATCTGACCTGCAGAGGACAGCAACTCTTTCAAACTCCAGCAGTACAAAGGCAGTGTGTTGTTTCCATGTTCGTCGTCTTTTTTTTCTTTCTTTTTTTTATATAAAAAATGTTGTCTTTGTCTTTTGTTTTTAATGATATTTCAATGCCATAAGAGTAGTTTGACGCACAAATGTGCAAGAATTGTACCATTCAGGGGAATCTCTTCGTCAGCTATATTTGATATATAATATAGAGGAAAAGATTCATGCTGTTTAAACTGTTCCTACATAAGAAACCGGAAAATGAACTTCACGGCACGCCCCTTTATCTGAGAGGCGGTGTCCATCAAAGTGAAAGTAAAATCCATCGGCATGCGCAACCATTTTATGAAAACATCAAAAATCATTTAGATTTTCTTAATGTAGGCTAACATCGATATGATCAGCATAACCTGGCTGTGACTGATACATTTTCAAACAGGTGAGTCTTACAGATACAGTTTAAGTATTGCTTACATTTTATGTTTGTGTTTTTCTCCCTTTAGCGCTGTTTCCCACTCCAGGGCCATTTTGTTAAGCTAATTAGCCTACCTGATTTTCCATTAATTTTTTATATATCTCAATACATTTTATGGTTTAAAGTAGACTAATGAACTTGCATTCAGAACGCCAATACATCGTGCTAGAAAAGATAGATTTAACGATAGACAATCTTGCTTTTAAACACAATAGTTCGACTTATGTTTATATTATACAGGAAGTTTAAAAGAGTTGGTTTTCTCTTATAGATAACTAAGCAAAATTATGTTCAAAAGACGTCGTTTAATGTCTTTGTCACAAAAGCGTTGAAAATACTATTTTTGGACATAATTTTGCTTAATGAGATATAAGCACAATATAAAACTGTCTCAAGTTTTTCTTCTTGCACAAAAGCACAGGAATACTTGACAGTAAATAATGTGGTGCAGTGCGAGGATATTCGCGAGTTTAGACCATTTTGCCATTTATGCTAAAAATGTTGCCATGTAAAGAGTTGGCAACTTGGCACGTATTGAAAGTACCAGTATTATTAAAATAACTATATGGTTTTACTGAGCCACATTGAAGATGTGAGATACCACCGCAACTTTGTGTATACTCAGATTAAGGATCTGGCCTTTTAGGTTAAGAATTAAAAGTTGGTCAAATATGATTTTCATTCACATGGCTCAATTTCGTAATTTCCTGAGAATGACTAGTGGTAATTAATTTAGCATAAATATTCTAAATTCCCTTCATGTTTTGTTTCAGTTTATTTAAGATGCAAAGATCAAAGTCACCAGACCCCAGCTGTGTGTCCATGAAGAGTGACCAGTCAATGGATCCTATACTTAACTTTAGTGGACACACTGACCCTGGCTTTAGGTAAACACTTTACTAAACCATTTATCTTATCACATCTGTGTTAAAACTAAGCAAATTGTTCATTATTAATGCTATAGAGGAGCTAAAGTGACTGTATGCATTTCAGACATTATTAAATAAAATATATTAATCAACTCCTCACATATGTGGATATGCACTTGATGTAAAGTCACCTGAATCAGTTCATTACAAAATGATTAATTTAATGCCTGGTTCAGATTACACGATTTTGACTTCGAAAATCTTGTCGTGTCGTGGACAAGAAACATGTCAGACTACACGTTGCTTTCTGACCAGTCATCGCGTGCCGTCTCACAAGCAGACATTCACTCGCACATATAGTAGCCTAGCCTATATGTCACACACGCACGCACTCACCACTCACTCTCTCACACACACACACACACACACACACACACACACACACACACACACACACACACACACACACACACACACACTAACTAGGAAGTCCCGAAGTTTGAAGCTTTGTCCCGCAAGTCATAACAGTCCCGCATTTTAATTTTGTCTGCATCATTTTATTTAATCGTCCTTTTAAATTACAATTCTACAATAAAAATGTTAATAAGAAAATACTGAACATGCGCAGCCGTTATTATTGGTTCCAGAGCGGGATAACAAACACTGAGAGAGAAAAAATAAAATAAAAATTGCAACAGAAAAATGGATCTATCCGGAGCTCCCGAGAAGAAAAAGCGTCTTTGTTCGTATGATAAGGAATGGGAGAAAAAATATACATGGTTAAAACCAGTTACAGGTGACCCTAAAAAAGGAGATTGCGATGTACGTTATGCCACCGAAGTTTCACCATCACGCATGGAAAAGACAAAAATATAGGCTAGTCTACTGAATCCGGTAAGAACGCATTTAATGTCTTCTTTCCTAGTGGAATTTATGTGCTTATTTGGAAATGTGCTTTTTAGAAATTGGATTATTATTTTCACTTAATTACTTAGATTAAATAGACCTGTGCTGTTAAAATGAGTTTTATATTATTAGTGACGTTCACAGCGCCGGTCAGCGCCGTCATAGCCTAACATTTTTATAAAGCCTATTAGCAATAAAGACATCTTAAAATCAATATTTATTCACCTGGTATAATAATAGTAAGTTATCTCCCTCGTGTCCCGCAAAATCAGGTCTGACCTGGCTGCAACAGAGCAATATAGCCAGGTGGACTTAGGTAAAGTTGGTTTTATATTCGCACATTCACACTTTTTTGCTTAAAAAGTGTCTCAATAACATATGCAATAAAGCATATTTTTGCTAAATAAAAGCAGCTACATGATCTTTAGGACAAGGATGGTGAACTACAACATTTTCCACAATCGATCAAAATGGGCAAGTATTGTTATAATGGCATACAAACTTGCGAATATTCACTGAATGTCCAATGTAGTGCGGTGAACAAGATAGGGACCGTCTAAAAAGTTGTCTTTTTTTTCATTGTGTGCAAACACACAACTACATTTTTGCAAACTACAGATGTACCAGCAAATATCTCTCACATTATGTGTTCTAATGCTATTGATTGTACTTTAGCAACAATAAAAAGTGCATTATAATGATTGTATTTAGGAAACCTGCCTCACTGTACATAATTTACATAAGTACTTTTTAGAATAAAATTACATTAATTCACCAAAGGGATTTTTTACTATCCGAAGGTTGTAGCATGTTCCCAGTGACCAGTCTGACTTACTACAGGTGAGATTTTTTACAAAAACTCCCTTACTGTACGTACAATTGACAAATATGTTTTTTTTTTTATTACAGTAATTCACAGTAAGTTTTTTTTCGTGTTCAAAAGGCTGTAGTGCTTTCCAACGGACCAGACTGACTTACTACAGGTGAAATTTTGACAATACCTCCCTTACTGTACAATTATCAAATATGTTTATGTAATAAACATATTATTACATATATTATTACATATTTTTATTGCATATGTTTGTGAAATAAACTGTAATTCACCTATAGTGATTTTATTTGAATATTCCAAAGGTTGTAGTACTTTTCTAGTGAAAGGACTGACTTACTACAGGTGAAATTGTGACAATACCTCGCTTACTGCACGTACAATTATCAAATATGTTTATGAAAGAATTACTGTAATTCACCGTAAGTATTTTTTCATGTTCCAAAGGTTATAGTACTTTCCTAGTGACCCGACTGACTTACTACAGGTGACATTTTGACAATACCACCCTTACTGTATGTACAATTGACAAATAAGTTTATGAAAAAATTACTGTAATTCACTGTAAGTATGTTTTAGTGTTTCAAAGGTTGTAGTACTTTCCTAGTGACCCGACTGACTTACTACAGGTGACATTTTGACAATACCTCCCTTACTGTACAATCATCAAATATGTTTATGTGATACACATTATTACATGTTTATTACATATGTTTATGTAATAAACTGTAATTCACCTATAATGTTTTTTTTTATATTCTAAAGGTTGTAGTACTTTCCTAGTGATTAGACTGACTTACTACAGTTTAAATATTGCCAATATCGACCTTACTGTAAGTACAGTACATACATAGTATTATTTAAAAATTACTGTAATTTCAGCTTGTTCCATGTTCCAAAGGTTATAGTATGTTCCTAGTGATCACTCTACTCAATTCAAGTCCCGAAGAAGTGGATTCTGGATTCTAATGAGTGATTTTAATCAAGGTATTAATCAATATTTTTCCTTCTAAATATCAAATGAGTTGAATGACTTCTCTAGGCTTATGAGATTTTACTTTGTTATAGAAATTACCAGTGTGATTATCGAAAATGTTATTTAATGTATCCTTTAAATGTCTGTATTTGATATCTGAGGTGTGACTGAAGGGTCTGGCCCATGCCAGGAATGCAGTAACAGTGCTTGCCCATTTTGCCTCATTGGCTTCCAGAGATGAAATATGGACTTCTTTAACAGGTGTTACTACATCCATCTGCTTTTCTAGGGTACCCTGATAGCAATGGTCTCAGCAGGGGTCATTGAAGTCTATAGTTGAGAGACCATTTCTTAGTTAAAGTCTTTACTTTACAGTTGATTTAAAGTGTGAGAGAAAGAACATGTTATCTTGATGTTTTGAGAATACTCTCCTGTTTATTGTTAAAGCCTGGCCAAATCCAATCTTGAAGAAACTGTGTCTGTGTGTGTTAGTATTCTTGGTTACAGGTTAAGGAACAAGTGGAAATATAGCTGCAAGCAGCGATACGGGGCCAAGCCCCTGAAGCAGCAGCAAGAGCAGGAAGAGTAAAAACAGCAGAAATAGAACATACATGAAAAAACAGCTGGTTCAGAAGTACAGGTTAAAATTAACTCAAAATGAACAGAAGTTGAGATGAGAATGAACACATAATGAACAAGACAAACTTATTTCTAACCCAAGAGGAAGAAAGATTAGTACAATGTTAAATAATAAAGGAATCGATATGACACAACATTACACACAATTTTATAAAGTCGTTCCACACAGGCTTGAACCCACTATCTCTGGGTCAGTTGCCTGACTCTCATCTCATTGCGCCACTGGGAAGTTGTGTTTTTGTGCATAAGGTCCATACTTCAAGTGCGAAGCAACTCAAAATTATTAATTTTTATATACATTTGCTGCATGTTGGTATTTATTGAGTTCCTTCACATATAGACACCATATCTGGAAAAGAAGCAACTTTTCCACCACTTAAGGCCACAGTACCTCTTGCGGTCTGGGCATGTGCCACACAGGATTCGAACCCATGACCGGAATAGTTCGGGGCTCGTGATACGTGGTTTAGCAGCTTGTGCCACTCAGTTGACACTGTCTTACTAAACTGCCGAGGAGAGGCTTCAGTGTAAGAATGAGAACACAAAAGCATGTTAACCAGATTAGCAAGCTAAATTAGCTTAATGCTAATGTAGCTTATGGTTAGCCTGAATGTTTGTGTACTGTATGTACAGTAAGGGAGTTATTGGCAAAATTTCACCTGTAGTAAGTCAGTCAGGTCATTAGGAAAGCACTACGCCCTTAGGAACACGAAAAAATACTTTAGGTGAATTACAGTAATTTTTCATAAACATATTTGACAATTGTACGTACAGTAAGGGTGGTATTGTCAAAATGTCACCTGTAGTAAGTCAGTCTGGTCACTAGGAAAGTACTACAACCTTTGAAACGCGAAAAAATACTTACAGCGAATTACAGTAATTTTTTCATAAACTTATTTGTCAATTGTACGTACAGTAAGGGAGTTGTGGTCACAATTTGACCTGTAGTAAGTCAATCTGGTCACTAGGAAAGTACTACAACCTTTGGAACATGAAAAAATCCATTTGGTGAATTACTGTAAGTTTTACATAAAAATATTTGCGTACTGTATGTAGAATACACAAAAGTAAACTAAAGAAGTCTAGGTGAATACGCATCAAATATCAAACCTAAAACTATGTTTACCCTGTTTGGCAACTTTTTTTTTGAAAACTTGACTATGTTCGTGGCGCTGTCCATGTATGTGGTACTGAAGGTCATGATCCAGTCTGAACCTTGGGTAAATTTGGTTTTATATTCAGATATTCACCGAGATATTCAATATCTCGTGAGCTGAATATTGTTCCTACACAAATAACATTGTTTCAATATTTTAATCTTCATCAAAACGAGCTTTCCTTCAGGTTTGCACTTTGCAGATGGTCCCTTCTTAGAAGCCTGCGCATAGAGATCAATGTATTTTGTCCACTGCGAAGGAAAGATCGTTTTGAGGAAAAATAGGTTGTAGCTTCTGGTGTTATATGTGTAGTTATATGTGATAGGTGTTTTGTGTAGCAACAACGTTTAGTTCACGAGTTATTGAACGCGGAAGTCCACGAATGTGCGAATATGCGAATATAAAACCAACTTTACCTAAGTGCCAGGTGGTCACCCTAGCACACACACCCTCACTAGCACACACTCTGTCTCGCTCGCTCACTCACTCACTCTCGTCGTGGAGGACCGAAAAAAAAATCAAGCATGCTAGTCTTTTTGTCGTGATGTCGTGAGGCATCGCAGACGCGACGTAGGTTGTCGCACACTATGACACACTATACGAGATGAAACGATCAAATCTTGCGTCCCGACGCCCGTTGTCGTTTACGAATCCCCACGACACCCTACGTCAAACGAATCGTGCCAAAATCGGGCTAAAATCGTGTAATCTGAACCAGGCATAAGAGAATTACATTCACTTCTGTTCATTTCACTCCACAGACCAGATCCTCCAGACCCCAGCTGTGTGTCCATGAAGAGTAACCAGTCAATGGATCCTATACTTAACTTTAGTGGACACACTGACCCTGGCTTTAGGTAAACACTTTACTAAACCATTTATCTTGGTTTAGTTAAAATCCATGGTGTTAATTTAACACTCCTCAGTGTTTATATGGGAAAGTAACACTGAAGAAGTTTTGGAGTTAATTAGATAATTAAAAGCACAATATGTAATATATTTCGATTAAAATATCCAAAAACCACTAGAACAATGTTATATATTTTGTTGACTTGTACACTTAAATTATCCCAAGAATGTTTAAATCCAGAGAAGTAAGCAATTTTAACCAGGACCGTGTCCGTGCGTCACAATTACATCATACCCGCGTTACCCTCAATTTCCGGTTTTATTTAGTAGAAACCATGGAAACACCAAATATACTTTTATATATTATTTATTTTATTACACAGGCGAGCAACTGTTTGGATACATTAATTGACAGAATCATTGATATACAGCTCAACACAGTTAGTCTAAATGTTAAATCTTGTTTTCTTGATTTTGTACTATTTTTCCCGTGCCTAATATCGATCTATCTTACTGCAGTGTGCAACAAGTGTCTCATAGTAGCCGCATAGCAACAGACACACAGAGTAGCATTATAACATAACTTTGACGCTTGGTGAAAATGAACAGACACGAGAGAGAATCTAAATGCTGCTTTTATTACTGGAGCAGATTACCCTATTACTGGACGCACCCCAGTTTGGAAACCACTGCTCTATGCAATGCATTTCAGAATGAAGAGCTTAATTAACAACTCTGGTATGTGAATATGACGACTATAACAGTTGCACTTGCTGTTATGTCTCCAACAGCATAATACATATTAACCAAATTATTCAGTCACCAAGAAGAACAATTAACCATTACAAAATTGATTAATATTTGAGTGTGTGAATTACAACACACAACACACTGTTAAATACAAAAGTCATGAATATAAAAGTGTGTGAATTACATTTATTTATTCTGTTCATCTCACTGCACAGACCAGATCCTCCAGACCCCAGCTGTGTGTACATGAAGAATGACGGGTCAATGGATCCTCCATGTAACTTTAGTGGACACACTGATCCTGGGTTTAGGTGAGTGCTTTACTAAACATTTATTCATTACACATGTTTATATTTACATCTATTAATTTGACAGACTTTTGACATTTATCCAAAGAGACTTATAGCTGGATCTTGACGCAATACAATGTATGTATATTATTTATTTTACAATTTTATTTTATCTTACAGCAGTAACCCTCAAGATACTGAAGCCCTCAAGACCTTTAGATCAAATTTGAGGAATAAGTTTCAGTGTCTTTATGAGGGAACAGCAAAGCAGGGAAACCCAACTCTGTTGAATGATATCTACACTGATCTCTACATCACAGAGAGTGATTGTGGAGAGATCAATAATGAGCATGAGGTGAGACAGATTGAGACTCAATCCAGGAGATCAGCAACAGAGGACACACCGATCAAATGCACAGACATCTTTAGACCTTTACCTGGACAAGACAAACCCATCAGGACTGTGCTGACAAAAGGAGTCGCTGGCATTGGAAAAACAGTCTCTGTGCAGAAGTTCATCCTGGACTGGGCCGAAGGGACAGAGAATCAGGAGATCCAGCTCATATTTTCTCTTCCTTTCAAAGAGCTCAACCTATTGAAGGACAAAACACTCAGTCTTTCAGAGCTTCTCCAAGTCTTTTTCCCTGAAACAACAGAAATGAAACCATTCAGTGGTGAATATAAAGTGGTCTTTGTTTTTGATGGTCTGGACGAGTGTCGTCTGTCTCTGGATTTTAATGTGAAACTGTGTAATATATCTGAATCCGCCTCAGTGGACGTGCTGCTGACGAACCTCATTGCGGGGAATCTGCTTCCCTCGGCTCTCATCTGGATCACCTCCAGACCAGCAGCAGCCGATCTCGTCCCCTCTGAGTGTGTCCATCGAGTGACTGAGGTACGGGGATTCAATGAGCCACAGAAGGAGGAATACTTCAGGAAGAGAATCAGCGATCAGAGTCTGGCCGATAAAATCATCACACACCTGAAGTCATCAAGGAGCCTCTTCATCATGTGCCACATCCCAGTGTTTTGCTGGATCTCAGCCACTGTTTTAGAGAAGATGTTGAGAGAAGAGAGTGGAGAGATTCCCAAGACTCTCACTCAAATGTACACACACTTCCTGATCATTCAGACCAACATAAAACAAGAGAAGGACTATGAGAAGAAAGTGAGTGATGAAGACATGATCCTCAAACTGGGGAAACTGGCCTTCCAGCAGCTTGTGAAAGGCAACCTGATCTTCTATGAGGAAGACCTGAGAGAGTGTGGCATTGATGAGACGGAGGCATCAGTTTACTCGGGATTGTGCACTCAGATCTTCAGAGAGGAGTTGGGCTTGTATCAGGGGAAAGTCTTCTGCTTTGTTCATCTGAGCATTCAGGAGCATTTAGCAGCTGTTTATGCACTGCTTTCATTCCTGCTGTACAAGAGGGATGTGCTCAATGAAAGCCTCAGCTCAAAACGTGCACATGAGTTCATGTGTCACACGATATCTGACCTGCATCAAAGAGCCGTGGACAAGGCTCTGCAGAGTAGAAATGGACATCTGGATCTTTTCCTGCGGTTTCTTCTGGGTCTCTCACTGGAGTCCAATCAGACGCTCCTGAAAGGCCTTGTGACGCATGTTAGTAAAATCTCGTTCAGTAAAGAGAAAACGATTGAATACATTAAAACAAGAATAAGAATGAATCCCTCACCAGAGAAATCCATCAATCTGTTCCACTCTTTAAATGAACTGGGGGATCTTTCTCTCGTAAATGAAATCCAGCAGTGTCTCAGATCTGGAGATCTTTCAAGCACCAGATTGTCCTCGTCACAGTGGTCAGCTGTTGTCTTTGTTTTATTAACTTCAGAGTGTTTGGATGAGTTTGAGTTACAGAACTACATAAGCATCGATCAAGACCAAAACCAAAACCTCACGTCACCGGATGAAGTACTTCAGAAGCTCTTGCCTGTAGTTGAAGCCTCCAGATCAGCAAAGTAAGTCTGAGGACAATCATCGTGTGTGTGTGTGTGTGTGTGTGTTCATTGATCATGAAGTGTATTACTGAATATAAAATTACATACATTATGATATATTAGTAAATATATTGTCACATATTTTTCTATATATGAAAAGCGGCAATTTTATTAAAAGTATATTGTAATATATTAACACAATATATTATTCTGTATATTTTCCATTTAATATATCGATCATTCATATATGGTAAATATATTTTCTTTTCATAAGGCATAGTTCCTGCTGAACTGAGAGATTAAAGTGTGTGTTGTTGTTCTACAGGTTGAGATGTTGTAAGATCACAGCCACAACACACTCGGTCTCTCTCGCGCACTATCGCTCGCGTGCAGACACACTCGGTCTCTCTCGCGCACTATCGCTCACGTGCAGACACACTCGGTCTCTCTCGCGCACTATCGCTCACGTGCAGACACACTCGGTCTCTCTCGCGCACTATCGCTCGCGCGCAGACACACTCTGTCTCTCTCGCACACTATCGCTCACGCGCAGACACACTCGGTCTCTCTCGCGCACTATCGCTCGCGCGCAGACACACTCGGCCTCTCTCGCACACTATCGCTCGCGCGCAGACACACTCGGCCTCTCTCGCGCACTATCGCTCGCGCGCAGACACACTCGGTCTCTCGCGCGCACTATCGCTCGCGCGCAGACACACTCGGTCTCTCTCGCGCACTATCGCTCGCGCGCAGACACACTCGGTCTCTCTCGCGCACTATCGCTCGCGCGCAGACACACTCGGTCTCTCTCGCGCACTATCGCTCGTGCGCAGACACACTCGGTCTCTCTCGCGCCGCGCAGACACACTCGGCCTCTCTCGCGCACTATCGCTCACGCGCAGACACACTCGGTCTCTCGCGCGCACTATCGCTCACGCGCAGACACACTCGGTCTCTCTCGCGCACTATCGCTCGCGCGCAGACACACTCGGTCTCTCTCGCGCACTATCGCTCGCGCGCAGACACACTCGGTCTCTTCTCTGGCTTCATTTAGCCGTAGTCACGTGACATGGGTGTTTTTAATCACGCTTCGGATCAGTGTTTCCAAACATCTGCGCTTCGGGATCTCGAAAAGCTTCGGAACGTCAGTTTCGCGTCAGCATCCCTATCCTCAGCACAGTGATCGTCTCTTGGCTAAATACATTAGTACATGCAGATGTGCTCGTGCTTTTAACTAGCTTGAAATTATGAAACATTTATAATGGAAATAATTTAAAAATATAAGAAATATATTAATTATATATTTCTCTATATATGTGTGTTTGTTACATGGGTAAATATATCTGCAATATATTACACATGCAGTGCCATATCTGATCACATAGACATCTATATATTATGAAGTGTATTACTGAATATAAAATTACATACATTATGATATATTAGTAAATATATTGTCACATATTTTCTATATATGAAAAGCAGCAATTCCTTATGTATTATTCAGTATATTGTAATATATTAACACAATATATTATTCTGTATATTTTCAAATATACTGTTAAACCATTTAATATATTGATCATTCATATATGGTAAATATATTTTCTTTTCATAAGGGATAGTTCCTGCTGAACTGAGAGATTAAAGTGTGTGTTGTTGTTCTACAGGTTGTGTGAGTGTAAGATCACAGCTGAAGGTTGTGCTGCTCTGGCTTCAGCTCTGAGATCAAACTCACTCCTCAGAGAACTGGATCTGACTGATAATATAATAGGAGATGGAGGTCTGAAGCTGCTCTCTGATGGACTGAAGGATCCTCACTGTAAACTGGAGAAACTGACGTAAGATCATACATTAATCTAAACTGAGACACGAATAATGTTATTTTAACCCTTTAATTCATACTGTATCATATTTGATCTAAATTATCAACATGATCAAAAACCTGTTGCACACAATCTACTACTTGTGTCACAGTGTCTGGTGGTTCCCTGGGTTTAACATTAGAGGTCTCAGTTTTCACGGTGTCTAGGCATTTTCACTACACTTCCCATAATCCTGTCTGTCACTGATTGTTCATTTCCTTCAGCTGTCTCTCGTCACCTTGTTTGCACTTGTGTATATATACCCTGTCTGTTTCAGTGTTTGTCACAGAGTCCTTGTTTAATGTCCCCACACTTCTGTTCCTGCCTGTTACTGTTCATGTCTTGTGTTTTTGGATTGCCTTTGATTTCGACACTTGCCTGGACTGTTGTGAGTACGGATTACCCTTTTAATAAAGTACTGCAATTGGATCCTCCTGTTCCTGTGTGTGATCGTGACAGAAGGACTCCGTCATGCAGAGATCCAGCGGTATGGGGTCTCCAGCCACTGAGAGGGGGAATTCTCAACCTAAAGAGATTCCTCCTCGTATGAACATTTTTGAGTGTTTTGCTTATTGGGCCCGATTGACTGAGGAAGCTGATAGGAGGAAAGCTTCCACACCCCTTTCAGAAGCTCCCAGAGAGTCATTCGAGGGAACCCGGCTGGCAAAATTTTCTGGGACCCGCGGAGGTCATAGGAGAGGAGGTACTAGAGGGGAGTCCAGGTATCACTCTCCACCTCGATCCTTCATGGAACCTGAGGTGGTGAGGTCCAGCCCAGACTTCCATCCGCCGCCGATCCCATCCAGTCCAGAGCCTGCCTGTCGCCATCAGAGGCGGCAGAGGAGGAGAGGGAGAGCTTCCTGCACTCCTGACGTTCCCGAACAACCCACTGTTGTCCCGGAGACCGTTCCGGTACAGTCCGCTGTCATCCCGGTGGTTGTTCTAGTACAGCCCGCTGTCTCCCTGGAGGTCGTCCCCGAGCAGCCCGCTGTCTTCTCGGAGGCCGTGCCCGAGCAGCCCGCGGCCGTCCCGGAGGCCGTGCCCGTGCAGGCCGCTGTTGTTCCCGTGCAGCCCGCTGTCATCCCAGAGATCGTTCCGGAGATACCCACCATCAGTCCGGCCACGGTAAGGAGGGCTGTCTTCCTTTTTTATGCTGTGGCAGTACTGCATGCTTGGAGGAGGCACAGCACGTCTGCCGATCCAGAGCCTGTTCACGTCACGTCTGCCGAGCCTGTGTCTTCCGACAAGATGGTCGCCGCCGAGCCTGTTCACGTCACGTCTGCCGAGCCTGTGTCTTCGGAGAGGATGATCGCCACCGAACCTGTGCCTGAGCCGGTGGTGTCTGTTCCTGTGCCTGAGCCGGTGGTGTCTGTTCCTGTGCCTGAGCCGGTGGTGTCTGTTCCTGTGCCTGAGCCGGTGGTGTCTGTTCCTGTGCCTGAGCCGGTGGTGTCTGTTGCAGTTCCTGAGCCGGTGGTGTCTGTTGCAGTTCCTGAGCCGGTGGTGTCTGTTGCAGTTCCTGAGCCGGTGGTGTCTGTTGCAGTTCCTGAGCCGGTGGTGTCTGTTGCAGTTCCTGAGCCGGTGGTGTCTGTTGCAGTTCTTGAGCCGGTGGTGTCTGTTGCAGTTCCTGAGCCGGTGGTGTCTGTTGCAGTTCCTGAGCCGGTGGTGTCTGTTGCAGTTCCTGAGCCGGTGGTGTCTGTTGCAGTTCCTGAGCCGGTGGTGTCTGTTGCAGTTCCTGAGCCGGTGGTGTCTGTTGCAGTTCCTGAGCCGGTGGTGTCTGTTGCAGTTCCTGAGCCGGTGGTGTCTGTTGCAGTTCCTGAGCCGGTGGTGTCTGTTGCAGTTCCTGTTCCAGTTCCTGAGCCAGGGTCTGTCCCTGTCCCGCCTTGGTCTTCACCGCCATGGCCGCCCGAGTGGTCGTCTTCACCCTGGTCGTCTCCGCCGTGGCCGCCCAAGGGGTCTTCACCGCCGTGGCCGCCCGAGGGGTCTTCACCGCCGTGGCCGCCCGAGGGGCCGCCCGAGGGGTCTTCACCGCCGTGGCCGCCCGAGGGGTCTTCACCGCCGTGGCCGCCCGAAGGGTGTTCACCGCCGTGGCCGCCCGAGGGGTCTTCACCGCCGTGGCCGCCCGAGGGGTCTTCACCGCCGTGGCCGCCCGATGGACTGTCTGCTTCGCCCTGGCCGCCCGATGGACTGTCTGCTTCGCCCTGGCCGTCCGATGGACTGTCTGCTTCGCCCTGGCCGCCCGATGGACTGTCTGCTTCGCCCTGGCCGCCCGATGGACTGTCTGTTTTGCCCTTTCCGCCGCTTAAGCCGTTCCCCCTTGTTCCTGTTCCCCTCCATGGACCTGGCCCCCCATCCCACCCCCTGATCCTCCGCCTTTCCACCTCCCGCCTGGACTCTTGTTTTGTTTGTTTCTTGTGGTCTTGGAGCGTCTGGTAGCCGCTCCGTAGAGGGGAGGTTATGTCACAGTGTCTGGTGGTTCCCTGGGTTTAACATTAGAGGTCTCAGTTTTCACGGTGTCTAGGCATTTTCACTACACTTCCCATAATCCTGTCTGTCACTGATTGTTCATTTCCTTCAGCTGTCTCTCGTCACCTTGTTTGCACTTGTGTATATATACCCTGTCTGTTTCAGTGTTTGTCACAGAGTCCTTGTTTAATGTCCCCACACTTCTGTTCCTGCCTGTTACTGTTCATGTCTTGTGTTTTTGGATTGCCTTTGATTTCGACACTTGCCTGGACTGTTGTGAGTACGGATTACCCTTTTAATAAAGTACTGCAATTGGATCCTCCTGTTCCTGTGTGTGATCGTGACAACTTGCCTTCTGTTGTCTGGTTGATGGTTTTATAGTTTTTTTTTAATCAAATATAATTTTAAAACGTGTCCCTTCAGCTCGTGGGTCATGTGACTTTTTACTGTGAAATCTTTACATATTTTTAAGTAAACACAAGAATAACCTTTATAATGTTAGTAATATTTCAAGATGATCATTTTCTGGACTGAAGCAACTTAGGTTTACTTGATTATCCATACATCTTTTTTGATAAATCATGTTCAAATGTATCAAATATGATCATCAGGCTTTTGAGGAAGGTTTATTAGTTCATCTCTCAATCATCATTGTATGTGCTCTATGCACGATCGCTTCCGCGTTTTGTCTCGGCACGCCCAGTTACATCCGGTGCTGCGTCGGAGCCGTTTTTGCATTAGGTGGAGATAATGGCAAATTACTAATTAATTCCAGCGGTTAACGTGAATGATGTTAACAATATTGTGAGGCAGCTGTCACTCCTGAGAGTAAGAAAGAGACGGGCTTTAAATCATATATTTCGAGCTACATCAACAACTTTGAGGGTGAGTATTCTCTCATATCATGCGAAATCCGACTAGCGATCGGTTTCTAAAATCGTTGACTCCGTTTCTGAGAAAATGAAGTTTTGCCGCTAGTACACTTCGCTATAGAGCGCGCTATGCGGAAGTAAAGACGCTGGCTGAGATTCTACCGGAAATACGACAGCAGCGTTCGTGCATAGAGCCTGTTTTATTACATTATATGTTTTACAATTACAGAGCTTTAATCATAAAACTAAGCATTTAAATATCATCTTATTAAGACACGTTATTGGCAGATATAGAGTGACGACTGATATTTATATGCATTTTATGTCAGTGGTTCTCAACTCTGGTCCTGGGGATTTTTGCAGTGCAAATACGCTTACGGAACAAACATAAATGGGAATATACTGTACTGCAAAATATAATGTGATATATTACATAATAACTTTCCATATATGGGAAACTAGTGCTTATATTTTCAATATACTGCAATATATGCATTGACCATGTATGCTTATATATTAATACTAGGGCTGTGCGGTAAACGCGTTATTAATGGCGTTAACGCAAACCCATGTTAACGGCGTCAATTTTTTTATCGCGAGATTAACGCCTAGCAAACTTTGTTGTTTTTGTCACATGCTTTTGCAGCAACTAGTAACGTTATTAAAACTACAACGCCACACCGGATCTAGCTAGACCAGAAACAAAACAAAACAACAGCACGCCGCACACACTTGTTTGGGCTTGCGAGCCACCAAAGAGTGGACGAGAAGCGCTGCGCCGAGCCGCGTCTAGGACAACTGAGCGCGTCTAGCACATCGGACGCGCACTTTCTCCGTTTATGGCCAGCAATAAAAATGCAGAATGGCGCCGCCGGTGTGTGTGCACTCATAGAGAATAATGTGTTCGGATTTTAAATACGCGGCGCTGCGCTTCTCGTCCGGTGTGCGACTGCGACCCTCTTTAACGTTACGTTTTGAGTGGATGAATGATGAGCGCGAGACGCCGAAATGGATGCCAATACGATTCTGAATGGAAATGGGTTAGTTGACAAGACCAAAGTGATCTGTGTGTTTTGTCGTTGTGAACTGAGCTATCATCGCAGCACGTCCAGTCTGAAATACCACTTGATGGCCAAGCACACACACACACACCGCTGATGCGATCTCAGCACACTCGTCACTATCAGTAACGTTTCCTCGTCAGTATTTCTGTCTCCCTTTTATTGATGGACAGAGTTACATTGCGTGAGAGATTATTTGCTCCAAGTGAGAATGTCAGTGTGGAATTGAACAGTATGCCAATCTTGTTTTCAATAAAAAAACATTTGCACAAAGCAAGCCGATCCACTTTTCCATGTTGATAAGAGCATTAAAATGAGAAAAAATAATGGGACAAAAAGAAATCAAGAGACATTTAGAATAGATAAAAATGTGCGATTAATCGCGAGTTAACTATGACATTAATGCGATTAATCACGATTAAATATTTTAATCGTTTGACAGCCCTAATTAATACATATAAAATATGTATAAATGAAGACAAAAAATATACATATATATATATATACACACACACACATTCATGGAATGAGTTACAATAGATTTCTAGTTCCCAGCATGCTTTGCTTCTGACTGTTAAAAGAGAGCAAATGTTGAAATTAAGTGTTTAATGTGTTTTGCTCAATATTAATATAGGGGGAGATCTGTTAGTGTTTCATGATCTATTATTCTGGAATTTAAAAGATTTTCTGGTATGTGTGAGTTTTTGGGGTCATTGTGCTGAAGAGTAGAGCCTGTGGTGACGTTGACAATTGTCCAAACGCCATTAAAACTGCAATTACTGTATTTTAAAAGTAATGGTTGTGCACTCCTCAGCTAGTGGTGGGCAGATCGAGGCTTTGAAACAATCCGACACCCGACTCAACGGTGACACCTAGTGGTCACTTGCAGGTGTTGATCTGAAACAACCTTGACAACGAGCCATTAAAAAAAATATATTTTTTTTTATTGTATTTTTCTAATATGTGAAGCTTGTAACCTGTAGGCTCCTCACTGTGCATAATGTTATTTTTATTTATCTATCTATCTAAATCTATCTATATATGTATCTATCTATTAATCTATCTATGTATCTATAGGGCTGCACGATTATGGACAAAATGATAATCACAATTATTTTGATCATTATTGAGATCACGATTATTTATCACGATTATTTGTTGATTTGAACCAAAACCAATTTTATTGTCACATAGGCTTTCTGCTTTCAAACACTCCGAAGCTTCATTTAGCCGTAGTCACGTGACATTGGTGTTTTGAATCACGCTTCGGATCAGTGTTTCGAAACATCTGCGCTTCGGGATCTCGAAAAGCTTCGGAACGTCAGTTTCGCGTCAGCCATCCCTATCCTCAGCACAGTGATCGTCTCTTGGCTAAATACATTAGTACATGCAGATGTGCTCGTGCTTTTAACTAGCTTTAAATGATGAAACATTTATAATGGAAATAATAAAAAAATATAAGAAATATATTACATTATATATTTCTCTATATATGTGTGTTTGTTACATGAGTAAATATATCTGCAATATATTACACATGCAGTGCCATATCTGATCACATATACATCTATATATTATGAAGTGTATTACTGAATATAAAATTACATACATTATGATATATTAGTAAATATATTGTCACATATTTTCTATATATGAAAAGCAGCAATTCCTTATGTATTATTCAGTATATTGTAATATATTAACACAATATATTATTCTGTATATTTTCAAATATACTCTTAAACCATTTAATTTATTGATCATTCATATATGGTAAATATATTTTCTTTTCATAAGGGATAGTTCCTGCTGAACTGAGAGATTTAAGTGTGTGTTGTTGTTCTGCAGGTTGTGGGATTGTAATATCACAGCTGAAGGTTGTGCTGCTCTGGCTTCAGCTCTGAGATCAAACTCACTCCTCAGAGAACTGGATCTGTCTCAGAATATAATAGGAGATGAAGGTCTGAAGCTGCTCTCTGATGGACTGAAGGATCCTCACTGTAAACGGGAGAAACTGAAGTAAGATCATACATTAATCTTAACTGAGACAAGAATAATGTTATTTTAACCCTTTAATTCACACTGTATCATATTTGATCTAAATTATCAACATGATCAAAAACCTGTTGCACACAATCCACTACTTGCCTTCTGTTGTCTGGTTGATGGTTTATAGTTTTTTTAATCAAATATAATTTTAAAACGTGTCCTTCAGCTCGTGGGTCATGTGACTTTTTGCATGTGAGTAAACACAAGAATAATCTTTGTAATGTTAGTAATATTTCAAGATGATAATTTTCTGGACTGAAGCAACTTAGCTTTACTTGATTATCCATACATCTTTTTTGATAAATCATGTTCAAATGTATCAAATATGATCATCAGGCTTTTGAGGAAGGTTTATTAGTTTATCTCTCAATCATCATTGTATTGCATTACATTATATGTTTTAAAATTACACTTTGATCATAAAACTAAGCATTTAAATATCATCTTGTTATTGGCAGATATAGAGTGACGACTGATATGTAAATGCACTTTATGTCAGTGGTTCTCAACTCTGGTCCTGGGGATTAATTTTATTTATTTTTGCAGTGCAAATACGCTTACGGAACAACCATATATGGGAATATACTGAAAAATTCAATGGGATATATTACATAATACATTTCCATATATGGGAAACTAATGCTTATATTTTAAATTTTCTGCAATATATGCATTGACCATGTATGGCTATATATTAAAACATATAATATATATTTATAAATGAAGACAAAAATAGCATTACATGTAATATTTACAAAGTTGTATCCTTTATTGTGTATATATATTGCACATACATGTTCCCATATAAATGTGAATATATGTTCACACACATTCATCGAATGAGTTACAACAGATTTCTAGTTCCCAGCATGCTTTGCTTCTGACTGTTAAAGGAGAGCACATTTTAAAATTAAGTGTTTAATGCGTTTTGCTCAATATTAATATGGGGGAGATCTGTTAGTGTTTCATGATCTTTTATTCTGGAATTTAAAAGATTTTCTGGTATGTGTGAGTTTTTGGGGTCATTGTGCTGAAGAGAAGAGCCTGTGGTGACGTTGACGATTGTCCAAACACCATTAAAACTGCAATTACTATATTTTTAAAGTAATGGCTGTGCACTCCTCAGCTAGTGGTGGGCAGATCGAGGCTTCGAAACAATCCGACACCCGACTCAACGGTGACACCTAGTGGTCACTTGCAGGTGTTGATCTGAAACAACCATGACAACGAGCCATTGAAAAATTTGTTGTTTTTTTACTATTGTATTTTTCTAATATGTGAAGCTTGTAACCTGTAGGCTCCTCACTTTGCATAATGTTATTTTTATGTATCTATCTATCTATCTTAATATATCTATGTATCTATATAATGTATCTATCTATTAATCTGTCTATATATATTTTTATCTATGCATCTATTAATGTGTCACTATATGTATACTCTGTATGTCTCTAGCCTATTAGGCAATGTTTACATTTATATGTAAAGCCTAAATATAACTAAACAAATCGCACTATAAATGTCACTATATCACCAAAAACCCGCTATCTCAAAATCAAACTCCTCTCACAAAAACCCACGAGCTCAAGATGCGTTGACTTCACTTTTATACAGATGTACGATTGTGTGGTCTGTTCCCGACCCTGTCAATCAAACGCTGGTTCGGCGGACCATGCCACCCGTCGAAACACTCTTGAAACACTCCGAAGCTTCATTTAGCCGTAGTCGCGTGACATGGGTGTTTTGAATCACGCTTCGGATCAGTGTTTCGAAACATCTGCGCTTCGGGATCTCGAAAAGCTTCAGAACGTCAGTTTCGCGTCAGCCATCCCTATCCTCAGCACAGTGATCGTCTCTTGGCTAAATACATTAGTACATGCAGGTGTGCTAGTGCTTTTAACTAGCTTGAAATTATGAAACATTTATAATGGAAATAATTTAAAAATATAAGAAACATATTACATAATATATTTCTCTATATATGTGTGTTTGTTACATGGGTAAATATATCTGCAATATATTACACATGCAGTGCCATATCTGATCACATATACATCTATATATTATGAAGTGTATTACTGAATATAAAATTACATACATTATGATATATTAGTAAATGGATCGTCACATATTTTCTATATATGAAAAGCAGCAATTCCTTATGTATTATTCAGTATATTGTAATATATTAACACAATATATTATTCTGTATATTTTCAAATACACTGTTAAACCATTTAATATATTGATCATTCATATATGGTAAATATATTTTCTTTTCATAAGGGATAGTTCCTGCTGAACTGAGAGATTAAAGTGTGTGTTGTTGTTCTACAGGTTGAGATGTTGTAAGATCACAGATGAAGGTTGTGCTGCTCTGACTTCAGCTCTGAGATCAAACTCACTCCTCAGAGAACTGGATCTGTCTATGAATATAATAGGAGATGAAGGTCTGACGCTGCTCTCTGATGGACTGAAGGATCCTCACTGTAAACTGGAGAAGCTGAAGTAAGATCATACATTAATCTAAACTGAGACAAGAATAATGTTATTTTAACCCTTTAATTCATACTGTATCATATTTGATCTAAATTATCAACATGATCAAAAACCTGTTGCACACAATCTGCTACTTGCCTTCTGTTGTCTGGTTGATGGTTTTATAGTTTTTTTTATCAAATATCATTTTAAAACGTGTCCCTTCAGCTCGTGGGTCATGTGACTTTTTGCTGTGAAATCTTTACGGATTTTAAGTAAACACAAGAATAATCTTTATAATGTTAGAAATATTTCAAGATGATTATTTTCTGGACTGAAGCAACTTAGCTTTACTTGATTATCCATACATCTTTTTTGATCAATCATGTTCAAATGTATCAAATCTGATCATCAGGCTTTTGAGGAAGGTTTATTAGTTCATCTCTCAATCATCATTGTATTGCATTACATTATATGTTTTAAAATTACACTTTGATCATAAAACTAAGCATTTAAATATCATCTTACTAAGACGTGTTATTGGCAGATATAGAGTGACGACTGATATTTATATGCATTTTATGTCAGTGGTTCTCAACTAATTTGCCCTGTTTAGTAAATCTGGCCCTTAGTATTTAATATCTCAGTCTCTCTGTGGGTGTGTAGTTCCTGCTGAACTGAGAGATTAAAGTGTGTGTTGTTGTTCTTCAGGTTGAGATGTTGTGAGATCACAGATGAAGGTTGTGCTGCTCTGACTTCAGCTCTGAGATCAAACTCACTCCTCAGAGAACTGGATCTGACTGGGAATATAATAGGAGATGCAAGTGTGGAGAGTCTCTCTGCTTTAAAAGATAATCCACATTATAAACTGGAGACACTGCAGTAAGTATTGATTCCTTTCATATAATATAATAATGTCATGAACTAGTCAATCCTCTGAACAGATGTGTCAGTAATGCATGTGTTACTGACTGTGTTTTATTTCACTGACAGATATGATTTATGGTGAATATGGAGCCACTATAGAGACATGATCATCTACACTGATGTCACGTGACCTTTACTGGATTTACTGTATATAAATGTACATAATTTTTTGTATAATATCTAATAAAGTCTTCCTCTCATGTATGTATTAGTGAACTGGTGTGTTTTTTTATCATCCATCTCCGTGAAGTGAGCAGCTCAACACAATCACTACATTAACAGTGATGAACTTCAGAGCCGAGTTTCATCTGTGTTTCGGGAACTGGATTATTTACGGGGTTTAATGATGAAGATGCTTTTAATGTCTTTGTCAAAAGTCTTCCTGAGATTTGATTGAAGCTCATCTGAAGAGCATATTTGCCATTGTCACATTATTTTATATTATTTGTCTGTCTTTGTTTATGTTGGTGTGTGTGAAAGGCAAATTATTATGATTAATGTGAACATTTGTGTCATCACATGATCACTACGAGTTTATGGCAAGCCGTTTTAGCTTTTATTCATTTCCAGGATATGAATTCTTGATATCAACAATTTAATTATTGATATCAACAATTTAATTATTGATATCAACAATTGAATTCTTGATATCAAAATTGCAATTGTTGATATCAAAAATGTAATTGTTCATATCAACAATTTAATTGTTGATATCTGTAATTGTATTTTCACTAGTGAAATGTCACCATAGGCTGCCATTCAAAATCAATTGTTGATATCAAGAATTACATTGTTACTAGTAAAAATTCCATTACTGATATCAATAATTCAATTGTCACTAGTTGAAATGTTTATTCTTGATATCAACAATTGAATTACTACTAGTAACATTTTTCATTTTTGATATCTGAAAATGTATTTCTGATATCAATAATATTTCAGATATCTAAAATGGCTTTCTTACCAGTAACAATCACATTCATGATATCAGAAATGAACATTGTTACTAGTAGCAATTCAATTGTTGAAATCAAGAATAGACATCTCAACTAGTGACAACTGAATTCTTGATATCAAGAATAAAGGTTTTTACTAGTAAGAATTGTATTTCTGATATGTGAAATTGGAATTTCAACTAGTAAGAAATCAATTCTTGATATCAACAATTGATTTTGAATGGCAGCCTATGGTGACATTTCACTAGTGAAAATACAATTACAGATATCTAGAATTAACATTTTAACTAGTAAAAATGTAATTGTTGATATCAAGAATTAGCATTGTTACTAGTGGAAATGTAATTCCTGATATCAAAAATTGCCATTGTTACTAGTATAAATCTAATTCCTGATATCAATAACTATCATTTTAACTAGTGAAAATGTAATTGTTGATATCAAGAATTCATATCCTGGAAATGAATAAAAGCTAAAACGGCTTGCCATAACGAGTTAGCCTATATTTATCTCTTCAGAAACAGCTAATGCTACACATCATGACTATTTAAACTAAATCAGTTTTTCCTTTCAGCACAAACACCACATGTTTATATGTAAATTAGGCTAATTAGATCATATATTATACACTAAAGTAAGCGAAATTTGTTCTCGGGACAGAATGGCTTCACAGAATTGTAGATGCTTGTAAATTTACAGTCAAACTAATAATTAATATTGTAGCCACAAAAAATAACCCGAGCAATAATAACATGAGTGAACATTAGTTTATTTAAGAAAATAAGTTAAGCTTTAAAATGTCTCAGAACACAGACATAGAAGATATAATAAAAAAGTTATAATGCAGATGCTGACAAAAGTGTCCTCTAAACTTATATAACAGAATAGATTCGATCGATGTGATCGGTGCTCTTCTCCTCTTCCTGACACTCAATCATCGCGCTCTGACATCTACACTTCTGCCTGCGAATTACGGAAGCAGAAGTAAGTGGACAGGCGGTATTAAAGCTTGTTTATATATAGTTGTAAGAGGATTCATCTAATATTTATCTATCTTTATTCACATTAAAGACTGTTTGATGACTCTGTAGTGCGCAGAAGACACTGTTTGAAGGATTTAAAGGTATGTCATTGTCTGTTGTGTTTTCTTCTGGTTGATGTTTATACGACGTGTTTATTATATTCACCTTTTATTACTGTCATACCTTAGAAATTAAATTATTGTTGTTTTAAACACGTTAATCGTGTGTTAATCATATGTTAAAATCAGTTTAACATCAATTGAAATGACTCTTACTTCTGTTCACATGTTTTAAAGCATCAGATGTGTTTTTTTCTGGTTGTGATCCAGTCAAAATCTGCTCACCTTTATGTATATAACTATATATTACATTGTTTCAAAGCAGCTTCACAGTATTATTATATAAGTCTACTGGATTTGACATTGCTGATCTGATTAAGATTTAAATTTAAATTAGGCTTTCTTAGCAGGAGTCAGTTTTAATGTCATCCAGAGATGTGAGTCTCTTGACGGTCACGTGTGTACAGAGATAAACACAGTGTTGATGTTCTCTGATCTCCCAGCATGCAGTGCACAGCCTCCTCTCCTCATGAGCTCCCGCAGACGGGTGGCGATCGGGCCAAACTCACCCAGTTTCCCGCCAAGGACTCGTCCTCCATAGACAGCGCCTCTGAGCTGGGCGGCCCCAGAGCGCTGACCTTTGACCTGCTGAACATGGTGATCTGCTTCAAGCGGATGGCCATCTTCCTGGAGCCCGTCACAGACACGCTGGAGGTGCTGCGGTTCCTGCTCGGGTGAGACACAGCCCTTACAAATCACACTGACAACTGCACATCTCGCACTGCTTCTGTACTCCAGGTGACCGTATCATGTGACTCTCATCAGAAGGCTTTTGTTGTTGTTCCAGCCAGTTGAGAAACGCATCTCTGAGTTGTTCATGTGCTGTGTGTCCCAGTGTTCAGCTCTGATGCTGTGTGTTGTAGGTGGAGGATGCCGCTGTTCTCCCTGTCGAGCTGCGTTCTGCTCAACATCCTCTTCCTCACGCTGAGTGAAGGTGAGACACCAGTAGATGCTGTTCATGTGCACAAATCTTCTCACACAGGAACAGTTATGGCATAATAAGTGAGGTTAACCCTATTAAGCCGACTGTATTATACTTGATATACACACATTTCTATGGGCTTTAAATGATCAACATGATGAAAACTGCTGTAAAACCTGTTTCACTCAATCTACTACATGCCTTCTGTCGTCTGACTGATGCTTTATATTATTTTAGCAAGTAAAAGGCCTTTAATATTGTTCTATGTAATTGAACCACACCTTCAGGTTGTTGTTCTTGTGTGGTTGTGTTTACTGTGTTTGTCTACTGAGCTTTGATCGTAAAACCAAGCATTTAAATATAATTTTACTAAGACATGCTATTGGGAGATAAAGAGTGACGACTGTTATTTATGTGCATTTTATATAAGCAGTCTTTTGTATTGTTACAAAGATCTTGTTTTACATTATGAGCTATTAGAATTTCATCTTGTTTTTTTTGGACATATACTAAATATCAACATCTGCAGGAAATTTGCATATTTTTGCTCAGTTTGGGGCCTGTGAATAAAATTAAGGGGTTTTACTGAAGACAAAGTTCTCCACAAGTTCTCGATTAGTATTTAAATTAGGAAAAAAACTGAAACACTAGTACTTCTAGTCAATAATTTGATGTTATGCCTACAGATTCTGATTAACATTACAGATCATTCTAGCAACGCAAGAAACTTTGGTAAGGGTCACCAGTGAATCATAAATGATAAATGTATATGGGCCGCTGTTGAATTCTCCTGGACACTGTTCCTTTGGCAGGTTCACATGCGTCTCATAATAATAATAAATAACCCATGAAAGCACAGTTAGATAAAACATATATTTTCCCTTCAGGGCTGAGTTGTGTCGGCACTTCACTGGATCATGAAAACTACATCCACACAGAATAAGAATAAAGTTCAAACTGACTATTCTCATAAAATATGTGTCATTTGGTTGTATGAGCAAATTGAGTACAAAACATGTTCATGTTTATTCTCTGTAAGCCGGGTTAAGTGAGTAAACACTGTTACTGCATTCTGACATCGATCAGACCCTTCATCACCTCTCAGATAGCAGATACAGACATTCCTGTAGCATGAATACCAGAATAAATATATTGCTTTTATTTTAAGAAAACTATGATTTCCAATTTATTATATAATACAAAAGAGGGATTGTAAATCCACCCCTTCATTGCTGAACTAAGAGAGTGTGTCGTTGTTTTCTGCAGGTTGAGTTGTTATATCACAGATGAAGGTTTTGCTGCTCTGAGATCAAACTCAGAGAACTGGATCTGACTGGGAATATAATACATGCAAGTGTGAAGAGTCTCTGCTTTAAAAGATGATCCACATTATAAAGTCAAGACACTGCAGTAAGTACTATTGATTAATAATGTCATACAGTATCATATAATAATGTCATGAACTAGTCAATCCTCTGAACAGATGTGTCAGTAATGCTTGTGTTACTGTCTGTGTTTTATTTCACTGACAGATATTAGATGATGGTGAATATGGAGCCACTGAAGAGGCATCATCATCAACACTAAAGTCACGGTGACCTCACTGCTGTGTCGTGATTTTTCTATTAATGACTATATATCAATGTAAAGATTTTGTGTGAAAAAGGATCTATTAAAATATGTATCCCATCCATGCACTGGTGGACTTTTTTTATCATATCAGTCAACAGCTCAATATAATTGAAGAGCAAATAAAAAAAAACGTTTCATTTGTAGGTTAATGGCCAATCCTGGATGTTTTCTAGGTTCGATTATTATTATTATACCATCCAGTTTATGAGAAATATATATTTTTTTGGACTATGACTGTAAAGGTAAAACCATTTCTTCAGTGTTAACATGTTTTCCATCACTGTTTGTCATGTTGATTTCCCCTCAAACGCTAAAACGAAATATATAGCTAGCGTGAAAGTTTCGCAACATATTTTGTTTGTCAAAGTTCATGAATATTTAATTAGACAAAAACACTGTTGTTCAGTTTGAATTGTCAGTTTCAAACAGCGGACCATTAGATTCGATAGCATTGTTTCACATTAACGCTGCTCATAAGAAGGGAAAGAAGAAAAAATTACAATGACAAACTATTATTATTTATTGATCTTTAATTTAAAATATTCAGGTGGAAAGCACTCCTGCTTTCTTTTCTTGAAACTCCTTCAAACCTCATAGTACAGTAACCAATTCATTGCAAATGTAAAAATACCTTTAAAAATGAGAATTCAACTGTTTTTATTTCCATTCAGTATTTTATTTGATTATTTGTTTAGTTTAAAGTCGTTCATTTGTAAAAACATTGTACAGTAATGGCAAACAGCGATACAATATTTAATTTAAGTTCATCATTTTAATAGTAGTTCAGTTGAAAAGTTGAGTAACAGTAAAAAACTTTGAACAGAACAGTTTCAAACAGCAACAATAAAACAGATCAAATGCAAACACTAACCTAATAAATAATGAATGGTGCAACTAAACTGCATGTCCCGCAATATTGCGGGTGCATTTGATACATTGTGTCTCTCAACTGACCACCTCGAACATTTCTCTAGATTTTACGATGACCTTGCATGACACAAAGTCATGCAATAGCCTATGTCCGTTTTTAGAGCACAGATTAAGGTTTACGAAAATCAGACTTGTTGCGCACGAAAGTGTTATTTAAGGTGTTCCAAATGTACACTAACTGTACCCAGTCTACCCCACAAACCTTCTGAAAGCCTCATACACCCATTATTGTTGTTTCCGTGTTCCTCTGTTGTTTTACGGACTTCCATCTTCCTCTTGTAAAATAGTTCGACGCACTAATATATTCGCGAGAACAGTGTGTAATCTCTTAGGTCTGTTTGGCATCATGTCCTCGTGATCGCGCCCGCCCCTTTTCTGTTCACCTGAGGTGGTTATCAAAGAGAAAGTAAAATCCATCGGCCTGCCGCCATTTTATGAAGACAAACTTGACATTAATATCAAAGTGTTGAGTTTCCTTCATTGAGATTTTAGATTGATGGAACACCATGGAGGCCAGCATTATGAAGACCCGTCCACAGATTTATTTCCACACAGGTAAGTCTTACAGAGACAGTGATATAATTACATTTTAATTTTGTGTAGGCCTATACCTGCCGCAATGTCCCAGCCATTGGACCACTGTGTTTTGCGAACTATAATTTAAAGTGTAGCCTACATACTTTTTTATAAGGTTTAATGTATGATAAAGTAGACATTTTGTTTGAATTTGCATTCAGGACGCCAACATCGAGTTAGGAAAGATATAGTCAGACTGTGTTTAACGTTGTGCTGTGACGAACGATCTTTTTTCTTTTTCTTTTTTTTTTAAACACAAGTGCGATTTTTGTATTCGGATATTTGTCTTCTGACATCATATTTACAGGTGTTTATGGGCCATTCCACCGAAAGGGTGACATTTCTGTCCCCAGGACATTGTATGTATAAAATTGCATGAAAATTAACTCTAAAATACATTTTATTATTAAGCAAAATGTCCTGCACATTAAGCTAACTACAAATTTAAAATGTATAATTAAAAACATAAATAAAAACTACATAGAACACAAAAAAATTGCATTTTCTGCATGTCCCCACTCTCTATCTCTAAACTTTACCATGAAATATAATGATTAAAATCCTTCAGAAATCTGAATTTGTTTGCATTGTTTTGTGACATTATATCCAATCTATGCTTTAGAATGTATTTTTTTCATGAGAAAAATATATTTTATCTAATATTTTAGATAAAATACATATTTTAGTCGTGTCCCCGGGTTTTCACTCAGTCCTGATACCCTAACACATCTCCCCCTCTGAAAAACTTGGAATATTCCAAAAGACACATTTTCAACAGGAAGTTTTCATCATCTGGATCTTCTGAAGGCAATGGGAAGACCATAAGTAAGTCCTCTCATTTTAATTTTTGTATACTTGATGAAATTGTAAATATGACTGAGAAGGTTAATCTCAGCATACTGTCCTGTTACCTAAATTATTTCTTAGATTTTATTTGTTTATTTTAAAAATATTCACTTTTGGCCAGTCACTAGAATTTGCTCAGTGTCCTCATGCTATTAGCTGTATGCTATGTGGCCGTATGCCATGTATTTGATAATGTTTTGCTTAAAAACTCAATCCTGTTACTTTCAGTCCTGTTACTTATATGAAAAATAACAGGAGTGAGTTAAAGTAACAGGAGTGAGTAGAGTCCTCTGTTTTGTTGATTTAATACTGTAAATATGAGTTGATATAATACTTTTCACCTGAATTATGAGTTTTAAGGTTGTAATTACTTATATTGTAGACATTAGCATTAGTTTTACAATGTGAACATCATACTTCCAGGAAGCCAGTCCACCATGAAGTGACTTAAACGTTTTGTCTTTGTCTTTCTTATATTTTGTAGAAGATGGAGAAAACCCATACTATGCAGGTGCCAGAAACACCCACCTATGGCATATTGCAATGGAAGGAGCGAGACACACCCGCAACCCTCTCTTTTCTCCCTTTTTTGAATTTTAAAAAAAAAGAAAATGCTTTTTCTTAACTTCCCTCCTTCTCTCTCTCCTTCTTTCTCTTTCCACCTCCTTCACTGAAGTACTACTAGCACATAGTACATCACTTCAACACAGAAATCTTATGCACACACAGTCATGTACACTCTCTCTCATACACACACATATGGACACTCATTCCTGTTACCCAATGTTCAGTCCTGTTACCAAGTGTTCAGTCCTGTTACTATTATGTTTTCTTTTTCAAAAAAAAATAGTGTTAAACCACTGTTTTTATCAGTTTTGTTTGGTCCATCATTTATACATTTGTTTAATAAATAAAATTATTCAAAAAATTATAAACTTGAGGCTTCGGTCTTCTTTAAAATGAAAAAATTGCTTAGTGTTTTTTGTTAAAATACACCTTCCCTTAATATATAGTGACTTTTTTGTCACAAATATCAATTATTTTAACATATAACCAACAATTTCTTTAAAATAAACACTTTCTTGTGGGGAAAACAAAGGAATTAATTGACATGCTTTTAAACATGCTTTTTAAATGGCACATGAGTTTCGGTAACAGGACTGAGAAAACATTCGTCCATCTTTTGCTAAGAAACCTTGTAAAAAATTAAATAAAGTTGCCTGAGATTGACCAATACACATTCTGAATTGTTAATCATGTGTAGTATTAGATTCAGTGTTGAAAAATATAAAAAATAAAGTTTAATTTTGAAAAAGTTACAACAAGCAAATGTCACCCATTCGGTGGAATGGCTCTTATATGGTTCAAAAAGTTGCTTTTCTCCTACATATTTACCAGCATAATAAATAATTTAATGGTATTGACAGTTTTACAGTTCCGTTGGCACAAAGTAGGCTAGGCTAGGAATACCCATTAAATAATATGGTGCAGTTTAATGATTTTGCCAGAAAAGGCTATTATTTGCTCTGACATTTAACCTCAAAACTTGCCATGTAAAAGGTTTGGCACAAAACATGTTTGAAAATCCTACAATATAGGATAAATTAACTTCAATATAGAGAAAATAACTACAATATAAATAATAAATAAAACGTGCCAGTGTGAGGTAGAAATATAAAAATAAAAAATACATTGAGGTATAAAAATATAAAATAAATTGTGTAAAATTCACAAACCTTTAAAGACCTTATAGCTTTTTATTGTACTGTCAATGTAAAACTTTACTTCAGTCAACAAGGTCATAAATTTGGGTTTCTTGTTAGAAAACTTTTTTCACCTCATTTCTAAAATTATACTTTTGGGTTAAGAACCACACTTTTTCCCTGGCAAATCAATTTACCACTCAATAAATAGTAATCAGAAATAGCATGTTTCCCTTAAAGCTAGGGTAGGTAATGTTGGAGAGCTAGCCAGATTTGGTTGTCGGGGAGAGACGCACACTTCGATTAGACTGGATAAACACATGCAGCATCTTAATTGTTAAGAAAATGAAACGAAATAAATGAATAAATCAAGCCTTTATTACAAAACACTAGGCTATATCATACAGCATTCTGAAAAATGCGCACCCCTAGTTCCTCCGTCTATGGCCCATGACGTGATGAGCATAAACTATAGCTACTTCAAAAAACGCGGGTCAGGAAGCGGGTCGGGTACAATATTTTCTTTCTTTTTTTTTGCGGTCCGAGTTGCGAGATGCTGTGCACGCAGTGGTGCTCGGGCACGAGACATGAAGGCATCTGATTGGTTCTTTACATTCGCACCGAATGGCAGTGATTGGTCAGAGTTTTTACTGTCCTACTGCTGCTACAGAGGTCAGATTTTTTTTATTCCTTTTTCTTTTTTTTACATTTTTATTTTTTTTAACATTTTTCAATATGAACAATTAAGGGAAGAGCAACGGTACATGAATGGTTTTCATTCATTTAAATATATAGCATTCATACAAAGTCTGACCTTATAGGTTTGACATATTCAAACCACTTTGTCCAGATTTTATAAAACACATCTCTTTGAATCCTGAGAGTGAATGAAAGCTTTTCCATAATGTAGACTTCATGGATTATGCTAATCCATTCTTCAATGCCCAGAAGGTCCGGTTTTAACGATTTTCTGGTTATGGCTTTCTTACTCGCTGCCAGTAGTGTCCAAAGCAACCTCTTGTCCATGTTTCTCCAGTTATTAACATCTATTCCCAAATACACATTCTCAAAATTGCAAGGTATCTTATTACCAAATATATTATTAATATGTTCACATATTTGTGACCAATAAGGGCTTAACAATGGGCAGCCCCAGAAAATGTGGAAATGATTGGCTCCTGAGAATCCACAAAGCCTCCAGCATGAGTCTCCACTACCCAGATGTCTCTTTTGGATAGGTGTGATAAAAAACCTGATTATATTCTTCCAACAAAACTCTCTCCAGGTATTCGAACCAGTAGTCCTCCACTGTACTCTACATATATTCACCCAACTTTCATTTGAAATTTGTATACTACTTTCAATTTCCCATCTCCTCTTAATATAATAATAATAATAATAATAAATTTTATTTGTAATGCGCTTTTCTTAAACCCAAAGCGCGTACATTAAAAAACTAAAACAAAAAACACAGAAACAACAAGGATAATAAAACAATTAAGGAAAAGCAGCCTTAAACAAATGAGTCTTAGTCAACCTTTTGAAGTGTCCCAACGTTGGTGCATTTCTAATTATCGGAGGAAGCAGATTCCATAGCTTGGGGGCTTTATGTGAGAAAGCTCTTTCCCCCATGGTCTTAAGCTTACACACAGGCTGATGCAGTAGAAGAGAGTTTGATGAACGGAGAGAACGTGATGGAGTATAAGGGCTAATGAGATCACAAAGATACTCCGGTGCAGTCCCATGTCGTGCCTTGTATGTTAAAATTAGAATTTTAAAATCAATTCTCGCATTTATGGGAAGCCAGTGCAACTGTGAAAGCACCGGTGTAATGTGTTCCCGAGGAGAGGTACGAGTGAGCACCCGGGCGGCAGAGTTTTGAATGTACTGTAGCCTGTTCAGTGATTTAGCTGGAAGGCCAGAGAACAAGGCATTACAATAGTCTAACCTAGTTGTAATGAAGGCATGTATGAGCCTTTCTGAGTCTGCAAAGGAAAGAAAAGGTCTAAGTCGAGCCACATTTCTCAGATGGTAAAAAGCAGTTTTAGAGATGTGTTTTATATGTGCTTTAAATCTTAACTGTGGATCAAAAATTACACCAAGATTACGCATCTGTGAAGTGGGAATTACCATGCTAGAGTCAACAATCACATTTATCTGCTCAGCCTTACGAGTAGCCGCCACTGTACCAATCTGCATCAATTCAGTTTTGGAGCCGTTCAATTTCAGGAAGTTATTTTGCATCCATATACTAATCTCTGCTAGACAACTATGCAAAGCTGTTAATGAGCAATGTACATCAGGACTAGTAGTGATGTAAATCTGCGTATCATCCGCATAACAGTGATACCCAAGGCCATGTTTTCTGATGATCTGCCCAAGTGGAAGCATGTAAATGTTAAATAAAATTGGACCCAACACTGAACCCTGAGGAACTCCCTGTCGAATAGGCACGGTATCAGATTTAAGATTACCCAAGCTTACAAACTGGGCACGATTCGTTAAATAAGACCGAAACCAATTGAAAACTACTCCAGAAAGCCCCAGCCAATTTTCCAGCCTGTCCAGCAGCAAAGAGTGACATAGAGTGTCGAAGGCAGCACTAAGGTCTAATAAGACCAGAATACTGCATGCACCAGAATCTGCCGCGATAAGAAGATCATTTACGACCCTCACTAAAGCGGTCTCAGTACTATGCCCTTTTCTGAACCCAGATTGAAAAGGTTCAAGAAGACTGTTCAGTGCTAAGTGATGATTTAACTGAACGGACACAACACGCTCCAGAACTTTTGCCAAAAAAGGAAGATTCGAGATAGGCCTGTAATTGGACAAATCTGAGACATCACAACCAGGCTTCTTAGGGACTGGTGTAATGGCAGCTATTTTTAATTCTGGAGGAATAATTCCAGAACTCAATGATAAATTCACGATGGAAGTCATATGAGGGCAGATTGATGCAAGGCAGTTCGTAATAACTGAGTAGGGAACCGGATCTAAAATACTGGTGGTTGAATTCATAGACTTAACTGTACTAGTAATAAAATCGACTCCAACCATTTCAAAGTTCGAAAAGGTAAATTTCGGGGGATGTAAAGGCTGAGTGTCAACTGACTCAACTGGGGTATTAGAGATTAAGGAGCTGTATATGCCCTCAATCTTTCCAGTGAAATAATGTAAAAACTTATTACACTGGTCAACTGAGGAGTGAACAGTTGCCTTAGTTGGTTTGAGAAGATTATCAACAGTCTTAAATAAAGATTTAGAATTTGTTGCAGCATTCCCAATGATGCTTGAGTAATATGCTTTACGTGCAGTATTTAAAGCAGAATGGTAGGCAGCCTGATGTTGAGTGTAGAGAGATTGGTGTAACGTCAGGTCAGATTTCTTGTACTGCCGTTCTAATCGCCTTCCAGCTGCTTTCATTAAACGCAACTCAGGGGTATACCATGGACAGGATTTCCTAAATGTGACAGCCCGTTCACGCAGAGGTGCAGACTCATCCAAAAGTGCAGATAGTATGGAGTTATAGTGCTCAACGGAATTAGTAATGGGAAGCCCAGAGAGAGAAGTAGAAAAAAGAGTGAAATCCATGTGCTTGATGTTACGAAATTTAATAATGCGCTTAGAAATGTCTCGTGGAGACATGACATTCATGTCAAAAGTAATAAGTCTATGGTCACTTATACTCATATCTGTACCATCCAGAGATTGAATATCAACACCAGCAGAGCAAACCACATCCAAAATATGGCCCAACCTATGGGTCGGAAAAGTAACATGCTGTGTAAAATCAAAACCATCCAAGATGTCCAAAAATGTAACAGTATTAACACAATTAGGATTATCAATGTGAAAATTGATATCACCAGTCAACACCATAGCAGGACAGAGTGCAGAATATATTCTGTGTTAGGTGTTTTGCCTTGCTGAATGGCTTTATATAATTTAGAAACTAATTTATTTAGAGAGAATGATGTAATTAATGCTAGGAAAGTCTGTATGAACCCCAAATTGCATTTTTCAAATGTTATTTTTATATTTTGATCAAAATAATGCCTAACCTGTAAGTATCTATAGAAATCGTCTGGACCTAAACCATATTTGTTTTGTAAGAGTTCAAAACTCATAAATGTTCCCTTGTGCATAAAAGAGTAGTAGGTTGTAATTCCCTTTGAGACCCAACCTTTAAATCGTCCATCAAGGGCATTTGGTCTGAAGTCAGAATCATATGCACACCATCTATGAATTTTAGATGATTTTTTTAGGTCGCATACTTGCAATATTTTATTCCATGAGTTCAGAAGAGACTCATACATAACATCATTAGGGCCCAAGCCCTGAAAGGGCGCAGAGCCCTATTGTTCTTCTAAGGGTTTTTTGTTATTCTTCTTTATAATAATTTTTTTTTCAAGGTTTTTGCCACTTTTGGGGGCCTTAACGTGCTCAAAAACTCTTGAAACTTTGCACACTGGTCAGAACCCGCGGCCATTAGAGCCAGACTGAAGCTGGTACCCAGGCGTGGCAGGGGGGCTCGACAGCGCCCCCTGGAACGGGGTCCGAAAACTTGGTCCATAAATCAAACACGCTTGCATGAAATAATATGAAACTCGGTACACTTATAGATCTCATCGGTTCATATATCCTTCATGCTCTGACTTTTTACCCCAGCCCAACAGGAAGTCGGCTATTTGGCGTAGTTTAAAAAACACATGCAATGGAATTTAAAATACTCCTCCTAGACGATTCAAACAATCACCACGAAACTCGGTGTGCATGAAGTCAAGACATTGAGGATGAAAAGTTGCGAGGGGATTTTTGATATCTCGAACGGTTTGGCCGTGGTGAGGAAACTAATTTATGGCGAATATTGGAAACAGGAAGTGTGTTATAACATCCTCATACATTAACTGATCTTGATGAAACTTCAGCAGTGTGTTCGCTGTAAGAGGCCGATCACATGGATGTGACTATTGTGAGTCAACGTTATAGCGCCACCAACTGGCAGAAGGAAGTGTGTCACTTTCAAAATGCTTTGAAATCACCCTCTTATTTTTACCCGATTTGCTTCAAACTTCATCTGTATAATGTAAACACACGACAGATGTAGACCTGTGAAAGGATTATTGATATCTTTAATACTGTCGCCATGGCAACGCTTTAAACTTTTATATTCTTTTTGGATGCATTTGAGGCTCTTAACATGCTTCAAATTGCATGAAACTCAACATGCATTTGACATTTATTGTCTAATAGACATGTGCGAAGTTTCAGAAACGGGCGTGGTAAGGGGCTCAGTAGCGCCACCTTTAGTCAAAAATGGGGTATTAGTTTTACCTACAGTAACCAAACTCGGTACGTATATTCTTCTCTTCGATCCGGACAACTTTCTAATTTACAGTCATTAGCTCCGACCAACAGGAAGTCAGATATTTTGGTTTGAATGTGTACTGTTTGGAGCATTTTCCCTCTGCCCCTCTGCGTCTCTGTGTGTGTGTGTGTGTGAGAGAGGAGGGGGGCTAGTTTAGTTTAACCCTTTCTCTGCTGTGTACAAAATCTCTGGCACTTTTGAGGGCCTTAACATGCTCGAAAACTCTTGAAATTTTGCACACAGGTCAGAACCCATCAGGGCCAGGCTGAAGCTGGTACCCGGGCGTGGCAGGGGGGCTCGACAGCGCCCCCTGGAATGGGATTCGAACACTTGTCCGTATATCAAACACGCTTGCATGAATTAATATGAAACTCGGTACACATATAGATTTAATCGGGCCGAGCAACTTTCCCTGGGTCAAGTTTTACGCCAGCCCAACAGGAAGTCGGCTATTACGGGTTGATTGGAGAACGCTTGCTCTCGCATTTGAAACACTTCTCCTAGAGATTTCATCCGATGACCACGAAACTCGGTCAGCATGAAGTCAAGACATGGAGGATGATAAATTGCCAGGGGATTTTTGATATCTCGAACGGTTTGGCCGTGGCGAGGAAACAAATTTATGATTAAAAAAGGATGCATAAAGTGTGTTATAACTTAGTTATAGTTTAACCTACAGTAACCAAACTCGGTACGTATATTCTTCTCTTCGATCCGGACAAC
>NC_136881.1:39164804-39319804 GCF_949152265.1 Phoxinus phoxinus
AATTTCAGTAGTACTTTTTAATTGGGGTTGAGAATATAATTTCCGGTAATAATCCTCAAAACACTGTTGTATTTGTTCTAAGTTAGTTTGAATTTGGTTTGTTTCTGGATGTTTAATTTTAAAAATTGTTCTTTCCGCCTGTTGTTTCCTTAATCTATATGACAGAAGTTTAAGTGCTTTGCCTCCAGTATCATAGTATTGTTGTTTTGTGAAAAGAAGCTTTTTTTGAATGTCCTGTGTGCTTATTTCTCCTTTTTAACTTCGAACATTATTACTTTCACTGTATCTTTTAGAGAAGATGAATGTTCTTTCTGCAATTCTTTAAGTTTAATCTCAAGATCTAGTAATTTTTGTTTTTTTAATTTCTTTACATTAGAAGAAATTGCAATAATTTTCCCACGAAGCACTGCTTTTAAAGCATCCCATAAAATGACTGGTGAGACTGCATCAGTAGCCGCGTTTCCATTACCCTTCAAATTGCGCAAATTGAAATTGCGAATTGAAAATACGCCCAATGGAAACATGTCAATTTCGCAAAAACTCGCTTTTATCGCAAAAAAGTTTTTACGCTCGCATGAGGGGGTTTTTCAGGCAATTCGAAAAAGGAATATTTCGCAAAACTGCAATGGAAACAGTTTTTGCGCATTTACAGTCGCCTGACTTAGGAAGACGCGGTGTGTTTGGGGTCCGTGTACGCAAATAATAATAATTATCATCATTATTACTAGGCTACATATTTAGAAGACGCTTTTATCCAAAAAAGGAACAAAGCAATTCGTCAAATGTCATTCATAATACGGGTTAGACTATAATACAGGACTAAGATTATCACAAATAAACACAAGATTTTGACGCATATCCAAGGGTTTGTGGAGCGGAGTGTGGAACGCGCACTGGATGGCACGGAGGCGCGCACGCGAACACTTTTTCCTATCAACAGTGAAACAATTTAAAATCATATATAAAGAATCATTTCTGGACATACAGAAAATAATAATACATTATTTGTAACTACTTTTATTTGTTTAAACAATAACAAGAAAACGTTGTGCTTTTGTAAAATAAAATAAAACAATCAGGCGCGTTTTCATGATCTCCGTAAACTGGAGCGTGAGAACTGAAACAAAATATAGCCTAAAGCTTGAAATGTCCACTTTAAAACGAACAAATTCGAATCGAAAGCTAATACATTTTATTCTGATTAAGTAATCCGTATGAAAGGTGCATTTCTCTCTAAAAGCGCATCTGCTTAACAGCGGAGATGGAGATGTTTTTAGCCGACTTAGAAAACAATAGTTTAATAATAGGCCTATATTGGCTCTTCTCATTCAGCACTGCGGGAAAATATCAATTCCAGGTTCTAATTTGGCCTTAGAAAACCAGTAAAATCGACATGTTTTCCATATTAATTTGTGAATATTTTACATGTTTAATAAAGGGGCAAAAAGTAATTAAACAAAAATCTGAAAATTCGTCGATATTTACTTTTTTGCGCAGCAGTTGTGCATTTTTAGTTTTTCAATTACGGGTCTAAAAAGGAAAAAATGAATGGACACAAAAGTAGCCTACATGGATCGTTTGGAATAGGAGACAGAGTTCTTTATTAAATTCATAACAGAAACAATAATTAGCCTATAGGAATACTGGATTCTAAACTTCAAAGAAATGGCACAATCAAAACCTCAGAGCAGAAACGAGGGTGAAACACCCAGAAACTCCTTATTGTTCGGAGTATAAGGGTCTTTCCCTGCCATTAATGCTTGGATAACACGTAGGCCTACGTCTCCTTCCATTAGTAATAATAATGTCTAATGCGGTGGCTGTGAGATTATATAAACCAACGTCCGTTGCCGTGATTTTTTGAATGACTTATCGCGAGAGAAAAAAGGACGTTTTAGTTGCATAACATCGGTTAATGGAAACGCCGTCATTTCGCAATAGTTTTTATCGATATTTAGATAATAGCGCAAAACATTTGCGCAAATCTGTAATGGAAACGCGGCTATTGTCATTGTATTCCAGATAGGTTTCAATTTCGAATTTCAATTTGTTCATAATTTCCTTGTCATTCAGAATATTTGTATTTAATCTCCATAGAGTAGACTTTATTTTACCATTAAGGTTAAGGGATAAGTTAACCGGATTATGGTCTGAGAGTGCACTTATTCCAATGTCACAATTTGTCACTCGAAATATATCGCTTTTGAACATCAAAAATAAATCTATTCTGGAGTAAACATTGTGTGCCCCAGAATAATGAGTGTAATCACGCCCAGTTGGGTTAATTTCCCTCCATATATCCACTATTCCCACTTCTTTAAGGAAATTATTTACTTTTTTGTAAAAAAAATTAGTGTCAGGATTGCCATTTGAACTGTCTTTTTTCGGATTTAGTCGAATGTTAAAATCTCCCCCACATATTAGAACCCCTTGACTCTTTGTTGTCATTGTTTCAAGTACATGTTTGTAAAATGACCAATCACTACCTGGTGGAATATAAACATTGAACAGACTCACTAAGGTTCCCTCAATTTTACTGATTACCATTATGTACCTCCCTTCTTTATCTTTGTGTTCAGATATAAATTCAAAATTTACCGCACTGCACAACAAAATCGCCACTCCTCTACGTCTACCCAAGTCATGTGAGGAGAAATATACTTTTGTGTATCCCATTTTGTTTAATTTAGCATGTTCATTATCACTAAGGTGGGATTCTTGTATGTATGCTATCTGGACCTTGTCCCTTTTCAATTGAGATAACATTTTAGACCTCTTAACTGGGTTAAGTATGCCATTTATGTTAAGTGATACAAGTTTTATAGATCTATTGGACATGTGATTGTGTCAATGGTTAACCAAAAAAAAAATTAAACACGTTACTCTTCCCATCTCTGCGTGGAACAGCAGAGTACAATGAACAAAGAAACATACACAAAATACAAACAAACAGAACAACATAAAATATAACAAAATGTAAAAAGAAAAAGAAGAGAAAGAAAAAAAAAAAATGGGGAAAGTGACTTCCTGTGTAGGGGTCTACCCGTTTAGACCCTAGGCCCGAGGGGGCGTTCCAAGGCAAAACCCTTCAACTGGGTTCAGTGAAGGGGGTCCTTGTTGGTTCACAGCATCTTGAAAGCTCCTCTTACATAACCCATCTGATCAACCTTCACAATCTACTCACCACCATGTCTTAATAATAACGAAAAAAACACTTAGAGGTTCCCATCATTTCGTTTAAATTTTAGTCGGCTGTCGCGGCCGGGGTGGCCCTCCGAAATGTGCGAAGCCTACCCTTGTAGCTGGTGTCGCGAGAGGGGTCGCGTGTAGACTTCTTAGCGCGCCGATTCACTCGGGTCCAGGACAGCTGTTTTATCCGCTCAGCCAATGATGCCGGTGGCGGTGCTGGCATTGTCGTGATCGTGTATCCTCTTTTCACAAGGTCTGTGGCTGCTTCAGTTGGTGAGTCGTATATTCCGGTTCCATCTTCGTGCATCACGCGTAACCTCGCGGGGAATAACGTTTGAAACTTCACATTGCGCGCTTTCAACATCCTCTGAATTTCAGCTTACTCCTTTCTTTTAGCAATGATGGATGGCGGATAATCATGATCAAGATTTACATGACTGTCTTTCCACTTGAATCCTTTTACTCGCCACGCTTTATGCAGCAGCATCTCTTTCACCTTGAAGCTCAAAAACTTGACCACAATAGAGCGAGGTGGTGCACCAGCTGTTGGTTGAGGGCCTAGCGAGCGATGTGCTCTCTGAATTTGTAAGTCAGGCACTTCTTCCGACAATTGAAGGCCCTCGCGAAGAAGTTTGTCCACAAAAGACAGCATGTTATCAGAGTCTTTTTCGGTCTCTTCTGCCACCCCGTATATCCTTAGATTATCGCGTCTGCTGTGACTTTCCATTTCTGTTAGCTTCTTCTCTAACCTCGTGTGTAGCTTTAGCATCTACACTGCTGCATCCTCTGAGGCTTGTATCCGTTCTTCGGCTTTTTCGATCCGGTCTTCCGCCTCACCTAGTCTTTTATTAAGACCTGATATATCACTTCTTAGTTCCTCAAATTGCTGTCTGTTTTCTTGGCGAAATTGCCTCAGTTCTTGCAAAATTTCGACGTCCGTCATCTTTTGCTAGTTAGCCTTGACCGTCGAGGATAAAATTGTATCTTACTGTTCAGAATGCCTCAGAAATAAATTAAATGCTTACGGTAGTGTCTTGCCCCGTCCTTTAAGTTAAATTCTTACTTTATCATCACTATAAATGGGGCTTTTAGTCGTATTTCGCGGGTTACCTCGGGAGCTCTTTACTGTGCGACCGTCATGGCTGATGTTCCAGCCGGAAGCCCCTTTTATTCCTTTTTCTGAACAAATAATGTATTGACTACTATCAGAATGGAAGGACCATTTCACCCAGTATAAAAAAAATGTTTCTGAACAGGATTACCTACCCTAGCTTTAAGTGCCTGAAGAGATTGAACCTATTAAAATAGAAAACCCTCTGAGTATTTACAAAATTTGATGTAAAAATAGTGTCATCAAAAGAAAAAGAGTATTTTCTCCAATGTATATATTTTTTAAGGGTGTGAGACGACCATGCGTTTGATGATTCTGCCGTTTTGTTTCGACCAAATCCATCTTTTCTGCCTGAAGTGCTGCTTCTTCAGTTTGTGTATCAGTGAGTTAATTTGATTGATCTTCAGTGTTCGTACCAATTAGATCAGCCGCAGGATCACATCTTATCTTGAGCAAGCATTAAGGTGTTATGTGGCTGCTACCATTTTTCTTATACAAACAGATCAAACAGAGTTAATGTGGCTGTTATACTTGAGGCTCAGCCTGTCAGTATGTGACTTTGTTGATATATTATCTCAACCTATCTAGCTGATGCTGCGAGTATCCACTAGTGCAGGGTTCCTCAAATCCGGTCCTGAAGGGGCACTCCCCTGCAGAGTTTAGTTCCAGCCCAATCAAACACACTTGAAGAAGCTAATCAAAGTCTTCAGATTTACTGGAAGATTACAGGTAGGAGAGTTTGATCAGGGTTTGAGCTAAACTCTGCAGGACAGTGGCCCTCCAGGGCCGGATTTGAGGACCCTGGTCTAGTGCTTAGGCAACGCCTTTGGCAGTCATCAATAATTCACAGAACCACAGTTATCTATGTAACTAGCATTATGATTATTAATGTGTGGTTTTTGCTTTGAGGTTCCCTTAAACCCTCAGTAACACCTGGGATCCTTTCTTGAATGTTATTCAAATGATTGCTTTGCACCTCTGATTCTGACTAGAATAATATTTAACACTGAATTTCTCTTTCAGTACATCACTCGTGAGAAAATAACTTGTACATCTTATAACTTGGACGGTTTTAGTATCACACTCTTCTGAGCTATAGATATACATTCCACCACTGCATTTCAAACTCTTCCGACAAACCTTCTGGTGTGTTTTTTCTCTGTTTCTCTAATATTATGTTGGACCTTTAATATAAATGATAAAGACATGTACTGATATTATGACAATATCGCAATATAAAACCATGCGTATTATACTGCATTAATATTGGTTATCTAAAAACTATATTGCATATGCTTGTAAGAATTGTAACAATTTTGTATTTAATCTTACAGCAGTGATCATCAACATGCTGAACCCATAAAGACCTTTAGGTCAAATTTGAACAAGAAGTTTCAGTGTCTTTATGAGGGAACAGCAAAGCATGGAAACCCAACACTGCTGAATGAGATCTACACTGATCTCTACATCACAGAGAGTGATTGTGGAGAGATCAATAATGAGCATGAGGTGAGACAGATTGAGACTCAATCCAGGAGATCAGCAACAGAGGACACACCGATCAAATGCACAGATATCTTTAGTCCTTTACCTGGACAAGACAAACCTATCAGGACTGTGCTGACAAAAGGAGTCGCTGGCATTGGAAAAACATTCTCTGTGCAGAAGTTCATCCTGGACTGGGCCGAAGGGACAGAGAATCAGGAGATCCAGCTCATATTTCCACTTCCTTTCAGAGAGCTCAACCTATTGAAGGACAAAACACTCAGTCTTTCAGAGCTTCTTCATGTTTTTTTCCCTGAAACAACAGAAATGAAACCATTCAGTGGTGAATATAAAGTTGTCTATGTTTTTGATGGTCTGGACGAGTGTCGTCTGTCTCTGGATTTTAATGTGAAACTGTGTAATATATCTGAATCCGCCTCAGTGGACGTGCTGCTGACGAACCTCATTGCGGGGAATCTGCTTCCCTCGGCTCTCATCTGGATCACCTCCAGACCAGCAGCAGCCGATCTCGTCCCCTCTGAGTGTGTCCATCGAGTGACTGAGGTACGGGGATTCAATGATCCACAGAAGGAGGAATACTTCAGGAAGAGAATCAGCAATCAGAGTCTGGCTGATAAAATCATCACACACCTGAAGTCATCAAGGAGCCTCTTCATCATGTGCCACATCCCAGTGTTTTGCTGGATCTCAGCCACTGTTTTAGAGAAGATGTTGAGGAAATCATGGAAAAGAAAAATACCCAAGACTCTCACTCAAATGTACACACACTTCCTGATCATTCAGACCAACATCAAACAAGAGAAGGTCTATGAGAAGAAAGTGAAGGATGAAGACATGATCCTCAAACTGGGGAAACTGGCCTTCCAGCAGCTTGTGAAAGGGAACCTGATCTTCTATGAGGAAGACCTGAGAGAGTGTGGCATTGATGAGACGGAGGCATCAGTTTACTCGGGATTGTGCACTCAGATCTTCAGAGAGGAGTTGGGCTTGTATCAGAGGAATGTCTTCTGCTTTGTTCATCTGAGCATTCAGGAGCATTTAGGAGCTCTTTATGTGCTGCTTTCATTCCTGCTGAACAAGAGGGTTGTGCTCAATGAAAGCCTCAGCTCAAAACATGCACATGAGTTCACGTGTCACACGATATTTGACCTGCATCAAAGAGCCGTGGATGAGGCTCTGCAGAGTAGAAATGGACATCTGGATCTTTTCCTGCGGTTTCTTCTGGGTCTCTCACGGGAGTCCAATCAGACGCTCCTGAAAGGACTTGTGACGCATGTTAGTAAAATCTCGTTCAGTAAAGGGAAAACGGTTGAATACATCAAAACAAGAATAAGAATGAATCCCTCACCAGAGAAATCCATCAATCTGTTCCACTGTTTAAATGAACTGGGTGATCATTCTCTCGTAAAGGAAATCCAGGAGTGTCTCGGATTAGGAGGTCTTTCAAGCACCAGATTGTCCTCGTCACAGTGGTCAGCTGTTGTCTTTGTTTTATTAACCTCGGAGTGTTTGGATGAGTTTGAGTTAAAGAAATACATAAGCACCAGTCAAGGCCAAAACCTCACGTCACCAGATGAAGTACTTCAGAAGCTCTTGCCTGTAGTTAAAGCCTCCAGATCAGCTCAGTAAGTCTGAGGACAATCATCGTGTGTGTGTGTGTGTGTGTGTGTGTGTGGTAGTGATCTTTCTCTGTTCTATGATTATGAAGTGTAGTACTGAATATTAAATTACATACATTATGATATATTAGTAAATATATTGTCAAATATTTTTCTATATATGAAAAGTGGCAATTCCTTATGTATTATTCAGTATATTGTAATATTAACACAATATATTATTCTGTATATTTTCAAATATACTTTTAAACCATTTCATATATCGATCATTCATATTTGGTAAATATATTTTCTTTTCATAAGGGATAGTTCCTGCTGAACTGAGAGATTAAAGTGTGTGTTGTTGTTCTACAGGTTGTGGGGGTGTAATATCACAGCTGAAGGTTGTGCTGCTCTGACTTCAGCTCTGAGATCAAACTCACACGTCAGAGAACTGGATCTGACTGGGAATATAATAGGAGATAAAGGTCTGATGCTGCTCTCTGATAGACTGAAGGATCCTCACTGTAAACTGGAGAAACTGGAGTAAGATCATACATTAATCTTAACTGAGACAAGAATGTTATTTTAACCCTTTAATTCAATGAGTATTCTCTCATATCATGCGAAATCCGACTAGCGATCGGTTTCTAAAATCGTTGTCTCCGTTTCTGAGAAAATGAAGTTTTGGCGCTAGTACACTTCGCTATAGAGCGCGCTATGCGGAAGTAAAGACGCTGGCTGAGATTCTACCGGAAATACGACAGCAGCGTTCGTGCATAGACCCTATTGCATTACATTATATGTTTTAAAACTACAGAGCTTTGATCATAAAACTAAGCATTTAAATATCATCTTTACTAAGACACGTTATTGGCAGATATAGAGTGACAACTGATATTTACATGCATTTTATGTCAGTGGGTATCAACTCTGGTCCTGGGGATTATTTTTTTTTTTGCCGTGCAAATACCCTTATGGAACAAAAATATATGGGAATATACTGAAAAATATAATGCGATATATTGCATAATACATTTCCATATATGGGAAACTAGTGCTTATATTTTCAATATACTGCAATATATGCATTGACCATGCATGGCTATATATTAATACATATCAAATATGTATAAATGAAGACAAAAAATATACATATATATATACACACACACACACACATTCATGGAATGAGTTACAATAGATTTCTAGTTCCCAGCATGCTTTGCTTCTGACTGTTAAAAGAGAGCAAATGTTAAAATGAAGTGTTATTTAATGTGTTTTGCTCAATTTTAATATGGGGAGATCTGTTAATGTTTCATGATCTATTATTCTGGGATTTAAAAGATTTCCTGGTATGTGTGAGTTTTTGGGGTCATTGTGCTGAAGAGTAGAGCCTGTGGTGACGTTGACAATTGTCCAAACACCATTAATACTACAATTACTATATTTTAAAAGTAATGGCTGTGCACTCCTTAGCACAGTGATCGTCTTATGGCTAAATACATTAGTACATGCAGGTGTGCTAGTGCTTTTAACTAGCTTGAAATCATGAAACATTTATAATGGAAATAATTAAAAAATATAAGAAATATATTACATTATATAATATATATAATATATATATATATATATATATGTGTGTGTTTGTTACATGAGTAAATATATCTGCAATATATTACACATGCAGTACCATATCTGATCACATATACATCTATATATTATGAAGTGTATTACTGAATATAAAATGACATACATTATGATATATTAGTAAATATATCGTCACACATTTTCTATATATGAAAAGCAGCAATTCCTTATGTATTATTCAGTATATTGTAATATATTAACACAATATATTATTCTGTATATTTTCAAATATACTGTTAAACCATTTAATATATTGATCATTCATATATGGTAAATATATTTCTTTTCATAAGGGATAGTTCCTGCTGAACTGAGAGATTAAAGTGTGTGTTGTTTTTCTACAGGTTGAGATGTTGTAAGATTACAGCTGAAGGTTGTGCTGCTCTGGCTTCAGCTCTGAGATCAAACTCACTCCTCAGAGAACTGGATCTGTCTGGGAATATAATAGGAGATAAAGGTCTGATGCTGCTCTCTAATGGACTGAAGGATCATCTCTGTAAACTGGAGAAACTGACGTAAGATCATACATTAATCTTAACTGAGACAATAATAATGTTATTTTAACCCTTTAATTCATACTGTATCATATTTGATCTAAATTATCAACATGATCAAAAACCTGTTGCACACAATCTACTACTTGCCTTCTGTTGTCTGGTTGATGGTTTATAGTTTTTTTAGCAAGTAAAAGGCAAGTATAATTTAAAAACGTGTGCCTTCAGTGGGTCATGTGACTTTTTGCTGTGAAATCTTAAGTAAACACAAGAATAATCTTTATAATGTTAGAAATATTTCAAGATTATAATTTTCTGGACTGAAGCAACTTAGCTTTACTTGATTATCCATACATCTTTTTTGATAAATCATGTTCAAATGTATCAAATATGATCATCAGGCTTTTGAGGAAGGTTTATTAGTTCATCTCTCAATCATCATTGTATGTGCTCTATGCACGATCTCTTCCGCGTTTTGTCTCGGCACGCCCAGTTACATCCGGTGCTGCGTCGGAAGCCGTTTTTGCATTAGGTGGAGATAATGGCAAATTAGTAATTACTTCCAGCGGTTAACGTGAATGATGTTAACAATATTGTGAGGCAGCTGTCACTCCTGAGAGTATAAGAAAGAGACAGGCTTTAAATCATATATTTCGAGCTACATCGACAACTTTGAGGGTGAGTATTCTCTCATATCATGCGAAATCCGACTAGCGATCGGTTTCTAAAATCGTTGTCTCCGTTTCTGAGAAAATGAAGTTTTGCCGCTAGTACACTTCGCTATAGAGCGCGCTATGCGGAAGTAAAGACGCTGGCTGAGATTATACCGGAAATACGACAGCAGCGTTTGTGCATAGATCCTATTGCATTACATTATATGTTTTAAAATTACAGAGCTTCGATCATAAAACTAAGCATTTAAATATCATCTTACTAAGATACGTTATTGGCAGATATAGAGTGATGACTGATATTCATATGCATTTTATGTCAGTGGTTCTCAACTCCTGGGGATTCATTTATTATTATAATTTTTTTGCAGTGTAAATACCCTTACGGAACAAAAATATATGGGAATATACTGCAAAATATAATGGGATATATTACATAATACATTTCCATATATGGGAAACTAGTGCTTATATTTTCAATATACTGCAATATATGCATTGACCAGTGTTGGGAACGTTACTTTAAAAAAGTAATTAGTTATAGTTACTCACTACTTGTTCCAAAAAGTAACTGAGTTAGTAACTGAATTACTCTATAATAAAAGTAACTCGTTACCAGGGAAAGTAACTATTTGCGTTACTGTTTAAAAAAAAAGTTGCTATAATCTAAAGAATTTGGATTTTTGTGAGAAGTTTTCACAAGTCAGTTGAAATGAGTAGAACAGACGGGTGTTTGTACATAACGTTCGATATTTATTGCACGTCGACAGACAGCAAGAGGTTTATCCTGCACTTCAAGTATTATCTTTGTAAGAAAAGTAAACGGTTACACCATATAAAGTGCATAACTCTAGCAAATGAAATCAAACTCTCTCAACCTGAGACAACTGGTCAAGAAAACAACCTGGCGAACTAGCATCTGTGGTGGAGGTATCGGTGTTTTTTGCCACTAGCTTTGTAGATGCGCGTGTCAATGTGACATGCTTCATTAAATTAGAGTTGCTTACAACGGATGTCGACAAAGTCTTCGCTCCTGGACATAATGTACACATTACATGCACGTTCTTGCCTTTGACCACAATGAATTTGAAGTAGTGCTTATATCTCCACCAACTTTTCATCGGATTGCTCCTGACTCGCCATCTCTGCTGCTCCGTCAAATCTGTTTAGCGCGCGGTTGTGTGTGTGTGTGTTGCGCCTGGCGCGTGTGCTGGCTGTGTGTAAAAACACTGGCTCTGATTGGCTACCATGAAACATGACTCTGCCTTAGCCAATCATAATCGCTTACATCGTTATTAACCCACCTCCTCACTAGCTGCGAGCCAGGGAGCGTTCGGAATCGGATTACACAGTTTATTCAATCAGTGCATATAACGCACCGCATTTAACATCCAGTAACGTTAACGGCGTTGTAACGACGGGAAAAATAATTAGTTCGATTACCCCGTTACTGAAAAAATAACGTTGTTACCTAACGCCGTTATTTTAAACGCCGTTATTCCAAACACTGGCATTGACCATGTATGGCTAAATATTAATACATATAAAATATTTATAAATGAAGACAAAAATAGCATTACATGTAATATTTACAAAGTTGTATCCTTTATAGGCCCTATGCACAGCTGCACTACTTTCTGAACTTAAGCAGGGTCCTTTGTTTCCTGTCTGCCAGGATTGGCCAAACTGATTAATCCAGGTGTGTCTGATTATTGTTGTTGGTCAGACACACCTGGATTAATCAGTTTGGCTAATCCTGGCAGACAGGAAACAAAGGACCCTGCTTAAGTTCAGGAAGTAGTGCAGCTGTGCATAGGGCCTATTGTGTATATATATTGCACATACATGTTCCCATATAAATGTGAATGTATGTTCACACACATACTTTATATACACACACATTCATCGAATGAGTTACAATAGATTTCAAGTTCCCAGCATGCTTTGCTTCTGACTGTTAAAGGAGAGCACATTTTAAAATTAAGTGTTTAATGTGTTTTGCTCAATATTAATATAGTGGGAGATCTGTTAGTGTTTCATGATATATTATTCTGGAATTTAAAAGATTTTCTGGTATGTGAGTTTTTGGGGTCACCATTTTGCTGAAGAGTAGAGCCTGTGGTGAGGTTGACGATTGTCCAAACACCATTAAAACCTAGTAGGGATAACTGCAGCCTGGAGCAATGGGTGTGCATAAAGGTAGGACAGGGATGGGGCGTGCCAAAAGTAATGGGGTGTGCCATAAGGTCTTTACAATTAGATGCGAAAGCTTCATGTTCCGCATAAAAGCGAGCCATAAACTTAATTACCATTGGCCAACACATAATTCTATGAGACCAAATACCTTTCTTTTACTGTAAAAATAGATATAATGATATTGAGAATATTACCTTTGATTTGAATACTACCGTTACCTTCGGAACTTCTGCATGGCACAGGTTACATGAGGTTGTTGTGGCAAAAATTCATTAAACAAACATCACTGCGTAAGAGACACTCAGAGTCAAATTATAAAAAGAGAAGTATTTATTCTTGCAAGAATAGGAGCAGTCTAATACACAGTTGTTACCCTGTGCAGAAGAGTGACACCCCCCAGACAGACTGAACCACCTTTTTATCCTAGTTCTTCCAAGGTCTTCTTCCCCCAGAGCCTTCCTCCCAGTAGTTTTCCATAGACAAAGGAACCATATCTAGTTTAGATTCGTCACTAGTTGGCCCACTAAGCCCCCCTGCATCAAATGGCCTTCTGACACCGGGGTCAGAGGTCCTTGTTCGTCTGTTTTCTGGAGTGTCTCCCCCTTCTACCTCCCCAGGTACATAAACGCATAGATCTGAGAGCAGTTCCCTGTTCTCACACTGTACTGCAAATGGCAAAACACATGGCATTTCTTTGCAATCTACTAAGAGTCCATGAAAAATAAAACAGGTCAATGAAACATAGAATCTTGCCATAACAATGACTTGCTAAAAATGGCTCTAAGGTGACTAAAACATGACGAGACGTTTTCGAGTTTTCGTTGACGAGACGTGACGGAACGAAAATTATTGTAAGTCTGACGTTCACAATGCATGTCATTTCTGCCTATTTTGCGTGAAATCTGTCTGTTTAGAGCTAAAAAAGTATCAGCAATGCTGCCGCTTCCTATCCTTGTTTTGGGTACGCCCACCACCCGGCTGCCGCCATGCCGCGCACCACAACAACAACACACCTGCGGCTGCGGCTAGTCACTCGCAACACATCTTCGAAAGACCATGGTGGCGACGCCAATAAACGGGCTTGGTGGTTGGAAACGACGAGATGATTTATGGACATTCTTTCAGTATAATCCCTCAGAAAGAAAAACGGAATGCATAGTATTGGTAGACGACGGTAAATGTGGCCACAAATGTTTGCAACATTGCAGTTTGCACAAGTTAAACATAGACAGGGTTGTATGATGTTTGTGTATACAAATAATATGCAACTTGTTGTTGCACTGGCAGACAAGTTGAAGCACAAGTTGTAGAGCATAAGTATGTGTTCTTCAATAGCTTATATTTTGGGCACGTTGTTCATTGCACTTTAGCAATTTCTCAAATAAAGCCACAATTGCCAAAGTAAGAATGTTTTTATTCCTGGCTTTTTTGGAGTAAAACAGTGATTTCACTGTTACCACTTTATCTGTGTAATGTTTTAGTAGCTCAAAGTGTTTTGCTGTTTAAACTTTAAACCATTCCTTTATTACTGTGATTACTGGTAAAAAAATTTTTTAGAAGAGCATCAATTCATGGAAAAAATATTGAAATATGGGGATAAAAGGTTTCTGCCCAATGCGACAATGAAGTACAGCTTGGCAGCACTGCATCTCCATCAACGAGAAAGTCTAGTTTTTTATGCAAAGGTTTTAAGGTTAACTGTTGTTTTATGAATTGCAACACTTGCTACAATTTGTCAAACCTAAGCCCATTTCCAATACTTTTTAACCTAAATTAATTTGTTAAAGACTACTTTTTTTTTTTTTACTAAAACTTGACTAAAATCTTTTTGTGTTTTCGTCGACTAAAACTTGACTAAAACCATCAAGTTTATAAGTGACTAAAACTAAAAAGCATTTTCGTCCATAAGAGACTAAGACTAAAACTAAAAGGGCTGCCAAAAACAACACTGGTTTCGCGTCAGCCATCCCTATCCTCAGCACAGTGATCGTCTTTTGGCTAAACACATTAGTACATGCAGGTGTGCTAGTGCTTTTAACTAGCTTGAAATTATGAAACATTTATAATGAAAATAATAAAAAAATAATATAGCTGCAAGCAGAGATTACGGGCCCAAGCCGGTGGCACCGCCACCCCGGTGCCTTTAGTTGCACTAAAGGCACCAGGAAGACGGTGCCACCGGCTTGGGCCCTCCATCGCTGCTTGCAGCTATATTTATTTATTTATATATATATATACATTTTATATAGATATAAAAATCCGCCACCCCGGTGCCTTTAGGGTTCCTGTGCACAACGGGCAATAACGTAACTCCGCTTTGACTGTCCAGAAGAAGTCTGCTTTAGAGCTTGCATCAGTGTGGGTTTTGCAAAAGTGCGCATCGAGGGCACATATCAACCACAAAGTATGCGTGAGCACCCTTCTGAAACCTAAAATGAAAAATTAGACACCCTACAGTCTCATGGACTTAACGGACACATGAAATTAGCAGCCATTGTAAGTACACAACACCGAAAATTCCTATGAAGTGTGGTATATATATTCATTGAAATTACTGTACTTTAAAACACTTGTTTAAAAGAAAAAACACATGTATACATAGTATAAAACACTAGATGGCACAGTATACCTATTTTTAATAGAGTCTTTCTGCCCCCCTCCCCACACACACAGACAGGGGGGGGCTGTCTGTGTGTGTGCCCTCCCTCCCCTCCCCACAAACACACACACACACGGGGGGGGGGGGGGGCAGACAGACAGACACACACACACACACACACACAGAATGGCAGGGGGAACTCCGTCAGAGAGAGACAAAACCACATTCAAACCAAAATATCTGACTTCCTGTTGGTCGGAGCTAATGACTGTAAATGAGAAAGTTGTCCGGCTCGATGTGCACAAAATACATACCGAGTTTTGTGACTGTAGGTAAAAATAACCCCCCCACTTTAGTCAAAAGCATCTTGAAAGTGACACACTTCCTGCTGCCAGTTGGTGGCGCTATAACTTTGACTCACATTAGTTACATCCATGTGATCGCTCTCTTACAACAAACACGCTACTGAAGTTTCATCAAGATCAATAAATGTATGAAGACGTTATAACACATCGTGTTTCTCTTTTCTCGCCATAATTTTGTTTCCTCGCCACGGCCAAACCGTTCGAGATATCAAAAATCCGTCCGCAATTTAGTATCCTCAATGTCTTGTCTTCATGTTGACCGAGTTTGGTGGCGATAGGATTATTTTTCTAGGAGGACTATATATAATTCCAGGGGCATGCGTTTTCATACAACCCATAATAGCAGACTTCCTGTTGGACTGGCGTAAAACTTAGAGCACGAAAGTTGTTCGGCCCGATGATATCTATATGTGTACCGAGTTTCATACTAATTCATGTAAGCGTGTTTGATATATGGACCAAGTTTTCGGACTCCGTTAAAGGGGGCCCGGGTACCAGCTTCAGCCCGGCCCTGATGGCCGCGGGTTCTGACCTGTGTATAAAGTTTCAAGAGTTTTCGAGCACGTTAAGGGCCCCAAAAGTGCCCGAGAAGTAGCACACAGCAGAGAAAGGGTTAAACTAAAGCCCCCCTCCTCTCTCACACACACACAGACACTGAGAGAGACTGGCAAAATTCTGAGATTTTCTTCCATTCAAACCAAAATATTTGACTTCCTGTTGGTCGGAGCTAATGAGTGTAAATTAGAAAGTTGTCCGGATCGAAGAGAAGAATATACATACCGAGTTTGGTTGCTGTAGGTAAAACTAACACCCCATTTTTGACTAAAGGTGGCACTACTGAGCCCCTTACCACGCCCGTTTCTGAAACGTTGCACATGTCTATTAGATAAGAAATGTAAAGTGTCTGTCGAGTTTCATGCAATTTCAAGCATGCTAAGTCTCTAAAACATCAAAAAAGAATATTAAAGTTTGATGCGTTGCCATGGCAACAGTATTTAAGATATCAATAATCCTTTCACAGGTCTACATCTGCCGTGTGCTTACATTATACAGATGAAGTTTGAAGCAAATCGGGTAAAAATAAGAGTGTGACACACTTCCTGCTTCCAGTTGGTGGCGCTATAACTTTGACTCACAATAGTCACATCCATGTGATCGGCCTCTTACAACGAACACACTGCTGAAGTTTCATCAATATCAGTTAATGTATGAGGATGTTATAACACACTTCCTGTTTCCAATATTCGCCATAAATTCGTTTCCTCGCCACGGCCAAACCGTTCGAGATATCAAAAATCCCCTGGCAAATTTTCATCCTCAATGTCTTGACTTCATGCTGACCGAGTTTGGTATTGTTGGGATGAATTCTCTAGGAGGAGTATTTAAAATGCCAGAACATGTGTTTTTAAACTACCCTAAATAGCCAACTTCCTGTTGGGCTGGCGTAAAAAGTAAAAGCACGAAGGATATATGAACCGATGAGATCTATATAGATCTGTATACTGATTTTTATATTATTCCATGCAAGCGTGTTTGATTTATGGACCAAGTTTTCGGACCCCGTTCCAGGGGGCGCTGTCGATGTCGATTGCATTATATATTTCTCTATATATGTGTGTTTATGTTGCATGAGTAAATAATCTGCAATATATTACACATGCAGTACCATATCTGATCACATATACATCTATATAATATGAAGTGTATTACTGAATATAAAATGACATACATTATGATATGAAAAGCAGCAATTCCTTATGTACATTTTCTTTTCATAAGGGATAGTTCCCGCTGAACTGAGAGAATAAAGTGTGTGTTGTTGTTCTACAGGTTGATATGTTGTAATATCACAGCTGAAGTTTGTGCTGCTCTGACTTCAGCTCTGAGATCAAACTCACTCCTCAGAGAACTGGATCTGACTGGGAATATAATAGGAGATGAAGGTCTGACGCTGCTCTCTGATGGACTGAAGGATCCTCACTGTAAACTGGGGAAACTGGAGTAAGATCATACATTAGTCTTAACTGAGACAAGAATAATGTTATTTTATTTTTGTTATTTATGTTATTTTTTTAACCCTTTAATTCATACTGTATTATATTTGATCTAAATTATCAACATGATCAAAAACCTGTTGCACACAATCTACTACTTGCCTTCTGTTGTCTGGTTGATGGTTTATAGTTTTTTTTTTGTGCAAATTTTAAACTGTGTCCTTCAGTTCGTGGGTCATGTGACTTTTTTGCTGTGAAATCTTTATGGATTTTTAAAGGGCACCTATTATGACATTTAAAATGTTCCTAATGTTGTTGTGGGAGTCCCCAACAACAGTTTTACATGCATGCAATGACAAAAAACACTTTTGTTTTCGTATAATATGCATTTATTTTTACCTGATTTGCTCACCGACTCCCAAATGAATCGTTCAACGACTCGTTTTTCAAACCCCTCCTCTGCGCGACGCTAATCTGCGTTGATTGGTCAGATGGCCCAGCAGTGTTTACAGCGATAATACTTATTTTTAACACGGAGTGCAATGATGCTTTTATCAATTAAATTGTATTATAATAATGATTATAGTCCACTGCTTTATAGTTTGTAGTAAAAAACGAAAAATAAGATAAAGAATTTAATGTTATGCTAGCGAGCATAGCCCAGAGTTCATATTGTAAAAGCACAATCAGTCTTTGTTTGCATTAGCCCGATGCATAAACATAACGTTTTTACAAAAAAAAAATGCAGTTACGTTACTACGAGGTATTACTCTATTCTTTAGACAACTCCGAAAACAACGACAAACACTTCACATATCTCAATACAATTGCCATTGAAGACCTAGAAGCTAAACGGTGCTTGCACAACAAACAAAATAATTATTAAGCATGCTACATAAAATATAAAAGCAAAAATTATTAATAACACTTACAGGTTGTGATATGGAGGAGGAAGCTGATGCAAATACACTTGGAACTGAACCTTCCTTCAATATCAGCCAGCTCGCGAATCCAAGTTTGATTGCATTTAAAAAGCAATCGTCTTCAAAATGGCGCGAGCAAAGCACAAGGCGGACTATACTTCTGTGGTATAGTTGTATATATGAATTGTAGCCACTTAGTCTTCAAATGCTCCTCCTTGGGCAGATGAAAAAAGTTTGCTTTTGAGCCGCACTTCAGAACACAGTGTCTCGTCGCCATGATATTTCCCTGCTGGCCTTGGAGCGCAATAAGTGGGCGTATCGTATTCAAATAACTTGACAAGTTGACGTCATCTAGTCAGAGAAAAAGCTTCGGTCTTCTAACGATTCATAAAAATGACTCAGAGTCGACTCTCACTTTTGAAAGACAATAACTTTATATACGGTGCACTTTCATATTTCAAACTTTGCAGGATGTTTTTGTTCACTTAGATCTATGTTACACACTACATGAAAGGTAAATTTCAAAATTCCATAATAGGTGCCCTTTAAGTAAACATAAGAATAACCTTTATAATGTTAGAAATATTTCAAGATGATCATTTTCTGGACTGAAGCAACTTAGGTTTACTTGATTATCCATACATCTTTAAAAAAAAAATCATGTTCAAATGTATCAAATATGATCATCAGGCTTTTGAGGAAGGTTTATTAGTTCATCTCTCAATCATCATTGTATGTGCTCTATGCAGATCGCTTCCGCGTTTTGTCTCGGCACGCCCAGTTACATCCGGTGCTGCGTCGGAGCCGTTTTCGCATTAGGTGGAGATAATGGCAAATTACTAATTACTTCCAGCGGTTAACGTGAATGATGTTAACAATATTGTGAGGCAGCTGTCACACCTGAGAGTAAGAAAGAGACGGGCTTTAAATCATATATTTCGAGCTACATCGACAACTTTGAGGGTGAGTATTCTCTCATATCATGCGAAATCCGACTAGTGATCGGTTTCTAAAATCGTGGTCTCCGTTTCTGAGAAAATGAAGTTTTGCCGCTAGTACACTTCACTATAGAGCGCGCTATGCGGAAGTAAAGACGCTGGCTGAGATTCTACCGGAAATACGACAGCAGCGTTCGTGCATAGAGCCTATTGCATTACATTATATGTTTTAAAATTACAGAGCTTTGATCATAAAACTAAGCATTTAAATATCATCTTACTAAGACACGTTATTGGCAGATATAGAGTGACAACTGATATTTATATGCATTTTATGTCAGTGGGTATCAACTCCTGGGGATTTTTTTTTTTTTTTTTTTTTTACCTCTGCAAATACCCTTACGGAACAAAAATATATGGATATATACTGCAAAATGTAATGCGATACATTACATAATACATTTCCATATATGGGAAACTAGTGCTTATATTTTCAATATACTGCAATATATGCATTGACCATGTATGGCTATATATTAAAGGTGCAGTCTGTAAGAATGACAACTAGTGGTCGAAATAGGTACTGCAGTCCAATTCAAAATTCAGACTCGACGCTCACACGGGTCGCCAGTTTGAGCACACGCAACAGGAACGAGCGCAATGGACAATGAAAATTGGTAATGTGGAGTATCGTAGACCAAAACAATAACAAACATTCCAGCCTGGAAACACACATTTCAAAGTAAAATAACTGGCGGTAGAAGTGTTTTTCAGAGAAACAAGTATTTGAACTTAGCATGTTTCCTCAATATATGCAAACATATTATGGTATTTTTCTTCTTTGGTAGAGTGAAAAAGTTACATACAGCACCTTTAATATATAAAATATTTATAAATGAAGACAAAAAATATACATATATACACACACACTCACATTCATGGAATGAGTTACAATAGATTTCTAGTTCCCAGCATGCTTTGCTTCTGACTGTTAAAAGAGAGCAAATGTTAAAATTAAGTGTTATTTAATGTGTTTTGCTCAATATTAATATAGGGGGAGATCTGTTAGTGTTTCATGATCTATTATTTTGGAATTTAAAAGATTTTCTGGTATGTGTGAGTTTTTGGGGTCATTGTACTGAAGAGTAGAGCCTGTGGTGACGTTGATGATTGTCCAAACACCATTAAAACTACAATTACTATATTTTAAATGTAATGGCTGTGCACTCCTTAGCACAGTGATCGTCTTATGGCTAAATACATAAGTACATGCAGGTGTGCTAGTGCTTTTAACTAGCTTGAAATTATGAAACATTTATAATGGAAATAATTAAAAATATAAGAAATATATTACATTATATATTTCTCTATATATGTGTGTTTGTTACATGACTAAATATATCTGCAATATATTACACATGCAGTACCATATCTGATAGTGATGGAAGTGGAGATTAAAGTGTGTGTTGTTGTTCTACAGGTTGAGGAGGTGTAAGATCACAGCTGAAGGTTGCGCTGCTCTGACTTCAGCTCTGAGATCAAACTCACTCCTCAGAGAACTGGATCTGACTGGGAATATAATAGGAGATAAAGGTCTGACGCTGCTCTCTGATGGACTGAAGGATCCTCACTGTAAACTGGAGAAACTGACGTAAGATCATACATTAATCTTAACTGAGACAAGAATAATGTTATTTTAACCCTTTAATTCATACTGTATCATATTTGATCTAAATTATCAACATGATCAAAAACCTGTTGCACACAATCTACTACTTGCCTTCTGGTGTCTGGTTGATGGTTTATAGTTTTTTTAGCAAGTATAATTTAAAACGTGTCCCTTCAGCTCGTGGGTCATGTGACGTTTTGCTGTGAAATCTTTACGTATTTTTAAATAAACATAAGAATAATCTTTATAATGTTACTAATATTTCAAGATGATAATTTTCTGGACTGAAGCAACTTAGCTTTACTTGATTATCCATACATCTTTTTTGAAAAATCATGTTCAAATGCAGTACGTACCGTGGGGTTTCAGTCAGGGCCTTCAGTAACGATCTCCACTCCCCCTACTGATGAACATATTCGGTTTTGATTAAAAAAAAACGATACGAGTGCGTATCAGAACCCAAAACCTCTGACACGCTTGGCACAAGTTCTGCCACTAGACCATTACAGTACACGACATCAGTTTAAGTATCAATGGATTTAGTCACATGGAAATTCTCAAATGTACCCTAAAGGACCCAATGTACTATTGAAATTGATTTCTGGACATCGTAATGTTATTTTTCCCGAAAATTGTTATTGTATACATGTATTGTATCTGATTTAACATTATATAGCAACCTCCCCCCACCCATGTTGATGACATCAGCGCGGGCTAGCCTTCGACACATCGCTGGGCCTCTGGGGCGTTCAATCACAATTTGATTGGCTGTTAACACACATCAGTCAAAGTTATGATCAAATGGAAAATGGCAGCTTCAACGGAAGGCTAGCTATATTACTAGTTCTGGTCCACGGAGCTGCGCTTAGATGACATATGTAAAATCCAGCTCAGACTCACAAAAACTAACCATATTCTTTCTGGAAAGATAATCCTAACGTACTGATAGACTTGAATTTAGACATGTTCAGACACAATTTAATTTAATTAAGAAAAAATAAATATTTTTGATTTTGACAGGGCCAGCAGAGAAGGCCCTGCTGGCTCTGACCGCACACCACTGTTCAAATGTATCAAATATGATCATCAGGCTTTTGAGGAAGGTTTATTAGTTTATCTCTCAATCATCATTGTATTGCATTACATTATATGTTTTAAAATTACACTTTGATCAGAAAACTAAGTATTGGCAGATATAGGGCCCTATCTTGCACCCAGCGCAATTGACTTTGAACACCGACGCATGTATCATTCCTATTTTGCACCCGCGCACAGCGGACTTTTCCCTCCACAGACACACGTCGATAAATTAGGGAATGAACTTGCGCTCGCGGGGGAGGTTCAGTGCAAAGAGGAGGCGTGTTCCGGCGCTAACGTTCCCTGGTGCTATTTTCCAGTTTTAGAAAGCAAATGCACCACTGACCAGGAAAAAAACAGCCTAAAGACAGTGGCGCGTTGCTAGTTAGTGATATGGTATTTTAAGGGCGCGTGCTTGGCCATAATGTAGCGTGTTAACGCGCATCCACTTTGATTCTCTAATATAAACAGACGCAGCAGTTTTCATTTTTGCAAATCATACATTATTACAAGGAAAAATATTAACACACGAGGGAAATCATTGTTGTGATCGTGAAGATGTGAAAAAGATCTACCGGTATCTAGATTTAAAAAAAAAAAAAAATCTAGATTAGGCTACACATTTACCCAAATTATACGCCTGTTTAACCGAAGCTAATTTGGGTGGGTTTCTCCCATCATCCCCAATGTCACTTCTCTGTGTTTTACGGCCCTGACAAGAACGTCGGCCTCCTCGGCTGTGAACCGCTCCTGGCGTGCGCCTGGCAAATCCGCCGTTATAATAGCGATCCGCCGTGGAACAAGGGCGCCGGCTCTTAAAGGGAATGTGAGAGGACGCTCTGATTGGTTTATTTCACGTTACGCCCAAACCACACCTATGAATAATGAAGCTACTTCAGACCAACCCCTTTTAGATTTGCGCCAGGCGCAAGTCATTTATCCCGCCGGGAAAATAGCGACAGCACCGGGATCCGCCCACAAAGTTACTTGCGCTTTGCGCTGAAACACTTGCGTTTCAGATCGTTAAAATAGGGCCCATAGTGACGACTGATATTTATATGCATTTTCTGTCAGTGGTTCTCAACTAATTTGCCCTGTTTAATAAATCTGGCCCTTAGTAAACAATATCTCAGTCTCTCTGTGGTTGTGTAGTTCCTGCTGAACTGAGAGATTAAAATGTGTGTTGTTGTTCTACAGGTTGAGGTGGTGTGAGATCACAACTGAAGGTTGTGCTGCTCTGGCTTCAGCTCAAAGATCAAACTCACACCTCAGAGAACTGAATCTGTCTGGGAATAATCTACGACATGCAAGTGTGGAGAGTCTCTCTGCTTTAAAAGATAATCCACATTATAAACTGGAGACACTGCAGTAAGTATTGATTCCTTTCATATCATATAATAATGTCATGAACTAGTCAATCCTCTGAACAGATGTGTCAGTAATGCATGTGTTACTGACTGTGTTTTATTTCACTGACAGATATTAGATGATGGTGAATATGGAGCCACTATAGAGACATGATCATCAACACTGAAGTCACGTGACCTTTACTGGTTCTCTTTCTAACATTCGTTCGGTATCTCACTATGGGAACGCCTCTGGGCATGACCGATCTTGGAAGCACCAATTACACCACGTCTGCCAATCATGGCAGACCAATCGCTGCAGCGATTAGGGAGTCCCGCCTCCCTGTATATAAACCGCAGCTACCTGCCATTTCGTCATTCTCGCTCTCTTCCCCGTGGAAGATTTCGGAAGCTGTCCTCAGCAGACTTGGGAATTATTGCTTAACAGTTTCTTGACGGAGCCGAGAGGTAACGTCCCTAACGCAATCAATTTTGAGTTGTTGATTGACTTTGTCACTTAAGAGTGTGATAACTAACGTGTCAAGACGAGTTTTCCTGCTCTTAAGTTAAAAAAAAAAAAAAAAGCTCTCTATCGCAGCACAGCTCCGTACTAGTTGTCACGTTGTGGTGTAACTTACCGTACGAAGAGAGTGCAAGCTCTATCGTGGCTACCGCGATAGATCCGGAGAGCCCCGGAGGAAAGGGTCGTCCTCCGCACCCGTGTGCTTGTGGAATGTGGATTTCTGCTAGGGGTGCACAGAGAGGAACCCATGGATTGTCCTCAGACCACCAGCTCATGGGCAGAGATGATGGAGAAGGTGTCACCCGTCCTTTCCACGCTGTTTGATGACCCGTTAGCGGGAGAGGAAGATGACGAGGTATTGTCGAACATCCTCGAGGATGAGGAGGACGACGAGGAAGATGCCATTCTTCCCCCGAACCAGTCCCGGCCACCGAGTGCACAGGATGAGAGTTCACCCTCCCCTGTACAGGTGGACACGGATCTAATCGAGGTCTGTCGCAGGGCCGCGGCGAGATTGTCTATCGACTGGCCTTCTCAACAAGCAGGTCAAGGGGCTGAAAGAGACCTGTATGATGGAAAGAGGCTCCCGTCACGTCTCCCGCCAGCCAGGCAGTTTATTTCAGCCGTCCCAGCCTGTGTTGCTGAGATTAAAACGTTTTGGGACAAGACTTTTTCACATCGAGTGCCCGTTAAGGGTTTCTCAAGGCTGGATGTTCAGGGAATGGACGATCTAGGGATGGCAGATCCTCCCCCTGTGGAAACATCAGTAGCGAATAATTTGCACCCGAGCCGCAGGGCGGCGCTCTCTTCAACCGGAGCCTCGCTGCCAGGAAAGACAGAGCGCTTCGCCGCCTCTGTTTTTCAAAAGATCTACAAGTCAACTGCGCTGTTGGTTCGTGCTTTGAACGTGACGTCCCTCCTTACAGCCTATCAAGCGGAGCTATTTGATGAGATGGGTCGTCAGCTGGACTCCGGATCTCCCAACCCAGTGCTCTGGGAGGAGATATGCGTCATCGCAGATTTAAACCTGCGCACGTCCCGCGGAGCAGTTCAAAGTTGTGGTCGGAATATGGGCTTAGCAGTTGTGGGAGAGAGATCGCTGTGGCTGGGTTTTTTCAGGACTCTCTGACAAAGAGAAAGTGGAGTTTTTGGATGCCCGCATAGATCCAAAGGCCATGTTCGGCACGGCGGCAACGGCAATGCGTCAGCAGTGTGACCTGCGGAAGAAGGAGGGAGAAGCTTTCCAGGTCTGTCTCCCCAGAAAACCGGCTGCCTTATTACCCGAGCCGGCCGAATTTCAAACCCTCAGGGAGGTGAGGGCACTCAGATTATCAGCCTTCCCGCCCCGCGCCACCGCAACAGCAGGATAACGCGGCTCCGCAGTCAAAGCCCGGTTTCGTTCGGCCGAAACAGTCGTTCGCGGCCGCAGCTGCGAAACACCGATCGGCTGCCCCTCAGGAGAATAAGAAGAGGCGGTCTACCTGATACGCCAGTCTGGCGTCAGGAAGGGTTGGGAGACAGCACCCAGGGTTTATCTGTCCCATCCCTTCAGAATGATTCCTCTCTCCCTCCCGCGGGGAAAGGAGAAGGAATGCAGAGGTGAAATGTGTTCGTGTGTACAGTTCAGAGTGTGAGTTCAGAGTGTGCGGGATTGTGGCCAGTTTTCCACTAGTGCCCCCCAAGAGTTTGTCTCCCCCTCCACCTTCGAGGTTTGTTATGAGGGGAGAAGGTCTAACGTTCATAAGCATCCCATCAAAAATAAAGTTTTCTCTGACGCATCCAGGTCAAGGACCAAGGGCGCAGAGTGGGATAAAAAGAGAAAAAGATCACAAAAAAATCACTAAAACAATCACAAATGAATACCACTATAACTCCTTCACTGGAGTGGTATTGGTTCTCAAGAATCATCACGTATTGTTCAGGACAGACAATACAACGGTGATTGCCTACATAAATAGGCAGGGAGGAGTTTGTTGTCACATGCTTCACATGTTAGCGAAGAGACTAATAATGTGGAGCAGCAGGTCTCTCCTCTCATTTCGCGCGATGCATGTCCCGGGAATAATGAACAGGGGAGCGGATCTACTATCCAGAGGGAATCCTCTGTACGGGGAGTGGAGACTCCACCCCCAGGTGATCCTCGTGTTATGGGAGAGATTCGGCCAGGCTGCCGTAGATCTCTATGCATCGCGCGAAGACGCTCACTGTCCCCTGTTCTTCTCCCTGGCCAACGACGATGCACCATTGGGTGTGGATGCGCTAGCCCACGAGTGGCCAGACGTGTTGCTATACGCGTTCCCACCGTTGAGCTTGATCGAGCCGACATTACAGAGGGTTCGGGAATGCAGACATGTGATGATTCTGATCGCGCCTTACTGGCCGGGGAGACTGTGGGTGGCGGAGATTGCGCAACTGCTCTACGACCAGCCATGGCTGTTACCAGCGCACAGGGATCTTCTCTCACAAGCAAGGGGGGAAATATTCCATCCCTCCCCTCAGAAACTAGCTCTCTGGGCCTGGCCCGTGAGAGGGTGAATCTGAGCACAGCCGGGTTACCTCCGAGGGTTATTGAGACGATTCAGAACGCGAGGGCTGCCTCGACACGTTCTTTATATAATCTCAAATGGGGAGTTTTCGAGGAATGGTGCGCAGATAAGAACATTGTTCCTTTCCTGTGTTCTGTTTCGGACGTGCTGTGTTTCCTTCAGGACCTCCTGGATAAAGGCAGAGCTTTTTCCACGGTTAAGATTTATCTGTCCGCTATCTCGGCATGTCATGTGGGGATTGATTCAGGCACTATGGGCCAACACCCCCTGGTCTGTAGATTCATGAGAGGTGCACGCAGATTGCACCCAGTATCAAAGCCACTGGTCCCACTATGGGATTTGTCTGTGGTCCTGAACGCGCTCTCAAAACCTCCTTTCGAGCCCATTGATAAGATGGACTTAAAGCTGCTCGCTTTAAAGACGGCTCTACTACTCGCTCTTACAACAGCAAAGAGGGCGAGTGAGGTGCATGCTCTATCAGTTCACCCCTCATGTATGAGGTTCGCTCCGGGTGGTCAAAGAGTACTTGGTAGAACTAACCTGGCGTTCGTGCCCAAGGTATACGATCACGCGGATAGAGTAAGATCAGTGGACTTGTTGGCTTTTCATCCACCTTCTTTTCTCCAGAGGAGGAGAGGCTAAACTGTTTATGTCCGGTTCGTACACTGTGTATGTATGTACAGAGAACCCGCACATTGCGTAAGAGCAACCAGCTGTTTGTCTCATGGGCAGACTCTTGCAAGGGAAAACCTATCTCCCGTCAACGCCTTTCCCACTGGGTGGTAGAGGCTATCGTGTTATGTTACAATAGCATGAATTTAGAGCCCCCAGTAGGTCTACAGGCGCATTCTACTAGAGGTATGTCTACATCCTGGGCTCTATTTAAAGGCATTTCGATTCAAGAAATTTGCGCGGCAGCCAGCTGGTCCTCTCCGCACACACTTTAACCCTCTCGTCTTCAGTCTGCTTCGTCAGCATATCGGTAATAGGGGAGTTGTCTATATCCCATAGTGAGATACCGAACGAATGTTAGAAAGAGAACGATTAGGTTACTGACGTAACCCAGGTTCTCTGATAACATGAAGTGAGGTATCTCATAACATTGCCCTCCTTGCCTTTTCGCACGGAGAAGAGATATGCGGAGAATGACGAAACGGCAGGTAGCTGCGGTTTATATACAGGGAGGCGGGACTCCCTAATCGCTGCAGCGATTGGTCTGCCATGATTGGCAGACGTGGTGTAATTGGTGCTTCCGCGATCGGTCACGCCCAGAGGCGTTCCCATAGTGAGATACCTCACGTCATGTTATCAGAGAACCTGGGTTACGTCAGTAACCTAATCGATTTGCTGTATATAAATGTACATGATTTTTTGTATAATATCTAATAAAGTCTTCCTCTCATTTATGTATTAGTGAATTAGTTTTTTTATCATCCATCTCCGTGAAGTGAGCAGCTCAACACAATCACTACAGATTAACAGTGATGAACAGAGCTGAGTTTCATCTGGGTTTAATGATGATGATGCTTTTAATGTCTTTGTCAAAAGTGTCAAGTCTTCCTGAGATTTGAAGATGATTTTTGCCATTGTCAAATTATTATTTTATATAAATGTTCTGTCTTTGTTTATGTTGGTGTGTGTGAAAGGCAAATTATTATGATTTAGGTGCAAATTTGTGTCATCACATGATCACTACGAGTTAGCCTATATTTATCTCTTCAGTAACAGCTAATGCTACATCATGACTATTTAAACTAAATCAGTGTCACAAACACATGTTTATGTAAATTAGGCTAATTATATAATATCTTATACACTAAAGTAAGCTAAATTTGTTCTCGGGACAGAATGGCTTCACAGAATTGTAGATGTTTTTAAATTTACAGTCAAACTAATAGTTAATATTGTAGCCGCAAAAAATAACTTGAGCACAACATGTGAACATTAGTTTATTTAAGAAAATAAGTTAAGCTTTAAAATGTCACAGAACACACAAATAGAAGATATAATAGAATAAAAAAAAAAGTTATAATGCAGATGCTGACAAAAGTGTCCTCTAAACTTATAGCCTAACAGAAAAGAAAAAAAAAACTGAATAGATTTGATCGATGTGATCGGCGCTCTTCTCCTCTTCCTGACACTCAATCGTCGCGCTCTGACGTCTACTCTTCTGCCTGCGAATTGCGGAAGCAGAAGTAAGTGGACAGGCGGTATTAAAGCTTGTTTATATATATTTGTAAGAGGATTAATCTAATATTAATCCATCTTTATTCACATTAAAGACTGTTTGATGACTCTGTAGTGGGCAGAAGACACTGTTTGAAGGATTTAAAGGTATGTCATTGTCTGTTGTGTTTTCTTCTGGTTGATGTTTATACGACGTGTTTATTATATTCACCTTTTATTACTGTCATGCCTAAGAAATTAAATTATTATTATTTTAAACACGTTAATCGTGTGTTAAAATCATAGATTAAAATCACTATAACATCAATTGAAATTACTCTTACTTCTGTTCTCATGTTTTAAAGCATCAGATGTGTTTTTTTCTGGTTGTGATCCAGTCAAATCTGCTCACCTTTATAACTCTCTATATATTACATTGTTTCAAAGCAGCTTTACAGTAATATATAAGTCTACTGGATTTGACATTGCTGATCTGATTAAGATTTAAATTAGGCTTTCTTAGCAGGAGTCAGTTTTATCAGTGTCATCCACAGATGTGAGTCTCTTGACGGTCACGTGTGTACAGAGATAAACACAGTGTTGATGTTCTCTGATCTCCCAGCATGCAGTGCACAGTCTCCTCTCCTCATGAGCTCCCGCAGACGGGCGGCGATCGGACCAAACTCACCCAGTTTCCCGCCTAGGACTCGTCCTCCATAGACAGCGCCTCTGAGCTGGGCGGCCCCAGAGCGCTGACCTTTGACCTGCTGAACATGGTGATCTGCTTCAAGCGGATGGCCATCTTCCTGGAGCCCGTCACAGACACGCTGGAGGTGCTGCGGTTCCTGCTCGGGTGAGACACAGCCCTTACAAATCACACTGACAACTGCACATCTCGCACTGCTTCTGTACTCCAGGTGACCGTATCATGTGACTCTCATCAGCAGGCTTTTGTTGTTGTTCCAGCCAGTTGAGAAACGCATCTCTGTGTTGTTCATGTGCTGTGTGTCCCAGTGTTCAGCTCTGATGCTGTGTGTTGTAGGTGGAGGATGCCGCTGTTCTCCCTGTCGAGCTGCGTTCTGCTCAACATCCTCTTCCTCACGCTGAGTGAAGGTGAGACACCAGTAGATGACGTGTTCATGTGCACAAATATTCTCACACAGGAACAGTTATGGCATAATAAGTGAGGTTAACCCTATTAAGCTGACCATATTATACGTGATACACACATTTCTAAGGGCTTTAAATTATCAACATGGTGAAAACTGCTGTAAAACCTGTTGCACTCAATCTACTACATGCTTTCTGTCGTCTGACTGATGCTTTATATTCTTTTAGCAAGTAAAAGGCCTTTAATATTGTTCTATGTAATTGAACCACACCTTCAGGTTGTTGTTCTTGTGTGGTTGTGTTTTAAATCTACTGAGCTTTGATCGTAAAACCAAGCATTTAAATATATAGTTTTACTAAGACATGCTATTGGGAGATAAAGAGTGACGACTGTTATTTATGTGCATTTTATATAAGCAGTCTGTTGTATTGTTATAAAGATCTTGTTTTACATTATGAGCTATTAGAATTTCATCTTGTTTTTTTTGGACATATACTAAATATCAACATCTGCAGGAAATTTGCATATTTTGGCTCAGTTTGGGGCCTCTGAATAAAATTAAGGTGTTTTACTGAAGACAAAGTTTTCCACAAGTTCTCAATAGTATTTAAATTAGGAAAAAAACAGAAACACTAGTACTTCTAGTCAATGGGTAATAATTTGACGTCATGCTTACAGATTCTGATTAACATTACAGATCATTCTAGCAACTCAAGTAACTTTGGTAAGGGTCACCAGTGAATCATAAATGATAAATGTATATGGGCCGCTGTTGAATTCTCCTAGAGACTGTTCCTTTGGCAGTGTCACATGCGTCTCATAATAATAATAATAATAATAATAAACAACCCCTGAAAGCACAGTTAGATAAAACATATATTTTCCCTTTAAGGCTGAGTTGTGTCGGCACTTCACTGGATCATGAAAACTACATCCACACAGAATAAGAATAAAGTTCAAACTGACTATTCTCATAAAATATGTGTCATTTGGTTGTATGAGCAAATTAAGTACAAAACAAGTACATGTTTATTCTCTGTAAGCCGGGTTAAGTGAGTAAACACTGTTACTGCATTCTGAGTTTCTGACATCGATCAGACCCTTCATCACCTCCAGATAACAGACACAGACATTCCTGTAACATAAATACCAGAATAAATACACTGCTTTTAAGAAAACTATGATTTCCAATTTATTATATAATACAAAAACAGGGATTGTAAATCCACCCCTTCATTGCTGAACTGAGAGAGTGTGTTGTTGTTTTCTGCAGGTTGAGTTGTTATTTCACAGATGAAGGTTTTGCCGCTCTGAGATCAAACTCAGAGAACTGGATCTGACTGGGAATATAATACATGCAAGTGTGAAGAGTCTCTGCTTTAAAAGATGATCCACATTATAAAGTCAAGACACTGCAGTAAGTACTATTGATTAATAATGTCATACAGTATAATATAATAATGTCATGAACTAGTCAATCCTCTGAACAGATGTGTCAGTAATGCTTGTGTTACTGTCTGTGTTTTATTTCACTGACAGATATTAGATGATGGTGGATATGGAGCCACTGAAGAGATATCATCATCAACACTGAAGTCACGGTGACCTCACTGCTGTGTCGTGATTTTTCTAATAATGACTATATATATATATATATATGACTATATCAATGTAAATATTTTGTGTGAAAAAGGATGTATTAAAATATTTATCCCATCCATGTATTGGTGGACTTTTTTTTATCATATCAGTCAACAGCTCAATATAATTGAAGAGCAAATAAAAAAAACGTTTCATTTGTGGGTTAATGGCCAATCCTGGATGTTTATAGGGTTAGATTATTATTATTATTATACCATCCAGTTTATGAGAAATATATATTTTTTGGACTATGACTGTAAAGGTAAAACCATTTCTTCAGTGTTAACGTGTTTTCCATCACTGTTTGTCAATTTGATTTCCCCTCAAACGCTAAAACGAAATATATAGCTAGTGTGAAAGTTTTGCAACATATTTTGTCTGTCAAAGTTCATGAATATTTAATTAGACAGACGCTGTTGGTCAGTTTGATTTGTCAGTTTCAAACAGCTGACCATTAGATTCAACAGCATTGTTACACATTAACGGCGCTCATAAGAAGGGAAAGAAGAAATTACAATGACAAACTATTATTATTTGTTGATCTTTAATTTAAAATATTCATAGGTGGAAAGCACTCCTGCTTTCTTTTCTTGAAACTCCTTCAAACCTCATAGTGCAGTTGGTACACTTTTTGCTTTTTCCGTTACCACACCAAAACTAGGGACTAAAAAGAAGTGATTTTTTCATATGACATTTCCTTTACTTGTCTACTAAAATATTAATAATTATTAACATCCATAAGTTGGTCATATTTGCCACAATTAGCTCATAAACACAAGAAGCTTTTTTAGTACAGTACCCATGTTGAGTACAGTTGAGACACCGGTAAAGGTGTAAAGCTGACTAACCAATTCATTGGAAATGTAAAATACCTTTAAAAATGATAATTCAACTGTTTTTATTTCCATTCAGTATTTTATTTGATTATTTGTTTAGTTAAAAGTAGTTCATTTGTAAAACATTGTACAGTAATGGCAAACAGCGATACAATATTTAATTTAAGTTCATCATTTTAATAGTAGTTCAGTTGAAAAGTTGAGTAACAGTAAAAAACTTTGAACAGAACAGTTGCAATCAGCAACAATAAAACAGATCAAATGCAAACAATAACCCAATAAATAATGAATGGTCCAACTAAACTGCATGTGCCGCAATAGTTGCGGGTGCATTTGATACATTGTTACTCAACTGACCACCTCGAACCTTTCTCTAGATTTTAGATGACCTTGCATGACACAAAGTCATGCAATAGTCTATGTCAGTTTTTAGAGCACAGATTAAGGTTTACGAAAATGTAAGTTAACTTTAACAATCATGTAAGGATGAGAAACTATTAAATGTGGAAGGGACGTGGTGAAGTGAAAAGCTTACCATAGAAAAAAAACTTTCGCCGATATCTTCGTGCTGGAGAATAGTCAGGCTAGCTGGAGAAGAGCTTGTACTTCAAATTTCCCACGATCGAAGATGGCTCTAATACGAATGTGCGAAGCAAATATCACAGATCAGACTTGTTGCGCACGAAAGTGTTATTTAAGGTGTTCCAAATGTACACTAACTGTACCCAGTCTACCCCACAAACCTTCTGAAAGCCTCATACACCCATTATTGTTGTTTCCGTGTTCCTCGTCTGTTGTTTTATGGACTTCCATCTTCCTCTTGTAAAATAGTTCGACGCACTAATATATCCGCGAGAACAGTGTGTAATCTCTTCGTCAGGTCTGTTTGGCATCATGTCCTCGTGGGGAAGGATCGCGCCCGCCCCTTTTCTGTTCACCTGAGGTGGTTATCAAAGAGAAAGTAAAGTCCATCGGCCTGCCGCCATTTTATGAAGACAAACTTGACATTAATATCAAGTGTTGAGTTTCCTTCAATTTAGATTTTAGATTGATGGAACACCATGGAGGCCAGCATTATGAAGACCCGTCCACAGATTTATTTCCACACAGGTAAGTCTTACAGAGACAGTGATATAATTACATTTTAATTGTGTGTAGGCCTATACCTGCCGCCATGTCCCAGCCACTGGACCACTGTGTTTTGCGAACTATAATTTAAAGTGTAGCCTACATACTTTTTTATAAGGTTTAATGTATGATAAAGTAGACATTTTGTTTGAATTTGCATTCAGGACGCCAACATCGAGTTAGAAAAGATATAGTCAGACTGTGTTTAACGTTGTGCTGTGACGAACGATCTTTTTTTTTTTTTTTTAAACACAAGTGCGATTTTTGTATTCGGATATTTGTCTTCTGACATCATATTTACAGGTGTTTATATGGTTAAAAAAGTTGCTTTTCTCCTACAGATTTACCAGCATAATAAATTATTTAATGGTATTAACAGTTTTACAGTTCCTTTGGCACAAAGTAGGCTAGGAAATCCCATTAAATAATGTGGTGCAGTTTAATGATATTTGCCAGAAAAGGCTATTATTTGCTCTGACATTTAACCTCAAAACTTGCCATGTAAAAGGTTTGGCACAAAACATGCTTGAAAATCTTTTGTTTCATTCCTCCTGACCGCCAGGGGCACTAGTGGATCATCGCAGCGCCAGCTAGATAGGTTTCTAGATTATTATACTTTTTTCTTCTTCTTATATAATCCATAAACCAGTTAAAGAGTAGGAAAAAGAGAAAATAACTACACTATAAATAATAAATAAAACGTGCCAGGGCGAGGTAGAAATATAAAAATAAAAAATACATTGAGGTATAAAAATATAAAAGAAATTGTGTAAAATTCACAAACCTTTAAAGGGCACCTATTATGGAATTTTGAAATGTAACTTTCATGTAGTGTGTAACATAGATCTAAGTGAACAAAAACATCCTGCAAAGTTTGAAATATGAAAGTGCACCGTATATAAAGTTATTGTCTTTCAAAAGTGAGAGTCGACTCTGAGTCATTTTTATGAATCGTTAGAAGACCGAAGCTTTTTCTCTGACTGGATGACGTCAACTTGTCAAGTTATTTGAATACGATACGCCCACTTATTGCGCTCCAAGGCCAGCAGGGAAACATCATGGCGACGAGACGCTGCTCTGAAGTGCGGCTCAAAAGCAAACTTTTTTCATCTGCCCAAGGAGGAGCATTTGAAGACTAAGTGGCTACAATTCATATATACAACTATACCACAGAAGTATAGTCCGAGCCTTGTGCTTTGTTCGCGTCATTTTGAAGACGATTGCTTTTTAAATGAAATCAAACTTGGATTCGCGAGCTGGCTGATATTGAAGGAAGGTTCAGTTCCAAGTTTATTTGCATCAGCTTCCTCCTCCGTATCACAACCTGTAAGTGTTATTAATAATTTTTGCTTTTATATTTTATGTAGCATGCTTAATAATTATTTTGTTTGTTGTGCAAGCACCGTTTAGCTTCTAGGTCTTCAATGACAATTGTATTGAGATATGTGAAGTGTTTGTCGTTGTTTTCGGAGTTGTCTAAAGAATAGAGTAATACCTCGTAGTAACGTAACTGCATTTTTTTTTTTGTAAAAACGTTATGTTTATGCATCGGGCTAATGCAAACAAAGACTGATTGTGCTTTTACAATATGAACTCTGGGCTATGCTCGCTAACATAACATTAAATTCTTTATCTTATTTTCGTTTTTTACTACAAACTATAAAGCAGTGGACTATAATCATTATTATAATACAATTTAATTGATAAAAGCATCATTGCACTCCGTGTTAAAAATAAGTATTATCTCTGTAAACACTGCTGGGTCATCTGACCAATCAACGCAGATTAGCGTTGCACAAAGGAGGGGTTTGAAAAACGAGTCGTTGAACGAATCATTTGGGAGTCGGTGAGCAAATCAGGTAAAAATAAATGCATATTATACGAAAACAAAAGTGTTTTTTGTCATTGCATGCATGTAAAACTGTTGTTGGGGACTCCCACAACAACATTAGGCAAGGCAAGGCAAGGCAAGTTTATTTATATAGCACATTTCATACACAATGGTAATTCAAAGTGCTTTACATAGAAGAAATTAAAATAATCAAAAGAAATAAGAATAATTAAAACAGTTTAGAGTAAAAAATAAAAATAAAATAAAATAAAATACAGTGCAAACAGTCGGACGAACAGCGGCACAGTGCTCATTCAGTAAATGCAATGTTAAACAGAAGTGTTTTGAGTCTGGATTTGAATGTGGCTACAGTAGGAGCACACCTGATCTCTTCTGGAAGCTGGTTCCAGCTGCGGCTGGCATAATAGCTAAAAGCGGACTCTCCTTGCTTTGAGTGAACCCTTGGTATTTCTAGTTGATGTGATCCTAATGATCTCAGTGATCTGTTGGGTTTATATTCAGTGAGCATATCTGCAATGTATTGAGGTCCTAGGCCATTAAATGATTTATATACCAGTAATAATACTTTAAAATCAATCCTAAATGTGACTGGAAGCCAGTGTAAAGACCTGAGGACTGGTGTGATATGTTCATATTTTCTGGTTCTGCTCAGGATCCTGGCGGCAGCGTTCTGTACGAGCTGCAACTGTCTTATGGTCTTTTTGGGAAGGCCAGTGAGGAGTCCATTACAATAATCCACCCTGCTGGTGATGAAAGCATGCACAATTTTCTCTAAGTCTTAGGAACATTAGGAACATTTTAAATGTCATAATAGGTGCCCTTTAAAGACCTTATAGCTTTTTTATTGTATTGTCAATGTAGAACTTTACTTCAACCAACAAGGTCATACATTTGGGTTTCTTGTTAGAAAACTTTTTTCACCTCATTTCTAAAATTATACTTTTGGGTTAAGAACCACAATTTTTCCCTGGCAAATCAATTTACCACTCAATAAATAGTAATCAGAAATAGCATGTTTCCCTGAAGTGCCTGAAGAGATTGAACCTATTAAAATAGAAAAGCCTCTGAGTATTTACAATATTTGATGTAAAAATAGTGTCATCAAAAGAAAAAGAGTATTTTCTCCAATGTATATATTTTTTAACTAACAAAACACTTGTAACTTCTGTTACAGCTATTGAGACATCAATTAAGCATGGCTGATACAAACGAAGGTTTTCAAATCAAATATTTTTTATTAAACAATGACAGACAACAAAAATGTGTGCTTGTGTGAGTGTGTGTGAACAAGAAAAACAAAAACCAGGGGCAGGTGATCCATGAAACAGACAGGACTGGTGATGGCCATAACAAGGTCCAGCATTGTTCTCACAAGCCGCTTCACTCAAGACAACAAATGAAAAGTTAGTATATCCCAAAAATTCAATTAAATAAAAGTTGCTATGAAGGTGGTAGCGATTCATTACCGAACTAATTAGATGCTACCTTCACAGCTGGCGAAGTCACGCTAGCTAACTAGCAAGCAGGCAATGCTAGAAAATTGGTTGAAACGACCAAGATAAAATATAAATAATTACGCTGTGCATATACAAATGAAGACCAGTATAAGCATCGCAAAGGGCCTCTGAAACAATATACACAGTTGACAATTCAAAAGAGGTCGATATTTCAGCAACTTGCCTCTGGAACAACTCGACGCGCAGCAATGTAAGTGAATGGGGTTCAACGCCCAAATGACAGTGTTTGGAACTAATCCGGTCTTCAAATCCCGGAAGTAGGCGGTTAAAAGCGCCGCCATTTTTTACAACGGAGGTCTATGGGAGTGTCACAACTCTTTCTCTCTATGGCTCTGGCGAGAGTGTTTTGACATACGTCAGCATGACATCAGAGCAAGGCGGACCGCACTCGGACAGATTTCTAACCGGCATGCATCTCGTGCTGATCACCGGTGATCGGTTCTGCGCAGATTTTGCTCATCTCAAAATGATGGTTATGACGTGAGTGAACGCAGCATAAGCTTGTTTTGGTTCAGGAGGAACCTTGAAAGGTACAGGTTGTAATATGACAACTATTTGAATTGTGTGAATGAATTGTATTGCCAAGAGTTATGTAACGTTTTACATAGTTCTGAATTAGATTTTTTTAAACTTGAATATTGAACATTTGAAATTTAACCATTTTAAATGTTTTTTATGGCAGAATTTTATAGACTTGCATTTTCAATCAGTGGATTTTTTTTGTTCTGAATTCTTAGACTGCAAATATCCAGTTTTTAAAAATACAGCATCAAGTTTTCAAGATGAAGAAGAAATTCGGAACATCAAAATCAATATTCTAAAATTCAAAACACAGAAATTCAGATCATACAGAAAGTAGGTCAGAGGTCATCCACAGGGAAGGGTCCCAGAAAAGTCGAACGGAGCATTTTGGCCAATTAAGCTGTGTTTGTTTGTGGTGCTCAGTGACTGTCTGTCCACAACTCTGCATAGCCTGAAGTTTGGTTTATCCTCACCGATTCCTCATGAACGCGATGGTGCTCTGCAAAAATGATGTCATTACGGTGTATGCCATAGATATACATATAAAGGCTAGATGTCTTACGGCGGAGTCTCTAACGTCATCACCCGGTGGCCATCTTGTCACAGGCAAGCTTTCTGTAAGGTGAGTGATCGGCACGAACACAAATACTCTTATCTTGCTGAAATCTTGACGGATTTACAAACTGTTTGGTTTCTTACAAACGTTATTAACGTGGCTATATTTCTAGGTGCTTAAACATGTTGAAATATATAATATTATAATTATTCATAAGTATGCAGTGTCATACATCTCTTACGTTTATAACAAACCAACCCGTTTGAAAATCGGTAGAAAATTGAGCAAGTTATGGTTATTTAAAAAGTACATGCACCATTAAAACACAATATTACGAGTGAGTGAGCTGACTGTGACAAGATGGCCGCCAGGTGCGGACGTCGACCTCCATGGGCCAGCAGCGCGGACGAGACATCTAGCCTTTATTTAAATTTTTTCTATGGTGTGCACAGCATTTTTTTTACAACTCCGCGCGGTTCCGATGCAGGACTTTGAAGCGAATCTGGACGGAAGTACGTCCAGAGCCCGTCTACGGAGAGCCTGCCCACTCCATATTGGTTATATTTCAACCAGAGTTCCCCTGGGGAGTCTATGGAGCTAGACGGCTAAATTTGTCTCTTTCACCCGATTTCAAATCTCAGATTTGATTGTAGGTTTTGCAAGTTCACTTCAACATGGGTTAAAAGTCGAAAGTTGAATGAACGAGTACTTATGTCCTTTCGATTTATTACAGGTTGAGTTGTTGTTGCCCATAACACGCTAGCATTCTGCTAATGAATGCTGATTGGTCAGTGAAGGACTGATTACGACCAGAGATACCGCTTGGTGGCATCCGAAGCGGGACCAGATGTCTTCTAGCAGAAACTCTTCTAGCACGTGTATTTACCTGTGTCAGCTGTGTTGTGTATTTACCTGTGTCAGCTGTGTTGTGTATTTACCTGTGTCAGCTGTGTTGTGTATTTACCTGTGTCAGCTGTGTTGTGTATTTACCTGTGTCAGCTGTGTTGTGTATTTACCTATGTCAGTGTGTTGTGTGTTTACCTGTGTCAGTGTGTTGTGTGTTTACCTGTGTCAGTGTGTTGTGTGTTTACCTGTGTCAGTGTGTTGTGTTTACCTGTGTCAGCTGTGCTGTCGATGCCTCGAGAGAAAAGAAAGTGCAGAGCCCGAAAGCACCACAGTGCCTGAAGGATTGCAGTAAAGCAGTATCTCTGGTCGTACGATGTGTATGACGTCATTGACATTTAAAAATATTTTTTAAAGCAAATAAGTGACTCTAAAAAATCTAACACCCAGCAGTGTGTAATTTCTTTGCATCTCCTTTCGAATACAACATTCAAATTACTAGACAAAAAATGATATCCTGAGAAAAGTGGATTTTGAGGGGTATAGCTCCATAGACCTCCATTCATTCTGCACTCGTCCTGTGAGCGCCCTCATGTGGAATCAGAGTGGAACTGCAACCAGTCAGAAGCCGGAAGTGTAGCGAGAGTGAAACTTCTCCCCTTATTAGACATTCTCTGGTACGTCTCACTACACTGTCTGGCACGGCACCCGGTTTGCGCACTTCTAAATTAGTTGCTGTCATTTACTAAATGAGTCTACATCTAGCAGATATAAGCCCTTTTAATGAAAATAAAGGTAAAAAATGTTTAATAAAAAATTTCACAAAACTAAATTAAAATGTTTAAGAGATTGTTAATTTAGTTGTATGTTCTCATATCCATATATTTTGTTCTAATGTCAAATGTAATAATTTCAAGGTTTACTGGGTTTTACACGATTATTTTGTAGTCTGGTTTTGATGAAGTGTAGCCTACTAAAATAAACATCGTCATCTGTGTACCTTACTACTTCTCACCGCTGATTCCTGATGGTTTAGAGGGCAATGACTCTGAGTCGCCATGGTCCTGAGACTTCCACAGACGTGTATATTTTTAATATTTAGATCACTTCTATTGATTGCTATCAGAATGTGAAGAGAGTTTTAACCAGAATAACAAAAAGTGTTTTTGAAAAAAATTGCGTAGGCTACCCTAAAATTAAAAGTTGGTAACTTGATTTTCATGCTAAATGGCTCCATTTTGTGATTTCATTAGAATGATTAGTGGTAAGTAATTTAGCATAAATATTCTAAATTCCCTTCATGTTCTGTTTTAGTTCAGTCCAGATGCAAAGATCGAAGTCACCAGACCCCAGCTGTGTGTCCATGAAGAGTGACGGGTCAATGGATCCTCCACATAACTTTAGTGGACACACTGATTCTGGGATTAGGTGAGTGCTGTAGGCTACTAAACCATTTCATCTTATCACATCTGTGTTGAAACTAAGAAAATTGTTCATTATTAATTATATAAAGAGACTTGAGTGCCTGTATAATGCATTTCAGAAGTTATTTAAAAGATCTTAATTAACAGTAGGGATGGGCATTCGATTAAAATTGTAGTCGATCGTCGGGAGAATTAACGATCGACTATCGATTATTCATTAATAGCCTATTTTTATATTAAAATGTATTATTTAACTTTTTATAGGCTAAATGAAAAATGCAATGAAAATACAAAAATACAGTGTGTTTTTCCTTGATGAGATCGTTAGCCTATTACAAGAAGATCTTGTGGCAGTTAAACTGGACGTTCGGTTAGGCTAAACTTGAAGATATAGGCCTATGTGCTGCGGTGCTCTAAAGCAGCGGAACCTGCAGCTGCGAGCCGGCGTTCTTAAACAATGACCCTCGTTTGTTCCAAAATAACAAACAGAATCATATTAAATAGGGCTGTAAACGATACGCGATCATACCTGTCAACACTTCCGTTTTCCCTGGGAGTCTCCCGTATTTCACACCCATCTCCCGCCCCCCTCCCGTTTTGTCCTTTCTCCCGTGAAACTCCCGTAATTTGTATTCCCAAACGTCGTTATAATCATCACATCAATATATTATTCCAAGGTTGCCCAGTTGCCAGATCTTGTATGAAACCCATCCTACTCACGCAATTAACACATCATACACGTTTTAACCCATTTGTGAGCTCAACCTGGCAACCTACAACTTTATAGCGCTGTTGACGTGCGCAGATCGACGTGGGAAATTGAATAAAGCGATCACTGGTAATAATGGGAAAAGAATACGCCGTGGTAAATATTTTACGTAATTAACGCGGCATCCGTTTTTTCTGTCATCCTTTGGCTGGCGTTACATATAATGATATGATGCGCTTTTATGCTTGCAAATGCTTTTAAACCATTCACGCAAAGACCAATTGAGCGCCAGAATCGAGTTCTCTTTCGGCTTGAAGTTGACCGAACTAACACACGCAATTCTGCAAAAATGTCCGTTTTGTCGAGTATCCTCATAAGAGCAGACTGAGCACTCTTAAATGAGTTAAATAAAGTCTTAAATGAACATAAAGAAGAGTTGTGAGAGAATGAGGCGCGTGTGAGATCCGCGTCTCTGTCAGCAGCGGCTGCTCTTAAAGGGACAGTAGCCAAATAAAGCTTTCTGTCAGTAAAGTTAATCAAAGAACAAAGGGAACAGAGAAAAACACTCACTGCTCTTGACTAAAGAACATTTGTAACTTTAATAAGGATTAATCTATGTATAATTTAACATTTATGCAGTGCAAACTGTTTGATAACTTTATTCAATTTCTGTATATTTCCTACTTTTTAGACAAATATGTAAAATATACTGTCTTTGTTGTTTCTACATTAATTTGGAGATTAAATGTGAAATTATTACATTATAAAATATATTAAAAACAAATCACAGAATTTTTAACCAAGTCATCCAGCACCCATCCCCCCGTTCGCACATGTGCAGTCTTCAAAAACGGTGCTTTAAATCTCTTGACAAACTAAAAGACGTAAATTACATTTGTATGTATTCTAAATAAATAACACGGGTTGCACTGAATGTCAGCTTGCTTATTTTGATACAGATAAGGATTTATTCAGTCTACATCTCATGTAAACTAGAAACTATGCTTCTAACCACAGCTCGAGAGCTGTCGTTCCAACCACACAAGTTTGCGATGGTTTCGGGAAACACCAAATCGTTGAACTATGCTGATAACGACGGAACTTGCTACCATAGTTGGCTAACGATGCTTTCGGGAATCGCACCCCAGATCCAATGCTTGTGCTAGGGGAGAGCGGGGCACAACCTAACGCATTTTGGTTTTGGCTCAATTATTTAAAAAATAATTAGGTTAGATTAATCTTTTTTTTTACACAAGAAACATACACATCTCTGCTACAAATGAACACTTAAAGTTTTTTTCTAGGACCTTCCATTTTCGTACAGTTGCACTGAAAGTGACAGAAGTGCAAATGTTACAACTTACCCCATATGCGGGGTTAGTTGTAACAGACAGAGGGGTTAGTTGTAACACTTGTGTGTAACACACATCATTCAGTACTATTTTATCTGTATAGTTTGATATTGTTTGTACATCTGTATATATCCATAGATCCATCCCTCATCCAATCATCCTTCTATTATGGATCAATATCACGGATAGAGATATAGGAAAGGGCTGAACAGTTTTGCATGCAAAATTATTATTATTATAAATAGTAACAGTAATAATAATAAAAACAAGCTTAAAATCACATTTTAACGTGTTTATTACATGAAAACAGGCAATATTTTTAATAAATAAACAAGTGATCAATATAGTCAACAAATCCCATAGCCTACAATATTGTGAACACTTGGCGGCTTAGTTGTTACACTGTGCTACAACTAACCCCGCTGTGTAAAAAATATTTTAAACCTAGCTAACAGTTGCTAGGAGTTGCTGACATGTTTCAAAATGGTGCCATGTTTTAGCCAACAAGACAGTGATTAAGGCAATATAAAGTTAGATTTGGTGACGTACACACACAACTCAGAAACAGGAAAATACGTATGATGAAAAAAAATACTTAGATGGTGTCAAAACACTCTTTGTCCCGTATCTTCACAAAATATTACCAAAACTTTTCACAAATCCACGGGAGAAAGTCTTCTGGCAGCGAGAGAAAAAGAGCGTAAACACAACCCGTGTGACCCTGAGTAAGTACGTAAAAGGTCCGTGTTACATTTAGCCCCGCGTTAGGTTGTGCCCCGCGCTCCCCTACCACATCTTTAAATTAATATTTGAAGTTAACCTTATAAAATACGTAGACCTACACCACAAAACTGGTTGAGGATAAATTATTTATAATTGGGCAATTCCAGCGTTATGGACGTGATATTTGCAGTCAAAACTTGAAATATAAACTCTCAGAAAATGCATTTAATATAGCCTATTGAAACCTCTGTTTCAAATATATTGAAACCTCTTGAAAAATATCTACACATGCATTTTATATTTAATATGAGGGAAATACACATGCGTGACACAAAAAATCTTAGGTGGCAAAATATTTTTTAGTAATTCAGTGAAATGTGTGAATTACACTGCGCAAACCTAAAGTAATACTGCCCACCTGATGAAGAAGGGTTGGCTCTCCACAGAACATAAATTATTCATTTTTATGACAGTTCCTTGAAAGACTGCTTTAAAACGTTCACAGACCTCAAACAGAAAGCACAAAGCCTTTCTTTAAAGTGAATTTCGTTTTGTATTAATTGTATCTTAATTTTAATCAATGTTTCATCTACAAATTACCTGGGATTTCATCTACAAATTTCATCTACAAATTTCATCTACAAATTATAAATTACTTAATAAATAATAAGTAAACATAGCAGACAATAGATAATCACAACACGGAGGCGCCGGCGCCTGAAGTGCAGCTTGTCTCATAAATGAACCGAAACTCAGCATATGGCCTCACAGACCTGAGAAATATATCTATTAGCCTATCTACAGAACGCTTGAAATCTCCACTTTTAAACAGAACAATTCAAAACGAAAGAAAACTATGTAATCCGTATGAAATGTGCATTTCTCTCCGGTGCGTTCTGTGAAGATCGCGAGTCAGCATCGTCAACTTCATCTTTGCAGCCGACACAGAAAACACTTGTTTATTAATAAACAATTAAAATGTATCCTTGCTATATTTGACATATTCATAATCATTACTTTTGCCGGTTCTTTGTGACAGCTTTTAGGTGCTTATTGGCAGCGCCACCCTTACATGTTAGCCTACATGTCATGAACGCGTCACCACTGCATCAGCACCGAAAACATGGAGATTGTTTTGGACAATAATCGCACAACCTATTCGATATTCTATAATTAAATACTCAGTGACTCATCCCAACCAAATATTTAAAAACGGTTTACTTGTAAGCGTTTTTTTTTTACATGTTACGTCATGTGACTATACCTTTCCATGTGACGCGAGCTAGTCTGTTATAGCGAACTCACATACAACTTCTGCAGCAGTCTGTTTTTTGTTGAGAAAGATACGCATGTTGACATGATCTGGGGTCAGACGTGACCGCAACCTGTTACCGTGAGTCCAGCCGCCGAAAACATCCGCTCTGAGGGGACTGACGTTGCCGCGATGCACAGTTACCTCTGCGCTAACTTGGCCAGCCCGGGCCGTGACCTTTTCATGATTCTTCTTTATAAATCAAAACGGAAACTCGCAGGTAACTTAGTATGGCGCAAAATGTTTAATTGCTGCCACACAGTGAAATTCACTACGCATCGGAACCTGCATTAGTTTAATCGATAACAAATTAACGTGATAGACGAAATTCTTAATGATCAATAATCGATAGTCGATTAATCATGCCCATCCCTAATTAACAGTTCACATATATGGATGTGCATTTGCTGTGAAAATTCTCCAACAGCATAATGCATATTAATTGAATAATTTAGTCACCTGAATCAGTTTATTGCAAACGTAATGAATTTAAGAGTGTGATTTACATTCACTTATTTATCTCAATGAACAGACCGGACTCATCAGACCCCAGCTGTGTGTCCATGAAGAGTGACGGATCAATGGATCCTCCACATAACTTTAGTGGACACACTTATTCTGGGTTTAGGTGAGTGCTGTACTAAACCATTTATCTTACTAAGAAAATTGTTCATTATTAATGCTGTAAAGGGACTAAAGTACCTGTATGTAATGCGTTTCAGACATTAGTTAAAATATATTAACAGCTCACTTATGTGAATGTGCACTTGTTGTAAATCTCCAACATCATAATAAATATGAATTAATTCAGTCACCCGAATCAGTTTATTAGACAAGTCATGAATTTAAAAGTGATTTACATTCACTTGTGTTCATCTCAATGCACAGACCAGATCCTCCAGACCCCAGCTGTGTGTCCATGAAGAGTGAGGGGTCAATGGATCCTCCACATAACTTTGGTGGACTCACTGATCCTGGGTTTAGGTGAGTGCTGTACTAAATCGTTTACCTTTTTACATCTGTATACAGTAAACGGGGGGGGGGGGGGGGGGGGGGCATTATATAATGCTATATAAGATATGTATTGCAAAAAAAGAACATTACGATACAATAGTAGGTCCCACTTTATATTAAGTGGCTTTAACTACTATGTACTAACATTGAAATTAATAATTTGATACAATGGACTTATTGTGTACATATGTTTTTACATTGTACTTATATTTTAAAAATACCTGCATGTAATTACAGCGGTAATTAATTTATGTAATTACATTTGTAGTTACACTGTTGACCCTTCCCGTACACCTTAAACCACCCTTAAACTTAACCATACCAGCACACCTGTCCCTAACCGTACCCGTATCACACCGCAATAGCAGAAAAAGTGTTTTACAATACAACATGAACACAATAAGTACATTGTACTTATTTTTCTATGTAAGTACATAGTACTTAAAGCCACTTAATATAAAGTGGGACCCAATAGTACATTGAGTTTAATGTATCAACATAGAACTCATGTTTTATGTGGTAGTTTCATTCTTATGTCTACTATGCTCCGCGGTTGTATTCGCTATAACAACCGCCTCGCTCTACATTATCCCGCTTAATAAATGGCTTTCTACCAAATAAATCAATAATTTGACACAAAATATTGATTTAAAAAAGAGTCTATTGATTTAAAAACGATTGTATTGCTTCTGCTTAAGAACACCGTGTCCATGGCAACGCTCTGTTTTTCAGTCCCAGTGCTCCAAATGGCCAGTCCGCCTCTGACTTGAACCCTGATAATTGCTGCTTGCAGCTATATTTCTAAAATAGTCTTTCTACGCCCTCCCTTTTTTTACTCTTTTCAGACTGAAAAGCTTGATTAAGTCTGATATGTGAATAGGACCACTATAACAGTTGCACTTGCTGTTATGTCTCCAACAGTATAATGCGGTTTAATTAAATTATTTAATCATCTAGAACAATCAACCCTTACAAAAGTGATTAATATAAGAGTGTGTGAATTACATTAATTTGTGTTTATCTTCACTGCTCAGACTGGACCCTTCAGAAGCCAGCTGTGTGTCCATGAAGAGTGACCAGTCAATGGATCCTACACTTAAGATTAGTGGACTCACTGATCCTGCGTTTAGGTAAGTGCTGTAATTAACATTTACATTTATTCATTTGCCAGAAACCTTTATTCAAAGAGACTTACATAGTGTCATGGATCCTGACACAATAAAATATCTTGGTACAATGTGTGTATATTATTTTTTTTATCTTACTGTAGTTGCCCTCAACATGCCGAAACCCTAAAGACATTCAGATCAAATTTGAGGAAGAAGTTTCAGTGTCTTTATGAGGGAATAGCAAAGCAGGGAAACCCAACACCGCTGAATGAGATCTACACTGATCTCTACATCACAGAGAGTGATTGTGGAGAGATCAATAATGAGCATGAGGTGAGACAGATTGAGACTCAATCCAGGAGATCAGCAACAGAGGACACACCGATCAAATGCACAGATATCTTTAGACCTTTACCTGGACAAGACAAACCCATCAGGACTGTGCTGACAAAAGGAGTCGCTGGCATTGGAAAAACAGTCTCTGTGCAGAAGTTCATCCTGGACTGGGCCGAAGGGACAGAGAATCAGGAGATCCAGCTCATATTTCCACTTGCTTTCAGAGAGCTCAACCTAATGAAGGACAAAACACTCAGTCTTTCAGAGCTTCTGCAGGGGTTTTTTATTGAAACCAAAGAAATGAAACCATTTAGTGGTGAATATAAAGTGGTCTTTGTTTTTGATGGTCTGGACGAGTGTCGTCTGTCTCTGGATTTTAATGTGAAACTGTGTAATATATCTGAATCCGCCTCCGTGGACGTGCTGCTGACGAACCTCATTGCGGGGAATCTGCTTCCCTCGGCTCTCATCTGGATCACCTCCAGACCAGCAGCAGCCGATCTCGTCCCCTCTGAGTGTGTCCATCGAGTGACTGAGGTACGGGGATTCAATGAGCCACAGAAGGAGGAATACTTCAGGAAGAGAATCAGCGATCAGAGTCTGGCCGATAAAATCATCACACACCTGAAGTCATCAAGGAGCCTCTTCATCATGTGCCACATCCCAGTGTTTTGCTGGATCTCAGCCACTGTTTTAGAGAAGATGTTGAGGAAATCATGGAAAAGAAAAATACCCAAGACTCTCACTCAAATGTACACACACTTCCTGATCATTCAGACCAACATAAAACAAGAGAAGGACTATGAGAAGAAAGTGAGTGATGAAGACATGATCCTCAAACTGGGGAAACTGGCCTTCCAGCAGCTTGTGAAAGGCAACCTGATCTTCTATGAGGAAGACCTGAGAGAGTGTGGCATTGATGAGACAGAAGCATCAGTTTACTCGGGATTGTGCACTCAGATATTCAGAGAGGAGTTGGGCTTGTATCAGGGGAAAGTCTTCTGCTTTGTTCATCTGAGCATTCAGGAGCATTTATCAGCTCTTTATGCGCTGCTTTCATTCCTGCTGTACAAGAGGGATGTGCTTAATGAGAACCTCAGCTCAAAACATGCACACGAGTTCACGTGTCTCACAATATCTGACCTGCACCAGAGAGCCGTGGATGAGGCTCTGCAGAGTAGAAATGGACATCTGGATCTTTTTCTGCGGTTTCTTCTGGGTCTCTCACGGGAGTCCAATCAGACGCTCCTGAAAGGCCTTGTGACGCATGTTAGAAAAATCTCGTACAGTAAAGGGAAAACGATTGAATACATTAAAACGAGAATAAGAATGAATCCCTCACCAGAAAAATACATCAATCTGTTCCACTCTTTAAATGAACTGGGGGATCTTTCTCTCGTAAAGGAAATCCAGGAGTGTCTCAGATCTGGAGGTCTTTCAAGCACCAGATTGTCCTCGTCACAGTGGTCAGCTGTTGTCTTTGTTTTATTAACCTCAGAGTGTTTGGATGAGTTTGAGTTAAAGAAATACATAAGCACCAATCAAGACCAAAACCTCACGTCACCAGATGAAGTACTTCAGAAGCTCTTACCTGTAGTTGAAGCCTCCAGATCAGCAAAGTAAGTCTGAGGACAATCATCAGATGTGTGTGTGTGTGTTGTAGTGATCTTTCTCTGTTCTTTGATTATGAAATGTATTACTGAATATAAAATTACATACATTATGATATATTAGTAAATATTGTCACATATTTTCTATATATGAAAAGCAGCAATTCCTTATGTATTATTCAGTATATTGTAATATATTAACACAATATATTATTCTGTATATTTTCAAATATACTGTTAAACCATTTAATATATTGATCATTCATATGTGGTAAATATATTTTCTTTTCATAAGGGATAGTTCCCGCTGAACTGAGAGATTAAAGTGTGTGTTGTTGTTCTACAGGTTGTGGGGGTGTAATATCACAGATAAAGGTTGTGCTGCTCTGGCTTCAGCTCTGAGATCAAACTCACTCCTCAGAGAACTCGATCTGACTCAGAATATAATAGGAGATAAAGGTCTGAAGCTGCTCTCTGATGGACTGAAGGATCCTCACTGTAAACTGGAGAAACTGGAGTAAGATCATACATTAATCTTAACTGAGACAAGAATAATGTTATTTTAACCCTTTAATTCATACTGTATTATATTTTATCTAAATTATCAACATGATCAAAAACCTGTTGCACACAATCTACTACTTGCCTTCTGTTGTCTGGTTGATGGTTTATAGTTTTTTTTCAGCAAATATAATTGTAAAACGTGTCCTTCAGCTCGTGGGTCATGTGACTTTTTGCTGTGAAATCTTTACGGATTTTTAAGTAAACACAAGAATAATCTTTATAATGTTAGAAATATTTCAAGATGATAATTTTCTGGACTGAAGCAACTTAGCTTTACTTGATTATCCATACATCTTTTTTGAAAATCATGTTCGAATGTATCAAATATGATCATCAGGCTTTTGAGGAAGGTTTATTAGTTCATCTCTCAATCATCATTGTATGTGCTCTATGCACGATCGCTTCCGCGTTTTGTCTCGGCACGCCCAGTTACATCCGGTGCTGCGTCGGAAGCCGTTTTTGCATTAGGTGGAGATAATGGCAAATTACTAATTACTTCCAGCGGTTAACGTGAATGATGTTAACAATATTGTGAGGCAGCTGTTACTCCTGAGAGTAAGAAAGAGACGGGCTTTAAATCATATATTTCGAGCTACATCGACAACTTTGAGGGTGAGTATTCTCTCATATAATGCGAAATCCGACTAGCGATCGGTTTCTAAAATCGTTGTCTCCGTTTCTGAGAAAATTAAGTTTTGCCGCTAGTACACTTCGCTATAGAGCGTGCTATGCGGAAGTAAAGACGCTGGCTGAGATTCTCCCGGAAATACGACAGCAGCGTTTGTGCATACAGCCTGTTTTATTACATTACAGCTTTGATCATAAAACTAAGCATTTAAATATCATCTTACTAAGACATGTTATTGGCAGATATAGAGTGACGACTGATATTTATATGCATTTTATGTCGGTGGTTCTCAACTCTGGTCCTGGGGATTATTTTTGTATTTTTTTTGCAGTGTAAATACCCTTACTGTACAAAAATATATGGGAATATACTGAAAAATATAATGTGATATATTACATAATAACTTTCCATATATGGGAAACTAGTGCTTATATTTTCAATATACTGCAATATATGCATTGACCATGTATGGCTAAATATTAATACATATAAAATATTTATGAATGAAGACAAAAATAGCATTACATGTAATATTTACAAAGTTGTATCCTTTATTGTGTACATATATTGCACATACATGTTCCCATATAAATGTGAATGTATGTTCACACACATATACTGTATATACACACACATTCATCGAATGAGTTACAATAGATTTCTAGTTCCCAGCATGCTTTGCTTCTGACTGTTAAATAGAGCACAATTTAAAATTAAGTGTTTAATGAGTTTTGCTCAATATTAATATAGTGAGAGATCTGTTAGTGTTTCATGATCTATTATTCTGGAATTTTAAAGATTTTCTGGTGTGTGTGAGTTTTTGGGGTCATTGTGCTGAAGAGTAGAGCCTGTGGTGACATTGACAATTGTTTTAACACCATTAAAACTGCAATTACTATATTTTAAAAGTAATGGCTGTGCACTCCTCAGCTAGTGGTGGGCAGATCGAGGCTTTGAAACAATCCGACACCCGTCTCAACGGTGGCACCTAGTGGTCACTTGCAGGTGTTGATCTGAAAAAACCTTGTTTTTTATTTTATTTTTTGTATTTAACCTTTGTATTTTTCTAAAATGTGAAGCTTCTAACCTGTAGGCTCCTCACTGTGCATAATGTTATTTTTATATATCTATCTATCTATTAATCTTTCTATGTATCTATATATGTATCTATAGGGCTGCATGATTATGGCCAAAGTGAAAATCACGATTATTTTGATCAATATCCAAGATGGCGCCTTTGTTTGGCATGGCCGTTGCTGCGTCACATTTGTGTCGTTTTTATTTGTTTGTGTATGTCTCTTTTGTGGTCACATTAACCTTGCCTTTAAACCACTGTGTCACCACTGTTCAGACATACGATCGTGTCACCCTGATGAACATTGGAGTGTATATGGAAGGACTCTGTAACACCTGGGAGAGTTATAGTCAAACTTTTCCACCCCCGTTGGTGTGTGTACCCAGCCTATTTGATTACCGATTTTTGCTTCGGGGCCGTGGAAATCCCAAGAAGAGACGAAGGAGAAGGGGTTGCAGAGCTGGAGTTCGGGTCGGGATGAGGCTGTCTTTGTCGATTGGGGTGCCCAAGCTTCTCTGCGGGCGGCGGCCGCGGTGGCTGCTGCCAGTTTTTCCCCGGGATACAGGTGCTGGGGGCGCTCTGTCGCAGGGTCGCCTTCAGCTTGTCCTGCCCATTGGACGAGATCCCCTTTGGTCATCGTGGGGCGGTGGTGGAGACGCAGTTGGGAAACGGCAGTTTGTGGCCGATCTGCCTGACCAGCGACTGGCCACACGGCACCGCTGGAAATCACATGACAGTACCAGGTGTTTGCGGCCACTACAACTTGCTATTAAGGAGACCAGTCTGCCATCATCGCTCCGTTTAGCGCTGCTCAATGCTCGTTCCATCACTAATAAGGCGCATGCCATCAACAATCTTTTCACCACGGAAAAGATGGATTTTATGTTCCTTACAGAAACATGGCAAAAGGATAAGGAAGCCGTACATTTAAATGAGCTCTGCTCTGCAGGCTGCTCAGTGATTGGGACACCTCGAACGGCTCGCCAAGGCGGCGGCCTTGCTGTTGTGTATCGTGACAGATTTTTATGCAGAGGAATCCACTCTGAAACCTTCTCCTCTTTTGAGTCACAGATGATTAAGGTCGGTTCTGTTAAAATTTTTCATTTTGTGTTAATTTACCGTCCTCCTGGTCCTGCAGGTATCTTCCTTACTGATTTTACTGATTTTTTAACCTCTATGATCAAGCTGGAGAAAGTTTAAATTATTGGAGATTTTAATCTTCATATTGATGATATGTCATGTATTGCAGCTACAAATCTCCTATCCATCACTGACTCTTTTAATTTTATGCAATATGTCTCAGGACCTACACACTTAAAGGGGCACACCCTGGACCTTGTTTTCTCATTAGGTCTTGAGATAGTAAATGTGTGTGTGGAGGATGTACATGTGAGTGATCATAGTTGTGTTTTCTTTAACCTAAATTTACCTCGGGACCCCCCGCCTCTGAGAATTAAGGCTCAAAGGAGGGTTATTAACCAGGATGTTGCTGAGAAGTTTTCTATTTTGTTTAATCCATGCCAGCTAAGGGGTTGTAGTGATGTAAATGTGTATGCTGAGTCTTTTAACAGCCAATGTTTAGCAATTTTAGATGAAGTGGCTCCTATGAAATCAAACATTGTCTCTATTAAAAAGCCCTGCCCGTGGATTAATACATCTATTCAGAGCTGTAGAAGTAAACGACGGAAAATAGAGCGCTTATGGAAAACAACTAATCTCAAAGTTCACAGGCTTTATCTTAGGGAATTTTTACTGCTTCTCTAAATGAACTCCTGAAGAGTGCTAGAACTAACTACTTCTCTCAGTTAATATCCTCTAATAAGAAAAACCCCAAATTCTTGTTTGATACCATTAATTCTATTGTTTCGCCATTTGTTTCTCCAACTGCGGTGCTTTCTCTGTCAAACAGTAATGTATTCCTTAACTTCTTTGTTGAGAAAATTAAGGATATAAGAGCTAGCATTTTACTTCCTCCTACATACAAGGCTTGCACTTTGGCTCTTTCCTATCCGTGTTTCTCCTTTAAACTTGTGACATTACTCGATGTTACCACTCTGCTAGATAAGTTGAAGTCCTCTTATGGCCACAGTGATGTTCACCCGACGATGCTGTTTAAGCAGGTTTTTGATAGTATTGGCCCCTCTGTTGTAGAAATGATCAATACTTCTCTTTTAACAGGTGTGGTTCCTGACTTTTTTAAACATGCTATTGTTGAACCTGTTGCCCAGTTTAGACCCATTGTAACCCATGAATTATAGGCCTATATCTAAACTCCCTTTCATGGCAAAGATTCTAGAGAAAGTGGTAGCAGAGCAGCTTACTACTTTCTTAGAGATAAATTATATTTTTGACAAATATCAGTCAGGTTTTCGTAAAAAACATTCTACGGAAACTGCACTGGTGAAAGTTTCAAGTAATATTTTGATGTCAGCTGATTCTGGGAAGCATACAGTGTTAGTTTTATTGGACCTTACATCTGCATTTGACACTATTGATCACAATATTATGCTTAATAAACTTTCAGGATCTATTAGGGATATCTGGATCAGCTTTGAAATGGTTTTCATCTTACCTTACTGGTAGAAGTTTTAGTGTTTTTATAAATCAGATCATGTCAGATACTGCAGGTTTATCGAGTGGTGTTCCTCAGGGTTCTGTCCTGGGACCGATTCTTTTCCTTCTGTATATACTCCCTCTAGGACAGATAATCAGCCAGTTTCAGTATATCTCTTATCACTTGTATGCAGATGACATTCAGTTATACTGTTCTTTTAAGCCTACTGAGTTATATAAACTGTCATCTTTAATCAACTGTCTGAGTAGGATCAAGCAGTGGCTAAATGATAACTTTTTAATGCTGAACTCAGCCAAGACTGAAACTTTAATCATTGCCCCTGAGCAAAGCATCCCTCAGATAAAACAGCAGTTTTCTATATATGAAAAGCAGCAATTCCTTATGTATTATTCAGTATAATGTAATATATTAACACAATATATTATTCTGTATATTTTCAAATATACTGTTAAACCATTTAATACATTGATCATTCATATATGGTAAATATATTTTCTTTTCATAAGGGATAGTTCCTGCTGAACTGAGAGATTAAAGTGTGTGTTGTTGTTCTACAGGTTGGGATGGTGTGAGATCACAGCTGAAGGTTGTGCTGCTCTGGCTTCAGCTCTGAGATCAAACTCACTCCTCAGAGAACTGGATCTGTCTGAGAATATAATAGGAGATAAAGGTCTGACGCTGCTCTCTGATGGACTGAAGGATCCTCACTGTAAACTGGAGAAACTGGAGTAAGATCATACATTAATCTTAACTGAGACACGAATAATGTTGTTTGAACCCTTTAATTCATACTGTTTTTGCATTAAGTGGAGATAATGGCAAATTACTAATTACTTCCAGCGGTTAACGTGAATGATGTTAACAATATTGTGAGGCAGCTGTCACTCCTGAGAGTAAGAAAGAGACGGGCTTTAAATCATATATTTCGAGCTACATCGACAACTTTGAGGGGGATTTTTTTTTTCCTCATATCATGCGAAATCCGACTAGCGATCGGTTTCTAAAATCGTTGTCTCCGTTTCTGAGAAAATGAAGTTTTGCCGTTAGTACGCTTCGCTATAGAGCGCGCTATGCGGAAGTAAAGACGCTGGCTGAGATTCTCCCGGAAATACGACAGCAGCGTTCGTGCATACAGCCTGTTTTATTACATTATATGTTTTAAAATTACAGAGCTTTGTATTTTATAGCATTTTATGTCAGTGGTTCTCAACTCTGGTCCTGGGGATTTAAAAAAAAAGAATGTGCAGTGTAAATACCCTTACGGAACAAAAATATATGGGAATATACTGAAAGATATAATGTAATATATTACATAATAACTTTCCATATATGGGAAACTAGTGCTTATATTTCCAATATACTGCAATATATGCATTGACCATGTATGGCTATATATTAATACATATAAAATATTTATAAATGAAGACAAAAAATATACATATATATATATACACACACACATTCATGGAATGAGTTACAATATATTTCTAGTTCCCAGCATGCTTTGCTTCTGACTGTTAAAAGAGAGCAAATGTTAAAATTAAGTGTTTTATGTTTTGCTCAATATTAATATAGTGGGAGATCTGTTAGTGTTTCATGATCTGTTGTTTTGGAATTTTAAAGGTTTTCTGGTATGTGTGAGTTTTTGGGGTCTTTGTGCTGAAGAGTAGAGCCTGTGGTGACGTTGATGATTGTCCAAACACCATTAAAACTACAATTACTATATTTTTAAAGTAATGGCTTTGCACTCCTCAGCACAGTGATCGTATTTTGGCTAAATACATTAGTACATGCAGTCAGATGTGCAAGTGCTTTTAACTAGCTTGAAATTATGAAATATTTATAATGGAAATAATAAAAAAAAATATAAGAAATATATTACATTATATATTTCTCTCTATGTGTGTTTGTTACATGAGTAAATATATCTGCAATATATTACACATGCAGTGCCATATCTGATAGTGATGGAAGTCCGGTTCTTTTGGACAGTTCGTTTCAATGAACCGGTTCACCAGTTCTTTTACGTCCTCGCGTAATCACGTCAATTCTATCATCCCGGCGGATAAAAATACATTTAAATAAAGGCATTTGTAATCATAACTTTGTTATAATCATCTTGGATAAGTTTCTTACATTTATGTTTTGCAAATTAACCTTACAGCTACAGGTGATGTGCAAACGCGGATGTTTCACATGTCTTAAAGATATAAATAAACTGGTTAAATCAATTTTATTAGGGTCCAAGCACCGAAGGTGCGGAGGCACCTATTGTATCTGTTCCGGTTCTTATTATTATTCTGCTTCTTCTTCTTCTTCTTCTTTTTCCGACTGGGTGTCTATGGCAGCCCATAGAAGCGTATGCGGGAAAGTTATGAAAATTGGCACAGTGATAGAGGACAGCCTTGACCTATCACCATAGCAAATTTGGAGTCTCCAACTCATTCCCTCTAGCACCACCAGCTGTCCAAAGTTTCACTCATGTTTATGCTAATAACTTTTGAACCACAAGGGCTACAAACAAAATTATTTTTTCCTCTGATTCCTGAGCTCACGACAATTCGACTGCACCATATGATGTAATTTTCCGTCATAATAGTTTTCCCACCATTTAGAATTTTCAGAAAAACCTACTTTTTCAAACTCTTCCTAGGCCGTTGCTCCGAATTTCACGAAAATTTAACCAGATCATCTCCAGACAATGACCACAAAAAGTTATGGAAATCAAGTTGATTCGAATAACCGTTCTCGAATACCACGAAAATAAATTTTACGTAGCGCTTGCGAAAACAGACTCAAGGCTGTATCTCCACAACGCTTTATCAGATTCAGACCAAATTTGGTACATGTCATCACAAGCATGACCTGAGGCTACATGCTGCGTTTCGGCGCAGCGCCACCTACTGGTCCGGAGATATGAAGAATTTATGTTTTTGCTTATAACTTCTGAACGGTTTGTCCAAAAATCATAAAAGTGGTCTCGTTAGATTCAAGGCGTCATGCTGAGTTAACTGATATGCAATTTTCCCATATCGGCCATTTTGGCTGTCAGCCATTTTGAATTATGTGCTAAAATGTTGTATTTTATGAACGCATGAACGTATCGTTACGAAACTCAGTATGGGTCATCAGTACAAGGCAGATTATGAGACAGCGTTATAACAAAAGTTATAATGAAATTTCCAAAAATGCTAATAACTTTTGAATAAATGTGCCTATAGTAATGACACTTTTTCGAACTCCTCCTAGACCGAACGTCCGATTCTCACCAAAATCGGATCGTGTCATCTCCAGACCGTGCCGAGTAAAAGTTATGGATTTCGTGTCGATAGACGAAACCGTTTTCATATACCGCAGTGGCAAAGTTGAGGCATGATGCCAAAATGACTATTCAGGCTTTATATCTGCAATGCCTTGACATATTGACACCAAACTTTGTATGTGTCATTGTCACTTCACTCTGACCACATCACATCAGTTTCGTAACTGCGCCACCTATTGGTCGAAAGTGATAATCATATGTTTAATTAATGTATGTGATTTTTCAACCATTTTGCCAAAATTCATCTTTAAATGTCTTCAATTGCTCCTTGCTGCAGTTTGTCTGACACTTTCAGCCATGTAGGTATATCTTGTCGTCTGCTTTTGCGCTTGGCCCCGTAATGGCTGCTTGCAGCTATATTTTTATTTGTTATTAAATAAACTTACATTTCGCCGAATTCGGCCCCTCATTTAAGTCCTCGGTTCACCCGTGTGCTCATGTATCAGCACAGCAGTTGGCCGAAAGAAAGTTCAGTTTAGAGACGGTGCTATCACGCATGCTCAGTATCTCCAGCTCATCGGTTCTCCGTATCGAACGTGTCCGAAAGTAGCAGTTCTCGGTTCTGTACTGGTGATTCAAGAACCTCTGTTGCAGTCGGCCTGTATATGTACTGAGAACTGCTGAAACCTTACTATACATTCGATAAAAATAAAAAGTCGATGCATGTCTCCAGTATGTTTAACGTTATGTTTTGATTTAACACATTATAAACATTAACTAAGCACCCTTAAAACCTTGGCAAGAGTTACGTCAAAGTTACGATCGCTCTCCTCATCAACAGCGTCATCATTCATCAAACCGCAGTCATTCTCAGCGCAATTACGCCACGTCTCCCAGACCAGAGACTAACATTAGGAATTGGACCGTAGCTCGCCTTCAGCGAGCTCTTAAGGATAAAGGCATCCACTTCAGCCGATCTGACAATAAATCAACATTATTTCAGCTTTACACAGCATCCACCAACACTTCAACTTTAAATTCCGAGCCTCCAACGCTTCCGGCATTCACACGCGATCCTCTCATCGTCACTCATGACGTCACTGTACTGCCTCCACAACAGCCTCAGCCAGCAGTATCGGCGCCACCTAGTGGAGACCAACTACTTCAACCTTCAATTTCCACCCCTTCTACCTCAGATTTATCCCATCTAATGACATCTTTTCTTACATACTTACGCTCAAAAACAGCTCCAAATCCTTATGGACATTCATCCCTTCATCCCATCATCCATTCCTCTATCCTTCCTTCTGGCATTAACAGCCACACTGTTCCTGCTATTTCTGATTCTTCCCTACAAATTAACCCAAATCAAGTCCATCATGCAGCAAACCCAGGACTTCTACCTCTCAGCGGACCTTTTCAACCCCCTACTATTCCTTCCTTTTACCCAACTAATCTATCACTTTTCCCCACCCTTCCCCACCCCTATCCCTCCCTTTCCCAACACCCTCACATCATGCCAATAAATACTAGCCCATATACCTTGGCCACAGCCGCACCGCCTCCTCGTCCAGCTTCATCAATTCACCGGCCCTCCCCAGTCTCTTCAGCCTTACGTCTTCAGATCTTATCAGGTAACTACACCGATCTAGCCCAGCTCCTCCAGCCATCCCTCATAAATTCCAGCCAGCCCAGAGAGCTGCAAACCAGTCTAGGCCTAATGCAGTTCAGCCATCCACTAAACTCTCATTCAAAATACCTTACTCCCACCGAATTCGCTTTAGCTTTCTCGATCTACAGAGACATAATTTGCTCTGTCTATCCCGATCGAAGAACTGAGCTAGACGATTACCTATCGATCGTTTTAGACATGGCAGTGCGTTTCGGAGGAACAGGCTTCTACAACTATCACGTTCTTTTCGCCACCCAAGTAGCAGGTCGGTTACAGCAGTTGAATCAGGGAACATACTGGGGCACTCTCGATGCAGAACTTTACTGTCGGATCTTCGCAGCACGCACCTCAATGTCCTGCGAACTATGCGGGGCACCCTCACATCCAGCTTCAGCATGCACCATCACACCCTCTCTATCTCAACCCTCCTCCTCACGCAAAACATCCGTTTTCAATAGATTATCCTCAGCAGCCCCACCTCCTCCTCTAATTCCCAAACCCCTCAACATACAACCCACAGCCAATGTTCCACTTCCCAAAGGCATTGACAAAAGAGGACGGCCGATCCTCTACCAAGGAGGCAGAATGGTATTGCAACAACTTCAACCATCTCGGCTGCTCTCTTTCCAATTGCAGATTCCTACACACCTGCTCTTTCTGCGGAGGCGCTCACTCAAGAGCCTCTTGCCCCCACAACCCAACTGCTCTACCCGACTGACTATTAAAGTATCTCGGAACACCAGTCAAGGTAAAAGCATTAGCCACTGCCTTACTAGACCACCCCGACAGAGAGTTTGTAGATTTCCTTATCAGTGGATTAACAAACGGCTTCCTCCCAGGCATAGAGATAATCCCAGACACGTCTCATCTCTCCCATAACCTCCAGTCCGCTCTCTCAGAACCAGACGTAGTTGACACATTAATAGCTAAAGAAGTCCAAGAAGGATTCATGATAGGCCCATTTAAAGAACCTCCATTTTCTCCCTTTCGCATCAGTCCCATCGGAATCGCCACCAGGAAATATTCCGGGAAAAAGAGATTAATCATCAACCTGTCCTCCCCCCATGGCTCACACATTCCCAGTATCAATAGCATCATTCCAGCCCCAGACTTCTCCATGAAATACACTTCCATCGACCAAGCCATCACTCTCATCCGCAAGGCAGGCCATGGAGCATGGCTCTCCAAAACAGACATCACCAGCGCTTTCAAAGTCATGTCCATTCACCCAGAATTCTGGCGTTTCTTTGGAATATTCTGGAAAGGAGCTTATTATTTTTCAGTACGCCTCACTTTCGGCTGCAGAAGCAGCCCCAAGATCTTTGACTCCCTCTCGGAGGCTTTATGTTGGATTCTCATCAATAACCACAGGCTTCCCTACGTCCTCCACCTCCTTGATGACTTCCTCATCATCACACCTACATCCGCACCTCCACACTCAGGACTTTCTACCCTTGTTAAAATGTTTTCCGAACTAGGCGTACCCCTTTCAAAAGAGAAGACCTCAGGGCCATGCACCTCCATCGAGTTCTTAGGCATCACCCTAGACTCCATCTCCTTCCAAGCATCTCTACCTCCTGGGAAAATACAACGCATTTCATTGCTCCTATCGAACTATCTTCTAGCAGACAGGTGCACTAAGCAGCAGCTGCTAGCTCTTCTTGGCCATCTTAACTACGCCATCAGAATAATACCCCAGGCAAAATCTTTCCTTTCCAACCTACTGTCAAAAGCAGCAACAATCCCCTCTCTACACGACAAAGTCACATTGGATGAAGCCTGCAAAATGGAAATGCGGCTCTGGCAGCAATTTCTGTCTTCATGGAACGGCATATCCTTCTTTTATAACGACTATGTCACACAGCCAGAAGACATTCAGCTGTATACAAATTCGGCGGCTACTACAGCGGCCGCTGGTTCGCTTCCGAATGGCCACCAGAATTCAGCTGTCTAATTCAGCAGCCAGACCTTCCCTCATCTGCACTTTACGAAATGTACCCTGTCATCATAGCAGCCATCCTTTGGGGGCATGAATGGTCCAGACATTCCATACTCATCCACTCAGATAACTCGGCAGTAGTCGAAATCATAAACAAAGGCAGATCTCGTTCCCCGGCTATCATGCAATTAGTCCGCAGACTAACACTAATATCGGCTCAACACCAGTTTATCATCCGAGCAGCACACATCCCAGGATACCACAATAGCATAGCTGACTCATTGTCTCGTTTTTCTTTTCAGAAATTCAGAATCTTGGCTCCAGAGTCAGACATCCATCCCACGCCAGTCCCACCGTTTTCAGCCACCATCTTCAATTAAATCCACAGCTGGAATCCCTTTCATACACTTCACGAGAAGCTATCCTCAACGGCCTCGCTCCGAGTACCCTCTCTGCTTACTCGACTGGTTGGAATTTTTTCAAGGCTTACCACTCCTTTTACCAACTCTCATTTCCTCTAATGAATGTTTGGTCCATCTGCAATTTCGTCACTCATGCCCATTCCCACCTAAATATCAGGGCATCCTCCATTCAGACTTACCTATCCGGAATCAACTTTATCTACAAACTCGCCACTGGTGACCAATGCCACTCCATTTCTCACTCTCACGTATCCATGCTCATCAGAGGTCTACGAAAACAAGAACCAGTCCTCACATTAAATGCTTGCCCTCAACTTCCGACCTCCTTAGCCAAAGCATCCACACATTACGTTCCGGCTACTTGAACCCTTCAATCGACAAAACACTAGAAAGCATGTTCTTTCTCGCATTCTTCGGCTTCCTGAGATGCTCGGAATTTGCCCCGTCGACTTCAGCCTTCAATTCAGCCATTCATCCCAGCCTCTCAGACATTACCGCTCATACGCCAGATTCTCTGATATATACCCTAAAGAGAAGTAAAACCGACCAATTTGGAGAGTCATCTCCAATCTACATTTTTCGCCTCAACTCCTTCCTCAGTCCTTATGAGCCACTTTCGGAATACGTTCTTTCCAGATACGCCAACCATTCATCTCCTCAAGAACCACTCTTCCTCGCAGAAAACAATAAAATGGCCACTAGATTCTGATTTAGCAAACACTTCCGGAATATTCTTAGCACCTCCGGCATACAGTATTGTTCAAAATAATAGCAGTACAATGTGACTAACCAGAATAATCAAGGTTTTTAGTATATTTTTTATTGCTACGTGGCAAACAAGTTACCAGTAGGTTCAGTAGATTCTCAGAAAACAAACAAGACCCAGCATTCATGATATGCACGCTCTTAAGGCTGTGCAATTGGGCAATTAGTTGAAAGGGGTGTGTTCAAAAAAATAGCAGTGTCTACCTTTGACTGTACAAACTCAAAACTATTTTGTACAAATATTTTTTTTTTCTGGGATTTAGCAATCCTGTGAATCACTTAACTAATATTTAGTTGTAACTTGTTTGCCACGTAGCAATAAAAAATATACTAAAAACCTTGATTATTCTGGTTAGTCACATTGTACTGCTATTATTTTGAACAATACTGTATCTCCTGAACACTACTCCATACATTCATTCCGGATCGGAGCAGCCACCACGGCCGCCAGTACGGGCATTTCTGACAAGACAATCAGAGTCCTAGGTCGCTGGTCATCCGAAGCATACCGCTTGTATATCCGTAATAATCTTAACGATCTCCGTCTAGCCCAAGCCCGCATTGGCTCATCCAAACCTTTGGGGGTCTTCAAGTAACTCTGCTTACTACTACCGAGACGAAGCCCCCACTCTGAGTCTCCCTGGACAAGACTCCCTGATCAGCCAGACGGAGAACCATAACATTCTTTCCCCATCCCTTTCGACCCTTCTTCATTCCAAAGCTAAATCTGTGTGGTTGTGGCGTGGTCCTTGCTAGTGAACCTTTGAAAAATTGCACGCATGCTCAGTATGTGGAACGTGTCCGAAAGAAACAGTTCTCGGTTCTGTACTGGTGATTGAGAACCGCTGTACCTGTGCGTTCGGTAGTATCAGCTGCTCGTGCTCATCACTTCTCTCAGCACAGCATGTCTCAGTTCAGTAAACTGTTGGAGTTTACTCAGTGAACATATACTCCGGGATATTGTTTATTTCGAGTCGGAGGAACTGTGTCAGGCATATCCAAAAGTGAGTAACTTTAGTAACTTGTGGATCAGCGATGACGCAGGACGCGAACAGTTTTGAACGATTCAGTCCGATTTAGTGTACGGGTTCGACCGGTTCAAAAGAACGATTCGTTCACAAACCGGACATCACTACTATCTGATCACATATACATCTATATATTATGAAGTGTATTACTGAATATGAAATTAAATACATTATGATATATTAGTAAATATATCGTCACATATTTTTCTATATATGAAAAGCAGCAATTCCTTATGTAATATTCAGTATATTGTAATATATTAACACAATATATTATTCTGTATATTTTCAAATATACTGTTAAACCATTTAATATATTGATCATTCATATATGGTAAATATATTTTCTTTTCATAAGGGATAGTTCCCGCTGAACTGAGAGATTAAAGTGTGTGTTGTTGTTCTACAGGTTGAGATGTTGTAAGATCACAGCTGAAGGTTGTGCTGATCTGGCTTCAGCTCTGAGATCAAACTCACTCCTCAGAGAACTGGATCTGACTGTGAATATAATAGGAGATAAAGGTCTGACGCTGCTCTCTGATGGACTGAAGGATCCTCACTGTAAACTGGAGAAACTGACGTAAGATCATACATTAATCTTAACTGAGACACGAATAATGTTATTTTAACCCTTTAATTCATACTGTATCATATTTGATCTAAATTATCAACATGATCAAAAACCTGTTGCACACAATCTACTACTTGCCTTCTGTTGTCTGGTTGATGGTTTATAGTTTTTTTAATCAAATATCATTTTAAAACGTGTCCTTCAGCTCGTGGGTCATGTGACTTTTTGCTGTGAAATCTTTACGGATTTTTAAGTAAACACAAGAATAATCTTTATAATGTTAGAAATATTTCAAGTTGATAATTTTCTGGACTGAAGCAACTTAGCTTTACTTGATTATCCATACATCTTTTTTGATAAATCATGTTCAAATGTATCAAATATGATCCTCAGGCTTTTGAGGAAGGTTTATTAGTTCATCTCTCAATCATCATTGTATTGCATTACATTATATGTTTTAAAATTACACTTTGATCATAAAACTAAGCATTTAAATATCATCTTACTAAGACACATTATTTATAAATATCATCTTGTTATTGGCAGAAATAGAGTGACGACTGATATTTATATGCATTTTATGTCAGTGGTTCTCAACTAATTTTCCCTGTTTAGTAAATATTGCCCTTAATTAATATCTCAGTCTCTCTGTGGTTGTGTAGTTCCTGCTGAACTGAGAGATTAAAGTGTGTGTTGTTGTTCTGCAGGTTGAGATGGTGTGAGATCACAGCTGAAGGTTGTGATGCTCTGGCTTCAGCTCTGAGATCAAACTCACTCCTCAGAGAACTGGATCTGTCTGCGAATAATCTACGAGATGCAAGTGTGAAGAGTCTCTCTGCTTTAAAAGATAATCCACATTATAAACTGGAGACGCTGCGGTAAGTATTGATTCCTTTCATATAATATAATAATGTCATGAACTAGTCAATCCTCTGAACAGATGTGTCAGTAATGCATGTGTTACTGACTGTGTTTTATTTCACTGACAGATATTAGATGATGGTGAATATGGAGCCACTATAGAGACATGATCCTCAACACTGAAGTCACGTGACCTTTACTGGATTTACTGTATATGTACATGATTTTTTGTATAATATCTAATAAAGTCTTGCTCTCATGTATGTATTAGTGAACTGGTGTGTTTTTATCATCCATCTCCGTGAAGTGAGCAGCTCAACACAATCACTACATTAACAGTGATGAACTTCAGAGTTTCATCTGTGTTTCAGGAACTGGATCATTTATAGGGTTTACTGATGATGATGCTTTTAATGTCTTTGTCAAAAGTCTTTGAAATTTGATTGAAGCTCATCTGAAGAGGATATTTGCCATTGCATTGTCACATTATTATTTTATATTAGTTTTCTGTCTTTGTTTATGTTGGTTTGTGTGAAAGGCAAATTATTATGATTAAGGTGAAAATTTGTGTCATCACATGATCACTATGAGTTAGCCTATATTTATCTCTTCAGAAACAGCTAATGCTACACATCATGACTATTTAAACTAAATCGGTTATTCCTTTCAAATCAAACACATTTTTATATATAAATTAGGCTAATTATACAATATCTTATACACTAAAGTAAGCGAAATTTGCTCTTGGAACAGAATGGCTACACAGAATTGTAGATGCTTGTAAATTTACAATTGAATAGTGATAAAAAAAATGGTGGGAAAAAGCGTTAATCGCGCTTATTCACAGATATATCCCACACAATCTCAACAAACAGTCAAACTAATAGATAATATTGTAGCCACAAAAAATAACCCGAGCAATAATAACATGAGTGAACATTAGTTTATTTAAGAAAATATGTTATGCTTAAAAATGTCTCAGAACACACAAATAGAAGATATAATAAAAAAAGTTATAATGCAGATGCTGACAAAAGTGTCCTCTAAACTTATATAACAGAAAATAACAGAATACAGCCAATCGTTGTGATCGGCGCTCTTCTCCTCTTCCTGACACTCAATCATCGCGCTCTGACATCTACACTTCTGCCTGCGAATTGCGGAAGCAGAAGTCAGTGGACAGGCGGTATTAAAGCTTGTTTATATATATTTGTAAGAGGATTCATCTAATATTTATCCATCTTTATTCACATTAAAGACTGTTTGATGACTCTGTAGTGGGCAGAAGACACTGTTTGAAGGATTTAAAGGTATGTCATTGTCTGTTGTGTTTTCTTCTGGTTGATGTTTATACGACGTGTTTATTATATTCACCTTTTATTACTGTCATACCTAAGAAATTAAAGTATTATTGTTTTAAACACGTTAATCGTGTGTTAAAATCATAGGTTAAAATCAGTTTAACATCAATTGAAATGACTCTTACTTCTGTTCACATGTTTTAAAGCATCAGATGTGTTTTTTTCTGGTTGTGATCCAGTCAAAATCTGCTCACCTTTATTTATATAACTATAAATTACATTGTTTCAAAGCAGCTTCACAGTATTATTATATAAGTCTACTGGATTTGGCATTGCTGATCTGATTAAGATTTAAATTAGGCTTTCTTAGCAGGAGTCAGTTTTAATGTCATCCACAGATGTGAGTCTCTTGACGGTCACGTGTGTACAGAGATAAACACAGTGTTGATGTTCTCTGATCTCCCAGCATGCAGTGCACAGCCTCCTCTCCTCATGATCTCCCGCAGACGGGTGGCGATCGGACCAAACTCACCCAGTTTCCCGCCAAGGACTCGTCCTCCATAGACAGCGCCTCTGAGCTGGGCGGCCCCAGAGCGCTGACCTTTGACCTGCTGAACATGGTGATCTGCTTCAAGCGGATGGCCATCTTCCTGGAGCCCGTCACAGACACGCTGGAGGTGCTGCGGTTCCTGCTCGGGTGAGACACGGCCCTTACAAATCACACTGACAACTGCACATCTCGCACTGCTTCTGTACTCCAGGTGACTGTATCATGTGACTCTTATCAGAAGGCTTTTGTTGTTGTTCCAGCCAGTTGAGAAACGCATCTCTGAGTTGTTCATGTGCTGTGTGTCCCAGTGTTCAGCTCTGATGCTGTGTGTTGTAGGTGGAGGATGCCGCTGTTCTCTCTGTCGAGCTGCGTTCTGCTCAACATCCTCTTCCTCACGCTGAGTGAAGGTGAGACACCAGTAGATGCTGTGTTCATGTGCACAAATCTTCTCACACAGGAACAGTTATGGCATAATAAGTGAGGTTAACCCTATTAAGCCGACTGTATTATACTTGATACACACATTTCTAAGGGCTTTAAATTATCCACATGGTGAAAACTGCTGTAAAACCTGTTGCACTCAATCTACTACATGCTTTCTGTCGTCTGACTGATGCTTTATATTCTTTTAGCAAGTAAAAGGCCTTTAATAATTGTTCTATGTAATTGAACCACACCTTCAGGTTGTTGTTTTTGTGTGGTTGTGTTTTAAATCTACTGATCTACTTTAAAAGTAAATCTACTTTTATTGACCATAAAACCAAGCATTTAAATATAATTTTACTAAGACATGCTATTGGGAGATAAAGAGTGACGACTGTTATTTATGTGCATTTTATATAAGCAGTCTTTTGTATTGTTATAAAGATCTTGTTTTACATTATGAGCTATTAGAATTTCATCTTGTTTTTTGTTTTGTTTTTTTTTGGACATATACTAAATATCAACATCTGCAGGAAATTTGCATATCTTTGCTCAGTTTGGGGCCTCTGAATAAAATTAAGGTGTTTTACTGAAGACAAAGTTCTCCACAAGTTCTCAATAGTATTTAAATTAGGAAAAAAACAGAAACACTAGTACTTCTAGTCAATGGGTAATAATTTGACGTCATGCTTACAGATTCTGATTAACATTACAGATCATTCTAGCAACTCAAGAAACTTTGGTAAGGGTCACCAGTGAATCATAAATGATAAATGTATATGGGCCGCTGTTGAATTCTCCTGGAGACTGTTCCTTTGGCAGGGTCACATGCGTCTCATAATAATAATAATAATAATAATAATAATAAACAACCCCTGAAAGCACAGTTAGATAAAACATATATTTTCCCTTCAGGGCTGAGTTTCTGTCGGCACTTCACTGGATCATGAAAACTACATCCACACAGAATAAGAATAAAGTTCGAACTGACTATTCTCATAAAATATGGTTCGTTTGGTTGTATGAGCAAATTAAGCACAAAACAAGTACATGTTTATTCTCTGGAAGCCGGGCTAAGTGAGTAAACACTGTTACTGCATTCTGACATCGATCAGACCCTTCATCACCTCTCAGATACCAGATACAGACATTCCTGTAACATAAATACCAGAATAAATACACTGCTTTTAAGAAAACTATGATTTCCAATTTATTATATAATACAAAAACAGGGATTGTAAATCCACCCCTTCATTGCTGAACTGAGAGAGTGTGTCGTTGTTTTCTGCAGGTTGAGTTGTTATATCACAGATAAAGGTTTTGCTGCTCTGAGATCAAACTCAGAGAACTGGATCTGACTGGGAATATAATACATGCAAGTGTGAAGAGTCTCTGCTTTAAAGATGATCCACATTATAAAGTCAAGACACTGCAGTAAGTACTATTGATTAATAATGTCATACAGTATAATATAATAATGTCATGAACTAGTCAATCCTCTGAACAGATGTGTCAGTAATGCATGTGTTACTGTCTGTTTTATTTAACTGACAGATATTAGATGATGGTGAATATGGAGCATGATCATCATCAACACTGAAGTCACGGTGACCTCACTGCTGTGTGTTGTGATTTTTCTAATAATGACTATATCAATGTAAATATTTTGTGTGAAAAAGGATCTATTAAAATATGTATCCCATCCATGTATTGGTGGACTTTTTTTTATCATATCAGTCAACAGCTCAATATAATTGAAGAGCAAATAAAAAAAAATGTTTCATTTGTGGGTTAATGGCCAATCCTGGATGTTTATAGGGTTAGATTATTGTTATTATTATACCATCCAGTTTATGAGAAATATATATTTTTTGGATTATGACTGTAAAGGTAAAACCATTTCTTCAGTGTTAACGTGTTTTCCATCACTGTTTGTCATTTTGATTTCCCCTCAAACGCTAAAACGAAATGTATAGCTAGCGTTAAAGTTTTGCAACATATTTTGTCTGTCAAAGTTTATGAATATTTAATTAGACAGACGCTGTTGGTCAGTTTGATTTGTCAGTTTCAAACAGCTGACCATTAGATTCGACAGCATTGTTTCACATTAACGGCGCTCATAAGAAGGGAAAGAAGAAGAAATTACAATGACAAACTATTATTATTTATTGATCTTTAATTTAAAATATTCATAGGTGGAAAGCACTCCTGCTTACTTTTCTTGAAACTCCTTCAAACCTCATAGTACAGTTGGTACACTTTTTGCTTTTTCCGTTACCACACCAAAACTAGGGACTAAAAAGAAGTGATTTTTTCATATGGCATTTCCTTTACTTGTCTACTAAAATATTAATAATTATTACCATCCATAAGTTGGTCATATTTGCCACAATTAGCTCATAAAAACAAGAAGCTTTTTTAGTACAGTACCCATGTTGAGTACAGTTGAGATATCGGTAAGGTGTAAAGCTGACTAACCAATTCATTGCAAATGTAAAATACCTTTAAAAATGAGAATTCAACTGTTTTTATTTCCATTCATTTTATTTGATTATTTGTTTAGTTAAAAGTAGTTCATTTGTAAAACATTGTACAGTAATGGCAAACAGCGATACAATATTTAATTTAAGTTCATCATTTTAATAGTAGGCCTAGTTCAGTTGAAAAGTTGAGTAACAGTAAAAAACTTTGAACAGAACAGTTGCAAACAGCAACAATAAAACAGATCAAATGCAAACAATAACCTAATAAATAATGAATGGTGCAATTAAACTGCATGTGCCGCAATAGTTGCGGGTGCATTTGATACATTGTGTCTCAACTGACCACCTCGAACCTTTCTCTAGATTTTAGATGACCTTGCATGACACAAAGTCATGCAATAATAGCCTATGTCAGTTTTTAGAGCACAGATTAAGGTTTACGAAAATGTAAGTTAACTTTAACAATCCTGTAAGGATGAGGAACTATTAAATGTGGAAGGGACGTGGTGAAGTGAAAAACTTACCATAGAAAAAAAAACTTTCGCCGATATCTTCGTGCTGAAGAATAGACTCAGGCTATTGCTGGAGAAGAGCTTGTACTTCAAATTTCCCACGATCGAAGATGGCTCTAATACGAATGTGCGAAGCAAATATCACAGATCAGACTTGTTACGCACGAAAGTGTTATTTAAGGTGTTCCAAATGTACACTAACTGCACCCAGTCTACCCCACAAACCTTCTGAAAGCCTCATACACCCATTATTGTTGTTTCCGTGTTCCTCGTCTGTTGTTTTATGGACTTCCATCTTCCTCTTGTAAAATAGTTCGACGCACTAATATATCCGCGAGAACAGTGTGTAATCTCTTCGTCAGGTCTGTTTGGCATCATGTCCTCGTGGGGAAGGATCGCGCCCGCCCCTTTTCTGTTCACCTGAGGTGGTTATCAAAGAGAAAGTAAAATCCATCGGCCTGCCGCAATTTTATGAAGACAAACTTGACATTAATATCAAAGTGTTGAGTTTCCTTCATTGAGATTTTAGATTGATGGAACACCATGGAGGCCAGCATTATGAAGACCCGTCCACAGATTTATTTCCACACAGGTAAGTCTTACAGAGACAGTGATATAATTACATTTTAATTTTGTGTAGGCCTATACCTGCCGCCATGTCCCAGCCACTGGACCACTGTGTTTTGCGAACTAATTTAAAGTGTAGCCTACATACTTTTTATAAGGTTTAATGTATGATAAAGTAGACATTTTTGTTTGAATTTGCATTCAGGACGCCAACATCGAGTTAGAAAAGATATAGTCAGACTGTGTTTAACGTTGTGCTGTGACGAACGATCTTTTTTTTTTTTTTTTTTTAACACAAGTGCGATTTTTGTATTCGGATATTTGTCTTCTGACATCATAGGGGAGCGCGGGGCACAACCTAACGCGGGGCAAAATGTAACACGGACCTTTTACGTACTTACTCAGGGTCACGCGGGTTGTGTTTACGCTCTTTTTCTCTCGCTGCCAGAAGACGGTCTCCCGTGGATTTGTGAAAAGTTTTGGTAATATTTTGTGAAGATACGGGACAAAGAGTGTTTTGACACCATCTAAGTATTTTTTTTCATCATACGTATTTTCCTGTTTCTGAGTTGTGTGTGTACGTCACCAAATCTAACTTTATATTGCCTTAATCACTGTCTTGTTGGCTAAAACATGGCACCATTTTGAAACATGTCAGCAACTCCTAGCAACTGTTAGCTGTGTTTAAAATATTTTTTACACAGCGGGGTTAGTTGTAGCACAGTGTTACAACTAAGCCGCCAAGTGTTCACAATATTGTAGGCTATGGGATTTGTTTACTATATTGATCACTTGTTTATTTATAAAAAATATTGCCTGTTTTCATGTAATAAACACGTTAAAATGTGATTTTAAGCTTGTTTTTATTATTATTACTGTTACTATTAATAATAATAATAATAATTTTGCATGCAAAACTGTTCAGCCCTTTCCTATATCTCTATCCGTGATATTGATCCATAATAGAAGGATGATTGGATGAGGGATGGATGTATGGATATCTATCTATACAGATGTACAAACAATATCAAACTATACAGATAAAATAGTACTGAATTATGTGTGTTACACACAAGTGTTACAACTAACCCCTCTGTCTGTTACAACTAACCCCGCATATGGGGTAAGTTGTAACATTTGCACTTCTGTCACTTTCAGTGCAACTGTACGAAAATGGAAGGTCCTAGAAAAAAACTTTAAGTGTTCATTTGTAGCAGAGATGTGTATGTTTCTTGTGTAAAAAAAAGATTAATCTAACCTAATTATTTTTTAAATAATTGAGCCAAAACCAAAATGCGTTAGGTTGTGCCCCGCTCTCCCCTATTTACAGGTGTTTATATGGTTCAAAAAGTTGCTTTTCTCCTACATATTTACCAGCATAATAAATAATTTAATGGTATTGACAGTTCCGTTGGCACAAAGTAGGCTAGGCTAGGAATACCCATTAAATAATATGGTGCAGTTTAATGATATTTGCCAGAAAAGGCTATTATTTGCTCTGACATTTAACCTCAAAACTTGCCATGTAAAAGGTTTGGCACAAAACATGTTTGAAAATCCCTCCTGACCGCCAGGGGCACTAGTGGATCATCGCAGCGCCAGCTAGATAGGTTTCTAGATTATTATACTTTTTTCTTCTTCTTATATAATCCATAAACCAATTAAAGAGTAGGAAAAAGAGAAAATAACTACAATATAAATAATAAATAAAACGTGCCAGGGTGAGGTAGAAATATAAAAATATAAAATAAATGGTGTAAAATTCACAAACCTTTAAAGACCTTATAGCTTTTTATTGTATTGTCAATGTAGAACTTTACTTCAGTCAACAAGGTCATGAATTTGTGTTTCTTGTTAGAAAACTTTTTTCACCTCATTCTAAAATGATACTTTTGGGTTAAGAACCACACTTTTCCCCTGGCAAATCAATTTACCACTCAATAAATAGTAATCAGAAATAGCATGTTTGCCTGAAGAGATTGAACCTATTAAAATAGAAAACCCTCTGAGTATTTACAAAATTTGATGTAAAAATAGTGTCATCAAAAGAAAAAGTATTTTCTCCAATGTATATATTTTTTAAGGGTGTGAGACGACCATGCGTTTGATGATTCTGCCGTTTTGTTTCGACCAAATCCATCTTTTCTGCCTGAAGTGCTGCTTCTTCAGTTTGTGTATCAGTGAGTTAATTTGATTGATCTTCAGTGTTCGTACCAATTAGATCAGCCGCAGGATCACATCTTATCTTGAGCAAGCATTAAGGTGTTATGTGGCTGCTACCATTTGTCTTAGACAAACAGATCAAACAGAGCTAATGTGGCTGTTATACTTGAGGCTCAGCCTGTCAGTATGTGACTTTGTTGATATATTATCTCAACCTATCTAGCTGATGCTGCGAGTATCCACTAGTGCAGGGTTCCTCAAATCCGGTCCTGAAGGGGCACTGCCCTGCAGAGTTTAGTTCCAGCCCAATCAAACACACTTGAAGAAGCTAATCAAAGTCTTCAGATTTACTGGAAGATTACAGGTAGGAGAGTTTGATCAGGGTTTGAGCTAAACTCTGCAGGACTGTGGCCCTCCAGGGCCGGATTTGAGGACCCTGGTCTAGTGCTTACTTAGGCAACGCCTTTGGCAGTCATCAATAATTCATAGAACCACAGTTATCTATGTAACTAGCATTATGATTATTATGTGTTTTTTGCTTTGAGGTTCCCTTAAACCCTCTGTAACACCTGGGATCCTTTCTTGAATGTTATTAAATGATTGGTTTGCAGCTCTGATTCTGACTAGAATAATATTTAACACTGAATTTCTCTTTCAGTACATCACTCGTGAGAGAATAACTTGTACATCTGTGTTCTCCTATAACTTTATTTTTATTTTTTATTATAAATCTTTTTATTTTTTCTCCATTGTGTGGGGGTGGTAAAGGTTCGGGGCTTAGTGTATTTATTGTAAGGACATTTTGTTTGTATTTGCTGATCATTTCAGTGTAAGTGTGATTCAAAATTTTAATTGTGTGATTTCTACAGAGGCACATAGAAGCTGGGTGATATTACCACAACCTTATGTATCCTCATATTTAAAATTTGTGCTTTTAGCTTAATAATTAAAAGTGGGTAAAGTGTGGTTTTCATGCACAAATGGCACGCTTTCCTGTTGCTAAGTATTTCATTTAGCACAATTATTTATTCAGTTAATCAACAATCAATCATTATCACAGTGTCTTATTATAATGTCCCTTGATGTTTTGTTTCAGTTCTGCCCAGATGCAAAGACCAAAGTCATCTGAACCCAGCTGTGTGTCCATGAAGAGTGACCGGTCAATGGATCCTCCACTTAAGTTTAGTGGACACACTGATCCTGGGATTAGGTAAACACTGTGTTAAACTGTCTTTATACATCTTCTGTGTTGAAACGAAGAAATAATTATTCAGTGCCTCATATATGGATGTGTACCTTACCAGTCGCACTTGCTGTAATATCTCCAACAATAGATCATTATATGGTTAATTCACATAATGAAAATTAAAGTGTGTGAATTACATTCACTTGTTGTGTTCAACTTCAATGCACAGACCAGACCGGCCAGGCCCCAGCTGTGTGTCCATGAAGAGTGATCGGTCAATGGATCCTCCACTTAAGTTTAGTGGACACACTGATCCTGGGATTAGGTAAACTGAACAAAAACATTTATCTTATAACATCTGTGTTGGAACAAAGAAAGAATTGTTCAGTGTCCGTAAGCAATGCATTTCAGAAGATATTACAATAGCTCAATCAACAGCTCCGATATGTTGATGTGCACTTGCTTTAAAATCTCTAACAGCATAATAAATATTAATGGAATAATTCAGTCACCGGAATCAGTTAAATACAAAAGTCACAAATTTAAGACTGTGAATTACATTCACTTGTGTTTAATTAAATCCACAGACTGGACCCTCCAGGATTCAGCTGTGTGTCCATGAAGAGTGACCGGTCAATGGATCCTCCACCTAAGCTTGGTGGACACACTGATCATGGGTTTAGGTGAACACTTTAAACCATTTGTCTTATTATATATTCTGTGCTGAAATTAAAGAATTTTCAGTGCTTGTATTCAATGCATTTCAGAAGATAAGCTCTTGTTATCATGTATTCAACATTATATATCACATTATAATTAATTCAGTCACCTCTGGTTTTGGGGCCAATTCAATGTTGCAATGGGGCCAAAACCAATGTTAACACATTTTAAAAGAGAACAATACATCTAGGTTATTTAAACCAATGAGCATTAAGCTGTGTCGTCAGCAAGTCGTTTCCCATCATGCTCTTGATCAGCGCAGTCGGTGGAGAGCAACTGCGCGCGACTGCAGAATCCGACACGTGCGCCTTGCGATCGCGAGAGTGTTTTGACAGACGTCAGCATGACATCAGAGCCAGGCGGACCGTATTCGGACATATTTCTAACTGGCATTCATCTCGCGGTGATCACCGGTGGTCGGTTCTGCGCAGATTTTGCTCATCTCAAACAAGCCTAGAATATGCTAATCAATGACTAGAATATAGTTAACTCAACATCAGCTACATAAATTCATCAACTAACCATTCAGAAATGTCCTGTTGCATTCTACATGTTGTCACTTCTTCTTGAGTCTCTCCATCATTGTCTAACTCCGGTTTGAACATAAAAGACTTAAAAGTTTTAGAAATTTTCAGTGCATGTCTGTGTGAGGTAGTGTTGTCACGGTACCAAAATTTCAGTATTCGGTACCAATACCTGTGAAAATGCACGGTTCTCGGTACCAATTTCGGTACCAAAGCTTAATTTAGATTAAATTTGCATATATTAAAGTGTAGGCTATATCCATTTGTTAGATAACATTGGATAAAATGACCTAACAATAAACAATAGTGATATACGGAAGCAATTATTCTCCTTTGGGTAATTTATAAATGTAGCCTACAAATACATTTTTTTAATCAAAAGTGGTATCTGTTCATGAACAATCAAGTGTTTGAATTAAATAACATTCACAAACATACATTAATGTTGTAAAAATATATTGTTCACTCAATGTGTTGATGTTAGATAAGGCATTAAGTAATGTTAATGAATGGTATCTTGTAGTGTTACCAACTAAACAGGAGATAAAACGTGTTTATTTGACTTGACTGTCCTTTTATTTAATCCAAAACTGCGTTCATCATATTTAATTTTAAAAGGCCTTTTAAACTAGATTTCTCTAGATTTTAGATGACCTTGCATGACACAAAGTCATGCAATAATAGCCTATGTCAGTTTTTAGAGCACAGATTAAGGTTTACGGAAATGTAAGTTAACTTTAACAATCCTGTAAGGATGAGGAACTATTAAATGTGGAAGGGACTCTGCGTAAACATTTAATGTGAGTATTTGTTGCGTTGTACACTGGGCTGTTGAGATGCAGACTACAAAAGCACTCAGACTGCTTGCAGCAAGGATCACAGCGCAACTTTGAACTATATCGATGCGATATGGTCTAATTCCATATCCCATTTAAAAAATATATCAATATATTTTTTATATCGATATTATATCGCCCAGTCCTACCACGCTGTTCCCTTGGAGGGCGGGGGCAATAACAAAAGAAACAAAAGCCGGCTTATCCAGTATGGAAATACACACAGACAATGACACGCCCATACTGCGAGCGAGAATCTCACAAAACAAGCCGATTTCAACCTAAAAATGTACGATTTTAAATATACCAATATTGATATCTAAAACATGGAGAGGCTTCTTCGTGATCTCAACTAACAGATTCTGCAAAAAAGCGAAAATCACCAGTTTTGAAAAATAACGCTTCTTTCTCATTTTGCTCAAAAGTTGTGCTGCCGACTTGTGTCCTTACTTTCCGTGGCGGGTCACATATTGCGTTTTATGCGCGTGCAAATTCGTTATTTCAAAATGTAGGCGCGCGGCTTATAGTAGAAGCATCTCAGCAGGTCATGTGACAAAAACCAGCGGCCTTTCCGTAACAACATGGAAAGCTCGGCCGAACAGCTGATCATAGCTGTACAGGGCGGCTTTTTATTTCTCATCTCAATTAATATATCTAGTAGTAAAGCTAATGCAAGGGCTAGAAATCAATTAATTATTTGATGATACTTCCTCGTCATCATGGAGAGCGCAGTTTGCACCGCTTTCTCCTTTCCACAAGCGCGTGCTTTCCCGTTGCGTCTGCCGTTGCTATGCAACCATGAACAGAGGCGCGCGGCGCGCCTGGAAAACTAATTTGCATGCGCAAAAAACGCGCTATGTGACCGGCTCTTTCCTCCTTTCTGGTCAACAAGTGGATTCAGAGAAACCGCATTAGCAGCGCCGCCGGTCGCCGTGTCTCAGTGTGTTTATGAAGAGGACGCAACTGTGCACCTTTCGGACAACGCATCAAGAACCGGATTAACCCGATACTTCGGTACCACCGGTACTTAAGAAAAGCTGGTACCGTAACCATTTTATTTTTTTAGTACCAAAATGGTACCGAAGTACCGGGTCTTTTGACAACACTAGTGTGAGGTAAAAGGACAGGAGCTGTTGAAGCTCCGACCTCTGTGCAGCTCATTTGTATTTAAAGGGACAGACACAAAACAACGCGTTTTTGCTCACCCTCAAAAAGTGACAACTTTAACATGCTATATAAAAATATCTGTGGGGTATTTTGAGCTAAAACTTCACACACACACACTCTGGGGACATCAAAGACTTTTTTACATCTTGTGAAAAGGGGATTATACCACCCCTTTAACAGCTTTGACTAAAAATATACACAAGCTTAACAGAAATTATTCTCGCAAGAGTGTTTTCCAACATAATGATAGAAATATTAAAGTGTTTAAAGCTTAATTTTTCATAAGGCACTAATTTGCAGACTCTCAATAAGCTGCAGGATCCACTTGTTTAAGCAGCAAATATACGGGTGGTGTCCGACGGGACCGATTCTGGATTGTATTGGTGGGCCGCCTGGACTAAAAATGCCAGGGCTGATTTATTTTTTTTGTCCCAGTCCAGCCCTGAGTTTAGTGGTGCCGTGCAGGTAAGATGAAGAGTGAGTTGAGACGGGGATGTTTGCAGCAGTATTTATCCAAATAAACAAGATAATCTGACAGTTAAGGGAGCACACAAATGCAACTTAAACAGCTTTGCATTTACACAAAGACAATAAACAACAACGGACTGATTAAATTGAGTATAAATAAACAGGGTGATCTAAAGAAGACGTACAGTGCTATGCATAAGTTTAGACACCCATGCTAAAGTTGACTAAAAAGAGGAATAAAAAATCATATTTTGGAAATTGAACTTAATGCCTTAATTTTAAAAAATAGGAAAAATCCAACCTTTAAGGACACCAATTTTCTTTGTGAATGAATAATGTATCGTAAATAAATAAATGTTCTTCCTTAAAATACAGGGTGCATAAGTTTGGACACCGCTATGTTAAATTCCCATAGAGGCAGGCAGATTTTTATTTTTAAAGGCCAGTTACTTCATGGATCCAGGATACTCTGCATCCTGATAAAGTTCCCTTGGCCTTTGGGATTAAAATAGCCCCACATCATCACATAGCCTTCACCATACCTAGAGATTTGCATGGTTTTATTTCAGTTAGCCTAATAGCTGGTTTGATTTGCATTGAGAGATGATCTTATGGAAAGTACTCCATGCCAATCTCTAGGTATGGTGAAGGCTATGTGATGATGTGGGGCTATTTTAATCCCAAAGGCCAAGGGAACTTTATCAGGATGCAGAGTATCCTGGATCCATGAAGTAACTGGCCTTTAAAAATAAAAATCTGCCTGCCTCTATGGGAATTTAACATAGGGGTGTCCAAACTTATGCACCCTGTATTTTAAGGAAGAACATTTATTTATTTACGATACATTATTCATTCACAAAGAAAATTGGTGTCCTTAAAGGTTGGATTTTTCCTATTTTTTTAAATTAAGGCATTAAGTTCAATTTCCAAAATATGATTTTTTATTCCTCTTTTTAGTCAACTTTAGCATGGGTGTCTAAACTTATGCATAGCACTGTAGGTGAAAAACCAAATCAGTAACTGTGGAAGCAACTGAGAACACACTAGAACCCATGGAAACCAAATGAAAGTCATAAATGATCAAACATAGACTAATAAGAGTGTGTGAATAACATTGTTGTGTTCAACTTCAATCCACAGACTGGACCCTCCAGAACCCAGCTGCGTGTCCATTAAGAGTGACCGGTCAATGGATCCTCCACCTAAGCTTGGTGGACAATCTGATCCTGGATTTAGGTAAACACTGAACTATCTTTATCTTATTGCAGTATTTACAAAGAATTGTTCAAATGTAATGTTGTGAAGTGTCTTCAATGCCTGTATGGAATGCATTTTAGAATGAAGATCATAACAGCTTCGATATGTGGAATATATCAGTTAATATTTCAGTCAGTAACGTTCAACGTTACGTCCGAACTGAACTGATTAATTGGGATCATTGGGATTACAGCTGAGAGCCATCGGTTAATACACAGGGTGATATGAGGATTACAGTAGGAGCCAGCATCTCATATATATACACTATATATATATATATACCGGACGTCGATCGCTGCATCGGAGTGTCGGCTTCAGTCTTCTGGGGATGAAGTTTCGGCTGCGCTGCCCCCTTCGGGGAGAGTAGTGCTGCTCGAGTCCAACCCGGAGCTGACTGCCATGCTTTCCCAGGCTGCCGCGAGCTTCGGGCTTGAGTGTTCCCCCCACCGTGTTCAGAGCAGCTTCCCGCTCCGGTTCCTTTCTTCCCAGAAGTGCCACGAGGAAGTCATGGAAGGCACATTTTTCTGCTAGAAATTGCTCTGCTGCCTCCTCTGCTCTCATTACCCCTGTATTCCACATCGCTGCCCCACCGAATTAGGATATACTAAAAACTCCTAATCCCATTTCTGTCAGGTCCATAAAGTCAAGAAAGCACAGACAATACAAATTATTAAGAATTTTTATTGAATAAATTGCAATTCAAGTTGATAATTCTGAATTAAATTTGGCGGTATGGCTCTGTTCAGGGAGTCCTCTGACCTTTCATGAGCACCATGAAATAGCAGAGAGTCAGAGGACAGCAGCAGCATAAGGGAACGCTCACACAGTTTAGGACTGGGAAAGCTAAATTATTACCCCATAAACAGAGCAGGCAACAATGACATAAAGCAAATGCCATGTTATACACGACAAGGAGGAGCAGGGGAGGTGGCGGGCAGCAGCAAAGCAAACAGCAAGCAAGTAGATGGGACGCAAACTGAAAGTGCTTTAATCCTCTGGGGACCAAGGTGTTTTTGAGGCCCTTGGGATGCTTTGAAATGCCCTGACATTTGTGCTTTTTTCAGTTATTTACAAACATGTTAATGGCAAATCTGTAAATTCACTCTATATAGCACAAACGGGGCTACCATAATATGTGAGCAACATGTATGTACATGTTTGTATTTTTAAGAGAATAATGTTTATGCGTGGTTATTGAAAAAAATGAAAGTTGCTGAAATAGACCACAAAACGCATACTAAATATGTGTTCCGAAGACTTTTGACTAAAGGATGTTGTGAGTTCTGGCTTCAAAATGATGTGAAAAACATCCTGCCTAATCGTTCACATAAAACAATACATTGATTTAAACTTTGTAAGACCATTTTTTTTGTCAGAAGAGGTTATGCATGGGAGTGGTAATGGACCATCAATATTAATGAGATTCAGACCCGGTGTGTGACAGACACTCCCCCAATGGCCCATCATGAGGCAAGCCTAAACAAAGAGATTCAAAGGTTTTGTTTTTCAATCTGTTTTATTGTAATTCCTCTATGTGGAGGAACTAAATGTTCAACTGAAGACACAAGTGAACATTACATGCCTGGCATTTCCAAGGTGTGTCCTGCCTTTTACCAAGCTGTCCTTTGCAGAGCACACAAATCTTGCGACCAACTGTGCAAAAAGGAATATTTTGCAAAACTGCAATGGAAACAGTTTTTGCGCATTTACAGTCACCTGACTTAGAAGACGCGGTGTGTTTGGGATCCGTGTACTTAAATAATAATAATAATTATCATCATTATTAAAACATTTATTAGGCTACATATTTAGAGACGCTTTTATCCAAAAAAGGAACAAAGCAGTTAGTCAAATATCATTCATAATACGGGTTAGACAATAATAATACAGGGCTAAGATTATCACAAATAAACACAAGATTTTGACGCATATCCAAGGGTTTGTGTGGAGTGTGGAGCGCGCACACTACATGGCACAGGGCCGCGGATGCGAGCACTTGCATTTTCCTATCAACAGTGGAAACAACTTAAAATAGCCTACTCTTATCATTTCTGGTCATACAGAAAATAATAACACATTATTCGCAACTACTTTTATTTGTGTAAACTCACAATAACAAGAAAGCGTTGTGCTTTTGTAAAATAAAATAAAACAATCAGGCGCGCTTTCATGATCTCCGTGAACTGGAGTGCGAGAACTGAAACAAAATATAGTCTATATAGGCTAAAGCTTGAAATGTCCACTTTAAAACGAACAAATTCGAATCGATTCGAATTCGATCGAAGCTAATACATTCTGATTATGTAATGCGTATGAAAGGAGCATTTCTCTCTAAAAGCGCATCTGCTTAACAGCGGAGATGGAGATGTTTTTAGCCGACTTAGAAAACAATAGTTTATTAATAATATTAATGGCTCTTCTCATTCAGCACTGCGGGAAAAAATATCAATTCCAGGTTCTAATTTGGCCTTAGATAACCAGTAAAATCGACTTGTTTTCCATATTAATTTGTGAAAATATCTGTAAAATATCTGTAATAATAGTGGGTAAATATGTAGCCTACTTACTCTTTCTGATTTCTGAATGTGTTGCTAAGCGCACTCCGAGTTGCAGGCGTAGGTAGTGATGAAGCTCCATTCCTTTTAAAAAAGTTGAAGAATATTATTGTATCGGGCCATCTTCCCAGCGCGCAGGTGACTGAATGATGAAACTTAAAGCATTTGCTTGGGGGCGTTTACCTGTTTTGCATAGATGGCTTAACACATTACTTGTGAATAGCGCGCTCCGTCAGTAGGCGTGAACGAATTAAAGTCAATGAGCTCGTAATGAGCTCGACTGGAATCGCTCTCTTTTCATACAGATTACAGAAGCTGAGAATATTTGTTTTTTAAATAAATTACTTAATTTGAAAGATGCGATCTCAAGCTTTATGCCCGTGGGTATGTTTGACTGAATTTTCGCGGAGTTAAGGCCATTGCACACTGAGTCCGAAATTTTCGTATGCGTTTTTTCGTATTCGTGATTCGGTGGCTCTGAATTGTCAAACCACCATTCAAACTGCTTGTTACGGATGCGAAAAACGCAGAAAATCAAACCTGTTTCGATTTTTTTTATGATGGACGAAAGTTTCGGAGGCAGTGTGCAAGCGTGATTGACATAACGTGAGGTCGTATTTATTTTTTAACGTGCGAAAATTTCGGATGCGAATTTCGGACTCAGTGTGCAATGGCCTTTACAGATAATTTTCGAACGCGTTTCAAATTGGAGTTCATTGACAGAGAGAGTGCAGAACTCGCATCATGTTAATTTTTCTTTATTTGGCAAAAAGCAAAACACTTTATTTTTATTGTGAGTATACAGAAAGAAAATAGAAACTGAACAGGATCGATTGATGTATAACACGAAAATGAAAGATCAAAATTAACAGAGCATTTTGAGTTTATTTTGCATTGCTAAAAAAAAACACGAGCAAAACGCGCCGGCGCGTTTTTGGTCCCCAGAGGGTTAAATAGGGCGCCCTGTTTGAGCGAGCCATTTAGCTTCGAGGGGAGTTAACCAGCTAATGCAGCTCGGCTGGAGCAGAATCAGCTGATGAGGCTGTGTTGTTAGCAAATAGCGATGCAGCGTCTTGATTACCTGGCCTGCCAGAACTGACGCTGACGCTCAATTTAAGGATAAAAATGTAATTGATGTTCAACAAATAAAAAGCAGATATAATACAGATGAACAAATGATAAAGCTTGGGTTGCTGAATATTCGATCTCTTACTTCAAAAGTGCTTATTGTTAATGATATGATTACGGATAATAACCTAGATGTGCTGTGTTTGACAGAAAACGGGCTAAAACCAGACGATTACATTACTTTAAATGAGTCCACCCCGTAAGATTACTGTTATAAACATGAACCTCGTCTGAAAGGCAAAAGGGGGAGGTGTTATTGTAATTTATAGTAATATCTTCAGAATTACTCAGAAGTCTAGTTTTAAATATAATTCTTTTGAAGTGTTGGTGCTTATTGTAACAATATCTAGTGTAAATGATAAATCATGTTTGAGATTTGTGCTGGCTACTGTATACAGGCCACCAGGGCACCATACAGACTTTATCAAAGAATTTGCTGTTTTTCTATCAGAGTTAGTACTGGCTGCAGAAAGTCCTAATAGTTGCTGATTTTAATATACATATAGATAACAAAAAAAGATGTGTTGGGATTGGCATTTAAAGACATTCTGAACTCGATTGGAGTTAGACAACGTGTCAGGACCGACTCATTGTCGTAATCATACTCTAGATCTAATATTATCACATGGAATCAATATTGATGCCATTGAAATACTGCAGCAGAGCGATGACATCTCAGATCATTATCTAGTCTCGTGTATACTCCATTTAGCCAAGGCTGCAAAGCCGGCTCTGTATTACAAATATGTTAGACCTATCATTTCTGCCACTAAATATTGCTTTATTAATAATATTCCTGATCCGTTTCATCACCTCAGCATCCCAGATAGCTTAGAAGGCTTGTACCAAGGAACCTATTTCATGGTTTGCATTCTCGAGACACCAGGCACTGTTTTGTGCAAATGAGTGGCCGGATCACATTAAGGGTTTTCTGTTAGAACGGTGTCGTGTAAGAGGCCCCTAAGTTAATAACTAATGATCGTTGCGACGGAAGTGAATCGATCAAAATTAACTTTAGCAGGACAATAACTTTATTCTAGAGCTGCTGTAAAGCCAAAACAATCTCTGTTACTTTAATTTCCTATTATCACTGTAAAGCTGCTTTGAAACAATCTATATTGTTAAAAGCGCTATATAAATGAAGGTGACTTGACTTGACTGTGGGTACGTCTTTTGTCCCTCTGGTCCCCTTTGGACAGTGTCTGGAGGCCTGGCTAGTGCTTACCAGCCCATCTCAATGGGTCATTACTCATTCGGCTCGCTTTCCCAGTGTATTCCTCGCCAATGTGCATTGGCTTGTTCTGTTAACACTCAAATGTGATTGGGCTCTCAGGCAAGATTCCAATTCGTCAGATAAGTTCTGACATAACGTTGGTAACCTAGATGTTCTGTTGTCTCTAACAGGACTGTACATATTAATAAATATTTTACATGGAACATTCAATCATTACAAAAGTGATTAATATAAGAGTGTTTGTATTACATTCACTTTTTGTGTTCATCTGAATGCACAGACTGGACCCTCCAGAAACCAGCTGTGTGTCCATGAAGAGTGACCGGTCAATAAATCCTCACCGTAACTTTAGTGGACACACTGAACTTGGGTTCAGGTAAATGCTGTACTAGACATTTATTTTTTATTCATGTTTACATTTCTGTTTATGCATTTGACAGTCTTTTATCCAGATAGACTTATGGTTTTTCAGGGCCCTGACACTTATATCTTGTTTTTATTTGTATTATCGGGATCATTTGTTTTTTCTTCCCGGTTTCCAGATTTATTTTTCTGGGTTTTGGTTCTGTTTGTATTTTGTGGGTGTTGTATTTGGAGCATAGGGTCAGGATCTGGTCAGGTCTGTCTAGTCTAGTCTAGTCTAGTCCAGTGTTGGGATCCTGGAACCGGTACTCTGTCATTTTCCTTTTGTTTTGGTTGAGCACATGGTCTCTGTGTTGGATTCCATGTTCTCTTCTGTTTGTTTTTAGTCTGCTGCAGGGGTACTCAATATTAATTTTATTATCGATAGACAATAAAAGATAGTTACGCTTTTTTAATGCGGGAAATAGAAAGCAAGTAAAGTGCACTCCCATTACAATGACTGGAGCTGTCATCACGTCAATGAGTTCACGGCTGGAAGTCAGTTGAAGTTCTTGTTTCTCTTTTCTTCAGTGATTCTGCTTGTTATCATCAAGTGTCTTCAATAATGCTCAATCATCACTCAATTAATCACTTAAAGGGATACTTCAGGATTTAGCATTAAGCTTTGTATCAGTAGAAAGACAGTATTATTTTCGAATTACCATGCTCCCCCTTGCCTCAGCTCCCCCTTGCCTCATATCCCCCTGAGATGAGATTTATGTATTTTTAGTCTGGAAAAAATCCTCATATGACGCAAAAATCGTCATTTTGCGTCATATGAGGATTTTTTTGGCCAGAGGCTTAAAACTACAGCCAGTAGTAGTCGCTGTTCCGCATGTTTTCACCACGCCCATAGAGGGGGGAGATCTCACTCAAAGAATGTAAAGATAGTGTCAGCCATCTCTCCAGTAGCTAACAGGCTCTTGTTCTTTGGCGAAAGTTAAAATAAAAGGCTAATTACCATGGCAGAAGGTAGTTTTGAAGTTGAAATGGCAGAAGGGGATTTCGAAGATCTGTTGCGAGAATCGGATGCTCGCGGCTACCTGTACGAGCCGCCATACAGCGATGAACAGTTGCAGGAGATGGAGGAACAAGAGGCGGCCGGAGCAGCTGCTGCAGCAGAGGAGCGAGACCCGCTCGGCTGTCAGGAGGAAGTGCCCGGGCAGACTCGAGCTGGGGCGGACTGGTGGTGTCAGTGCTATCGCTGTGCAGTGCTCTCGCTGTCGCCAATGTAAACTGATAGAGAGTCCTATTGCTGTCGTGAATTTCACAATGCAATTTAGCACCATTTCGATGAAAATCTATCAACTAACTATTAACTCACAATTTATAGAGTCACGATGTATCAAAGCAAGCCTAGTTGTATCAATTCAACAGTTCGGATACTGCCGCCTGTAACCGGTAGGCGTGGTTTTGGAGTGGCCTCGTAAAGGCAGCAAAGCAAGTGCATTCTGGGAGTTGTTGTCTTTCATCCATATGAGTCAAAAGTACATTTTCTGTCTTTTCTCAGACTAGAATGCTCCAAATTCAAAAATAATTTCACATTTCTACTACATAAATTAGCCTTTTTAAATACACATTAATCTTCCCAGGGGTGAAGTATCCCTTTAACAATTTAATTAGGGGCCAAGCACTGAAGGTGCGGGCACCTATTGTATCTGTTCTGGTTCTTATTCTTCTTTTTCTTTTTCTTTTTCTTCCGACTGGGCGTCTATGGCAGCCTATAGAACCGTTTGCGGGAAACTTATGAAAATTGGCACAGTGATAGAGGACAGTCTGAACTATCACCATAGCGAATTTGGAGTCTCCAACTCATTCCCTCTAGCGCCACCAGCTGTCCAAAGTTGCACTCATGTTTATGCTAATAACTTTTGAACCACAAGGGCTAGAAACAAAATTCTTTTTTCCTCTGATCCCTGAGCTCACGACGATTCGACTGGACCGACGTCATTTTCCGTCATAATAGTTTTCCCGCCATTTTGAATTTTCCGAAAAACCTACTTTTTCGAACTCCTCCTAGGCCGTTGCTCCGAATTTCACGAAAATTGAACCAGATCATCTCCAGACCATGACGACAAAAAGTTATGGAAATCAAGTTGATTCGAATAACCGTTCTCGAATACTGCACAAATAAATTTTACGTAGCGCTTGCGAAAACAGACGTAAGGCTGTATCTCCACAATGCTTTATCGGATTCAGACCAAATTTGCTACATGTCATCACAAGCATGACCTGAGGCTATATGCTGCGTTTCGGCGCAGCGCCACCTACTGGTCCGGAGATATGAAGAATTTATGTTTTTGCTTATAACGTAAACGTGGCCTCGTTAGATTCAGGGCGTCATGCTGAGTCGACTGATATCCAATTTTCCCATATCGGCCATTTTGGCTGTCGGCCATTTTGAATTATGTGCTAAAATGCTGTATTTTATGAACGCATGAACGTATTGTTACGAAACTCAGTATGGGTCATCAGTACAAGGCCCTAAAGGTACTCAAAAGATTATGAGACAGCGCCACCTTTTGGTCAAAAGTTATAATGAAATTTCCAAAAATGCTAATAACTTTTGAATAAATTTGCCTATAGTAATGACACTGATCTCAATAGATTCCTTGGGTTATGCTGAAAACATAGATACCAATTTTGCCATAGTCGGTCTAACTTCCTGTCCGCCATCTTTATTTTCTTTTAAAACCTACTTTTTCGAACTCTTCCTAGACCGAACGTCCGATTTTCACCAAAATCGGATCGTGTCATCTCCAGACCGTGCCGAGTAAAAGTTATGGATTTCGTGTCGATAGACAAAACCGTTTTTGTATACCGCAGGAGCAAAGTTGAGGCATGATGCCAAAATGACTATTCAGGCTTTATATCTGCAATGCCTTGACAGATTGACACCAAACTTTGTATGTGTCATTTTCACTCCACTCTGACCACATCACATCAGTTTCGTAATTGCGCCACCTATTGGTCGAAAGTGATAATCATATTTTTAGTTAATGTATGTGATTTTTCAACCATTTTGCCAAAATTCATCTTTAAATCTCTTCAATTGCTCCTTGCTGCAGTTTGTCTGACACTTTCAGCCATGTAGGCATATCTTGTCGTCTTGCTTGCGCTTGGCCCCGGTGATTGCTGCTTGCAGCTATATTTAACACTGCTTCCGTGTCAGTTGTGTTCTGTGGTAACACCTGACACTTTGCATTCAAGGTATGTATATATGAAGACTTCAGATGCAAAAGCCTCTAAGTGCCATCTGAAATTGTCTTCTAAAATGAGCATTTTTTATCAAGCTTGTATATTTAGGTTCAGTCATTTCACTTTAATGACAATTAATAGGTTATTTTTATTGCCATTAAAGTGAAATAACTGAACATAAACATACAAGCTTGATAAAAATTATCATTCTAGAACAAAATTTCAGATGGCACTTAGAGGTAGAGATATACATTCCACCACTGCATTTCAAACTCTTCCGACAAACCTTCTGGTGTGTTTTTTTCTCTGTTTCTCTAATATTATGTTAGACCTTTAATATAAATGATATGTACTGATATTATGACAATATCGCAATATAAAACCATGCATATTATACTGCATTAATATTGGTTATCTAAAAACTATATTGCATATGCTTGTAAGAATTGTAACAATTTTTTATTTAATCTTACAGCAGTGATCATCAACATGCTGAAGCCATAAAAACCTTTAGATCAAATTTGAGCAAGAAGTTTCAGTGTCTTTATGAGGGAACAGCAAAGCATGGAAACCCAACACCGCTGAATGAGATCTACACTGATCTCTACATCACAGAGAGTGATTGTGGAGAGATCAATAATGAGCATGAGGTGAGACAGATTGAGACTCAATCCAGGAGATCAGCAACAGAGGACACACCGATCAAATGCACAGACATCTTTAGACCTTTACCTGGACAAGACAAACCCATCAGGACTGTGCTGACAAAAGGAGTCGCTGGCATTGGAAAAACAGTCTCTGTGCAGAAGTTCATCCTGGACTGGGCCGAAGGGACAGAGAATCAGGAGATCCAGCTCATATTTCCACTTGCTTTCAGAGAGCTCAACCTATTGAAGGACAAAAACCTCAGTCTTTCAGATCTTCTGCAGTTTTTTTTTATTGAAACCAAAGAAATGAAACCATTCAGTGGTGAATTTAAAGTGGTCTTTGTTTTTGATGGTCTGGACGAGTGTCGTCTGTCTCTGGATTTTAATGTGAAACTGTGTAATATATCTGAATCCGCCTCAGTGGATGTATTGCTGACGAACCTCATTGCGGGGAATCTGCTTCCCTCGGCTCTCATCTGGATCACCTCCAGACCAGCAGCAGCCGATCTCGTCCCCTCTGAGTGTGTCCATCGAGTGACTGAGGTACGGGGATTCAATGAGCCACAGAAGGAGGAATACTTCAGGAAGAGAATCAGCGATCAGAGTCTGGCTGATAAAATCATCACACACCTGAAGTCATCAAGGAGCCTCTTCATCATGTGCCACATCCCAGTGTTTTGCTGGATCTCAGCCACTGTTTTAGAGAAGATGTTGAGTGAAGCAGAGAGTGGAGAGATTCCCAAGACTCTCACTCAAATGTACACACACTTCCTGATCATTCAGACCAACATCAAACATGAGAAGGACTATGAGAAGAAAGTAAAGGATGAAGACATGATCCTCAAACTGGGGAAACTGGCCTTTCAGCAGCTTGTGAAAGGCAACCTGATCTTCTATGAGGAAGACCTGAGCGAGTGTGGCATTGATGAGACAGAGGCATCAGTTTATTCGGGATTGTGCACTCAGATCTTCAGAGAGGAGTTAGGCTTGTATCAGGGGAAAGTCTTCTGCTTTGTTCATCTGAGCATTCAGGAGCATTTAGCAGCTCTTTATGTGCTGCTTTCATTCCTGCTGTACAAGAGGGATGTGCTCAATGAAAACCTCAGCTCAAAACATGCACATGAGTTCACGTGTCTCACAATATCTGACCTGCACCAGAGAGCCGTGGACAAGGCTCTGCAGAGTAGAAATGGACATCTGGATCTTTTTCTGCGGTTTCTTCTGGGTCTCTCGCTGGAGTCCAATCAGAAGCTTTTGAAAGACCTTCTGACACATGTTAGAAAAATCTTGTACAGTAAAGAGAAAACGATTGAATACATTAAGACGAGAATAAGAATGAATCCCTCACCAGAAAAATCCATCAATCTGTTCCACTCTTTAAATGAACTGGGTGATCTTTCTCTCGTAAAGGAAATCCAGGAGTGTCTCGGATCTGGAGGTCTTTCAAGCACCAGATTGTCCTCGTCACAGTGGTCAGCTGTTGTCTTTGTTTTATTAACTTCCGAGTGTTTGGATGAGTTTCATTTGAGTAAATACAGAAGCAGAAAAAAAGGCCAAAACCACATGTCAACTGATGAAGTACTTCAGAAGCTCATGCCTGTAGTTGAGGCCTCCAGATCAGCTCAGTAAGTCTGAGGACAATCACCAGATGTCTTGTAGTGCTGTGCTTTTCTGTTCATTGTTATGGTAATATTAATTTGGCTTGTTTAACAAAAGACACACTTGTGACGCTCTTCATTTCCACATTAACTGTGAACTTGAGATTAAGATACTAGTTTTTAGGCTCGGGTTTTGAATGTCTGGGAGGCCTCATCTGTTGCTCTTTCTATGAGACTCTCTCTAATCTTCTGATATAGTGAACTTTGCCAAATCTGAAAATTTTAGTATGAATGCAAAATCTGCTATTTGGATTTTGCTTAAAGAATTTATGACCTTTTCCCAATCAAATAACCTGTTTGAGGTTATTACATGATCTTATACATTGATTAGACTTTTATTCTGCATGTATAAAATATGCAAACTATTAGTCTCTGTGGAAAACACAGACAAATAAAACGCAAGATCAGTATATGTAGAGTTTTAATAATCACGAAACATGTTTTAAATGTGGCTAAAAGTGACCATCCTGTTTGCATTAGACTTTGGAGAATTATTAGTTATTATAATTTTGCAATGATATTAATAATGTTTTTTTTTTCTCTGTGGCACTGTGTACATTTAAATGTTGTGGTTGTTGCATGTTGCAATCTCTGTGATTTTTGATGAAGCTCAGTCTTAAACTGTTCTTTGTGTCTTAATTTAAGCAAGAATAATAACATTTTAAGAGATTATTATCCTTATATTTTTTTTACTGATTTTAATTTACATTTAACACACAAAGCAAAAGTAAACAAAAAGTAATAAAAACATTAAACCCACACAGATTTAGCATTTAATATCACAGTCTCTCTGTGGTTGTGTAGTTCCTGCTGAACTGATAAAGTAAAGTGTGTGTCATTGTTCTGCAGGTTGAGTGATTGTGGTGTCACGGATGAAGGTTGTGCTGCTCTGGCTTCAGCTCTGAGATCAAACTCGGACCTCAGAGAACTGGATCTGTCTGGGAATAAAATAGGAGATAAAGGTCTGATGCTGCTCTCTGATGGACTGAAAGATCACTGTAAACTGGAGAAACTGACGTAAGATCATACATTAATCCTAAATGGAAAAATAATACAATTATTTTAAGGGATTATTGTTCTTATGTTTTTGGATTATAGTGATTTATGATAACACAATAAAGAAAAAGTAAACCAAGTCATAAAAACATTAAACCCATACAGATTTAGTATTTAATATCTAAGTCTCTCTGTGGTTGTGTAGTTCCTGCTGAACTACAAAAGTAAAGTGTGTCGTTATTCTGCAGGTTGAGATGTTCTGGTGTCACAGCTGAAGGTTGTGCTGGTCTGGCTTCAGCTCTGAGATCAAACTCACACCTCAGAGAACTTGATCTGACTGGGAATAAACTGCAAGACTCAGGAGTGAATCTGCTCTCTGATGGACTGAAGGACTGTAAACTGAAGAAACTGAGGTAAAATCATACATTCATTATAACCAGTGATGGGAATAACAGTGTTATAAATAAACGGCCTTTTTTAAACATAAAATCTAAAAAAAATTTGATTATAACGAATAATCAAACTAATTACTGTTTCCTCCATTACAATGCCTTTACCATTACTGACAATAAATTGTGTCGTCACTATAATTGAGCTCACTGAAGCGGTTTTCATCCGAGTTGCTCTCTCTCCGCCATAGGACCTGCAAAAAAAATGTCTCTGGTGTGTGTGTGTTTGAGGCACCGGACTGGACAAAAGTGAAGCGAAAGCCACAAGCGTGCTCGACAGTGCATGAGAGAGACAGAGTGTGTCCGAGAGCACGCTCAACAGTGCGCGAGAGAGACAGTGTGTCCGAGCATTATATAGTTTGTTTATAAATAAATTACACATTTCAGCATTAGAATAATCTCTGTAGCCTATTGGCATCATCTGAAACGTTTTTATTAGTTTACATGATTATATGTTCCTGGAGGGAACGTTCAAAGAAAACATCTTTGTTTGACCGGTTGTGAACACGTGCGGCAAACACGTCTAGAATTTGGCTTAAATAACCTCTGACGATGACATTCTCTGTAGGTTATAAAAATAAAACCCAAAAATATTTTATTTTATTATTTATGTTGGTACAATGTTCAGTATTATTTTGAGAGCACTTTTTGTTAAACTGTTTACTTTTGTTTAGACTTATTTGTTGGCCAGTTGTGATCTGTGCAATAAATATTCAAAGTTCTAAACCATCTATTGTTTAGTTGTTCCACTATAGTAATGATAATATTTTCATATTTAAGTTAATCGTTGTCTCTCACATTGTCCTACACCAGCATTAAAATAGTGTAGTGTAGAGTCCACAATGTTAATAATGTGTTCTATTTAGTGTCAATTTCATTCATTTAACATATTTAATATTGGGGTTATTAATTTTAAGTAACGCAATAGTTACTTTCCCTGGTAATTAGTTACTTTTGTAATGATGTAACTCAGTTACTTTTTGTGAGAAGTAACTAGTAACTATAACTAATTACTGATTATAACTGAGACAAGAATCAAATTATGTTATGTTACATTATTATTATTTATTTACATTAGCACATAAAGCAAAAGTAAAAAAAAAAAAACATTAAACCAACACAGATTTAATATTTAATATCTCAGTCTCTCTGTGGTTGTGTAGTTCCTGCTGATCTAAGAGAGATTGTGTCATTGTTCTGCAGGTTGTGGGATTGTGAGATCACAGCTAAAGGTTGTGCTGCTCTGGCTTCAGCTCTGAGATCAAACTCACACCTCAGAGAACTGAATCTATCATGGAATAAAACAGAAAATGGAGGTCTGACGCTGCTCTCTGGTGGAGTAAAGGATCCTCTCTGTAAACTGGAGGAACTGACGTAAGATCATACATTACATTAATTGAAACACAAATTAAATTATTTTAGTCAATGCTCGTTCATGTGTAGAGCCCCTGGTGATACTTCAAGCACAGTTATCCTTATTTTTAAAAATAGCGATTTTGATGCTATCTTTTTAGTGCCCCATCCACTCCCAGACCAAAAACAAAAATACAGTCAAACTTAAAAGTGGAGTTTCCATTCTAATTATGCTTTTACATGAATGTCTGATTCGGGTAGATTAACAAAAATAGCCTAGGATACATTTTAGCGAGAGTTACCCTTTAAGGGATTTAATGTTTATGTTGTTCAAATGATTTACATTAACACACAATAAAGCAAAAGTAAACAAAAAGTAATAAAACCATTAAACCCACACAGATTTAATGCTTAACCCTCTGGGGTCTAAGGTGTTTTTGGGGTCCTGACATGTTTTTGACATGCCCTGACATTTGTGCTTTTTTTCAGTTGTTTATAAACAAATTAATGGCAAAGTTGTCATTACACTATCTAGCACATACAGGGCTACCATAATATGTTAGCAACATGTATGTACATGTTTGTATTTTTGAGAGAATAATGTTTATGCATGGTTATAGAAAAAAATCACATTTTTGAGGTTATAGCCACAAAACACATACTAAATATGTGTCCACAAGACTTTTGACTAATGGATTTTGTCGCCTAGAGTTTTTGCTTCAAAATGATCTGAAAATCATCCTGCCTAATCATTCACATAAAACAATACATTGATTTAAATTTTGAAATTTGTTGCGCGAATCCGACGCTCGTGGCTACCTCTACGAGCCGTAATACAGCGAGGAACAGTTGCGGGTGATGGAGGAACAAGAGGCGGCAGGAGCAGCTGCTGCAGGAGAGGAGCAAGACCTGCTTGGCGGTCAGGAAGAGGACGTATGGTCAGCCCTACTACTCAGCTTTCTCCACAGAGCAAGAGCCTGTTAGCTTAGCTTTTAAAAAAAGATGGCTGATATTATTTGTACATTCTGTGAGTGAGATCCCACTCACTTAGGGTCAGGTTGAAAACATGCGAAACTAGCTCCTACTACTGGCTGTAGTTTTTAGCCTCTGGCCAGAAAATCTTCAGATGACGCAAAATGATGATTTTTGCGTCATCTGAGGATTTTTTTCAGAAAAAAAAACAAATATCTCGTCTCAGGGGGACATGAGGCAGGGAAGGACGGTAATTTGAAAATACTTCTGGTTTTCTACTGATACAAAGCTTAATGCTAATTGGTGAAGTATCCCTTTAAGTCCATGTTGCTGCTATGTGAAAAAAATCGAGCAAAACGCGCCGTGCGTTTGCCAACCAAACAAGGTTAATATCTCAGTCTCTCTGTGGTTGTGTAGTTCCTGTTGAACTGAGAGATTAAAGTGTGTGTTGTTGTTCTACAGGTTGAGATGTTGTAATATCACAGCTGAAGGTTGTGCTGCTCTGACTTCAGCTCTGAGATCAAACTCACACCTCAGAGAACTGGATATGTCTGAGAATAAAATAGGAGCTAAAGGTCTGAAGCTGCTCTCTGATGGACTGAAGGATCCTCGTTGTAAACTGGAGAAACTGACGTAAGGTCATGCATTAATCTTAACAGAGACAAGAATAATAATGTTTTAAGGGATTATTCTCCTTATGTTGTTCAAATCATAATGATTTACAATAACACAATAAAGCAAAAGTAAACGAAAAGTTAAAAAAGCATTAAACCCACAGATTTAATATTTAATATCACAGTCTCTCTGTGGTTGTGTAGTTCCTGCTGAACTAAGAGATTAAAGTGTGTGTTGTTGTTCTACAGGTTGAGATATTGTGAGATCACAGCTGAAGGTTGTGCTGCTCTTGCTTCAGCTCTGAGATTAAACTCACTCCTCAGAGAACTGGATCTGTCTGGGAATGAAATAGGAGATAGAGGTCTGACGCTGCTCTCTGATGGACTGAAGGATCTTCACGATAAACTGGAGAAACTGACGTAAGATCAAACATTAATCTTAACTAAAACAAGAATAATGTTATTTTAATTCTTTAATTCCCACTTTTTAGCAAGTAAAAGGCATTTTAGTATAAATACAAAAACTTCCCCCTTCAGCTGTGAGATCTTTATTGATTTGATCGTTTTCTGGACTGAAGCGACTTAGATTTACTTGATTATCAGTCTTTATCATACTTTATTTAAAAAAAAAAAATCATGTTCAAATGTATCAGATACGATCCATCAGGCTTTGGAAGAATATTTATTTTATTTATTTTTCAATCATCATTGCATTTGCATTAGGCTATGTTTTGAAATTACAGAGCTTTGATCATAAAACTAAGCATTTAAATATCATCTTACTAAGACATGTTATTGGGAGATATAGAGTGATGACTGATATTTATTTGCATTTTATGTCAGTGGTTCTCAACTCCGGTCCTGGGGATCCACTGCACTGAACATTGTGTACGTTGAACTAAGAGAGTGAAGAGTGTGTTGTTGTTCTACAGGTTGAGGGGGTGTGGTGTCACAGCTGAAGGTTGTGCTGCTCTGACTTCAGCTCTGAGATCAAACTCACACCTCAGAGAACTGGATCTGTCTGGGAATAAACTGCAAGACTCAGGAGTGAATCTACTCTTTGCTGGACTGAAGGACTGCAAACTGGAGAAAGTGATGTAAGAGATCATACATTAATCTTAAGTGGAAAAATAATCAAATTATTTTACATTATTGTTCTTATTTTTGGGGATTATAGTGATTTATGATAACACACAATCGAGCAAAAAATAATAAAAACAATAAACCCTTAAATATTTCCTAGTTAATATCTCAGTCTCTCTGTGGTTGTGTAGTTCCTGCTTAACTGAGAGATTAAAGTGTGTGTTGTTGTTCTGCAGGTTAAGTGATTGTAATCTCACAAGAGAAGGTTGTGCTGCTCTGGCTTCAGCTCTGAGATCAAACTCACGCCTCAGAGAACTGGATCTGACTGAGAACAATCTACGACATGCAAACGTGAAGAGTCTCTCTGCTTTAAAAGAAAATCCACATTATAAACTGGAGACACTATTGTAAGTATTGATTCCTTTCATATAATATAATAATGTTACTTGAACTAGTGAATGCTCTGAACAGATGTGTCAACAGTAATGCATATCTTACTGTCTGTGTTTTATTTTACTGACAGATATTAAATTATGGTGAAAATGGAGCCACTATAGAGACATCAACATCAACACTGAAGTCATGTGACCTCACTACTGTGTGGCACTTCTATAATGACTTTACTGTATATGAATGTAAATATTTTGTTTGTGTGTACAATCTATTAAAATATTACCATTCATATAAAGATGGACTGTTTTTTTTTTTTTAAATCAATTTATCAATGGGAGTCGAATGGCAATTAGGAAGGGTGAGTTCAATATGTGAGTTACAGACCAATCCTGGATTTTTTTTTTTTTTTTATAGGTTTAGAAAAAATTATTATGATGGTTTTTGATTATATCACACAGTTTGTGGTGACTTTACATACCATGACTGTAGAGATAAAATGCTTTTTTGGTTAGTCAATTTCCCTTCAATGAAATGAAGGTTTCTGTGACATAAAGCACATTCTTAAAAAAATGATTGGATATAGTATTGTTTGCACTATGCAGTATGGTTATTTCATGAACTCGCAGAGATGGGTAGTATTTTAATCTATAATATGTATCTAACTACTTTTATAACATACTGTCATTTTATTCTCAAATGATACACAAACTTTCATCACCAGTCTTAATAGGACTACCAAATATCCTATCATCACAGTTTTGGCTAGATGCGAGTCACATAATCATGTGACATCCTGTTGGAATAAATTATCTGTGAGCAACATTATTTCTTTCTTATATATTATTTTTCCTATTCTATTGTTTGTTATTTGCAACCTTTTTTTTCTTAGTTTTAATAACAAAGATAAAATAAAATAATTCGCGATATAGTCTATATTGTTATTATGAAATAAGATTTTGCCAGTTTCTAACATTACCCACCTCTTGAGGATTTAAGGATATAATTACTGAGTTTTCTATGTGGAAAATCAGTTTTTCAAATGATTGCTTGTGAATTTCAGATGTATTTTTAAATTACAAATTACATGTTTTTTAATTAAATACACTTCTTTCACAAGTATTTTATTTTAATACCTTTGATGAGCAAGTAATTATATCTGGTAACAAAACACATTTGTGAACTCGTGAGAACGCATGCGCACTATCTGACCTGCAGAGGGCAGCACAAAGTCAAACGCAGTAACCTTCTGAAAGCCTCGCAGATCAATTTTTGTTGTTTATATATTCGTCATCTGTTGTCTTTATTGTCATTTCCATCTTCCTCATAGATGAGACGAGATCAGACCAGACACAAATGTGCGCAAAAATATAAAAATCGGGCCGTTAAAGGCCCCCTGAAATCGAAAAGTATGTTTTTTTTTTTTTTGCTTTTAGTATGAATATGCTTCAATTAACTAGCAGGGCATTCATTTTGTTTGTTTGTCAAATAAGAGGTGTTCTAGCGCTAAAATGTGTGTTTGTTTTTTAATCAAGCTGATGCTGAGCTTGTTGCCGCTGCTATCAGTTGCATGGATACACTGTTCCTTGTGGCTCACGCACAGACTTCATTCGGACGCGCGCTTCAATCTATCACCGTTGCGGCAACTCTCTTTTTGTCGGATGCTCGAGTTTTATTCCGTTTTTTATTCCCAACTGTACATTGTAATGGAAAAATTAGATTGTCTCTGTCTTCAGTAGATATCACAAAATAATGTGAGCAACACGTTACGAAAGTACCATTTTTCAAAAAAAACATAATTTTAAAAGATGATGGTTTAGACAGAGATATATTTTTGCTGTGCTCAGTCACTCACAAGTGTGGTCTATCAATACCAGGTGGTATTTTGTAAAAATGTAGAATGACTTCAGTATAATTTCACTTTGAACTTAAGACTGCTCATGTTACTTTCGACCCCGTCAGTTGGGACGAAAGTAACACACAGGTGGGTCAAAAGTAACACAACAATATACAAGGTAGATTTTTTGTGTTACTCTGTTTTTTTTTTTTTTATTAGCCTAAATATACTTGAGTATGACCTTGTTAACATGTAACATCAAACATGCAAACATATTTTGGCCTTTATCTTTGCACAAATTTTTTTTTTTAAAACAAAAGTGTAAATTAACTGTTTCATCAAATGTTTAAAAAGTAACAAAACAGTACAAACTTGAATTGTTTAGAATATTTTTGTATTGGCAATGTCAATGCATTTTATAAAATGTTTTTCAACATGAAAAATATGAAAATTTAATTAAATTACCATAATATCAATTCTCAACATAACAATAGTCATATTTCCATCCAGCTGTTTTTATGCATACATTTAAAATGTGCATAAAAACATCTGGATGGAAACCCTGCAACTTCATAGGTGGAGGTGGAAAAGCTATAAGGTATGGTTAAAACCTAAATGTGACTAGGTAAATGGAAACAGATTGAGTGAAAATAAATAGTGACACAGAAATCAGCTGATTTAAATGTGACTTAAGCTTTAAACGCCCTCTCATAAACATCTGTCATATTCTGTTGGTATAATATGACATAAACATGTTTTAATGAATGCTGAACACAGAAAGTCACCACATTAGCAGAGGGACAAAAGAAACACTTGTTTTCACTGTAGCGGGACAAAAGTAACAAGTGTTACTTTCGTCCCGACAGGAATCCTTACATTTAAACCCAATTTACTTTTATACTGAAAAACTCTGACAAGGCAAACTTCAGGATGTGTTACAGCACTAAATAACCTGTAGATTGATCATTACTGTGTGACACATGAAACGAAAAACACAACTTGTAATTTAAAAAAAAGTACCGCTTCAGTATTTACTTATCGTACTCGAAAACGTATTCGGTACCTCGGTTCCCTTTCGTTGTCACTTCGAGTTACGTCGAATGACGACGAATGGGGTTCGCTTAGAAGCCTATCCTCTTCGAACAGTAATAAAACGAGCCTGCTGAATTTGCATAGCGTAACTCCGCCCCACAGTGTGGGTATATAAGGAAGTGAGCCGGCAACATGCAGATATGTTTTCGCTTTCGGAGCCAAGTTTATCCTTCACTCCACAAGCCATCCTGAGTATCATCTCTTTATTCCTCTTCGAGACGAGCTTCCCTCCAGGTGTTGGTGTGACAGCGAGTTCCAGCGAGTGCACATTCCCTGCGATCTGAGCAGTGATCTGCCAGTGTGTGTGTGTTCTCTCCCTGGTCGCTTCAGCATCTGCGGGGATCTTCCTTCTCTCTAAAAGAGCAAAGCGCGTGGCACGTCTTTTTAAAGATGCATCGCCCGTGCCCTTCTGGTTGTGGTCACTGGCTGTCTGATTTAGATGGGCACAATCGCTGTTTTGCGTGTTTGGGCTTAGAGCACGCTAAAGCAGCGCTTGTGGATGACTCATGTTTTCATTGCGGAAACATGACCATCGCGACACTACGGTCGAGACTCAGTGATCTCGAAAGAGTGAGAGTCCCCTCATCCACACCCCGATCTACCAGCTCTAGTGCAAATAGAGCTGGTACTTCGGCTGGTGGCCAGGGTGACCTGAGGGTGACGGTGTGGCAACAACAACCGACGATTCGTCCTCGGGCCACATCCCCCTCTCAAGTGCCGCAACCCGCGAGCCGACCAGATGATGCGCTCGATCAGTCCCGGCCAACGGTCGGCGGCGGACCGGGCGCGCCGTCTGGCGCTCCTAATGACGATGCTATGTCGATCACAGCATCACAAGGTGGGCAGGAGTCCTCGGGAGATGAGGGGTCGGCTGTGCTGCCGCCTTCGGGCGCGTCAGCATTGCCCGATCCTGATCCCGAGCTGACGGCCATGCTTTCCCGGGCAGCCGCGAGCATCGGGCTAGAGTGCAATCCACCACCCTGCCCCGAGCGCTCGCGTCTGGACGCTTGGTTTTTGGGGGCGGCCGCCGATTCACGTCGGCGTCCGACTCCAATGCCTTTCTTCCTCTCGATCAGGCGGCTGTTTACGGGTACACTGGGGTACCTATGGTTGAACGTTCTGTTGCGATGCAACTGTGTCCTCAGAGCGCTTCTTCCCGTGGTGATCCTAAGCACCCCTCCAAGGCCTGTAGGTTTTCGTCGACCCTGGTGGCGAAGACCTATAGAGCTGCGGGGCAGGCAGCCGCCTCACTGCATGCCATGGCCACTCTGCAGGTCTACCAGGCCCAGATGCTCAGGGACATGCACGAGGGGAGGACTGACCCAGGGCTCTTCAATGAGCTGCGTGCCGCCACTGACCTCGCTCTCCGGGCGACGAAAGTGACCGCACGCTCCCTGGGTCAGGTGATGTCCACTAGTGTGGTCCAGGAGAGACACCTCTGGCTCAACCTGGCCGATATGAGGGACGCTGAGCGGACTCGTCTGCTTGACGCCCCCATATCCCAGGCTGGCCTCTTCGGCGGAGCGGTTGAAGACTTCGCCCAACAGTTTTCAACCGCCCAGAAGCAGACTGAGGCTATCAAACACATTCTGCCCCGACGGCCCGCTGCTGCCTCCACCCAGCCGTCGGTTCAGACGCCTCAGCCTGCTCGCCACCGAGGGCGCCCTCCCGCGGCTCCCGCCCCTCCCGCACGGCCCCAGCAGCAGCCTCCACCCGGGCCGCGTCGTGGAGGACGCCGCAGGCAGGCGCCACAGCCCTCTCCAGCCCCGCGCCCCGCTAAACGCCAGGCGGCGCTCCTGAGACGGGCTGCTCAGAGATGGCAATCAGTTTTTCACAGGAGATGGTAGCAGGACCACTCCTTCCCCCGGTGGAGGGCCGGGGGAGAATCTTTTGTTCTCCACTCCCCGCTGCTCACCCACGGGTGGGCAGCACCCTAATGTGGTTAAAGAAAGAACTGATATCCCCATCTCTGAGCCCCCAGAAGGGAATGACAGTGCGCGCCGCCCACGGGCCCCGCCGCTCTCATCCCCTTCTGTCGCCAGACCCCTGCCAGAGCACGCCCCCGTGGAACGCTGGTCCTTCCCTGGCCTTCTCTGGCAGGACGCGGCTAATGACCGTGCCCCCACACCGGGCCGCTATGCCACCCACGTCCGGGCCGGTCATTCTGCTTCGCTGCACCCCCGCGGGGACGTCTGTCGTCCGCATGACCCCGCTGGCACAGTCCTTGGGAGCCTGGTTAGAGCTTCCCAACCTGTCCCGCTGGCTCGCGCGGACCATCAGGCTCGGCTATGCGATTCAGTTCGCGCGGTCTCCTCCCCGCTTCAGGGGAGTCCGCTTCACTATGGTCGGTGGCAATGCCCCTGTCATGAGAGCGGAGGTCGCCACCCTGCTGGCGAAGGGTGCGATCGAGACTGTCCCTCCAGCCGCAATGAGGTCCGGCTTCTACAGCCCCTACTTCATTGTCCCCAAGAAAACCGGTGGGTTACGACCAATCCTGGATCTGCGCGTCTTGAACCGTTCCCTTCACAGGCTTCCGTTCAAGATGCTCACGGCCAAGCGCATTTTCGAATGTGTGCAGCCACAGGATTGGTTTGCAGCGATCGACCTGAAGGACGCCTACTTTCATGTCTCCATTCTTCCTCGACACAGACCGTTTCTACGGTTTGCTTTCGAGGGGCAGGCATACCAGTACGCGGTCCTCCCATTCGGGCTGTCCCTGTCTCCTCGCGTCTTCACGAAGGTCGTCGAGGCAGCCCTTGTGCCGCTACGGCAACACGGGGTTCGCATCCTGAATTATCTCGACGACTGGCTAATCCTAGCTCACTCTCGGGACCAGGTTTGCGAACACAGGGACCTAGTGCTCCGGCACCTAGCCCGTCTGGGCCTTCGGGTCAACTGGGAGAAGAGCAAACTTTGCCCCGTGCAGAGGATCTTTTTTCTCGGTATGGAAATCGACTCGGTCACCATGTGTGCGCAGCTTACGAGCGAGCGCGCGCAGTCACTGCTGACTTGCCTGAGACAAATCCAGAGCAAGAGTGCGGTTCCACTGAAACTTTTTCAGAGGCTCCTGGGGCATATGGCATCTGCAGCCGCGGTAACGCCGCTCGGATTGCTTCATATGAGACCGCTTCAGCACTGGCTTCACGATCGAGTCCCGAGGTGGGCATGGCACCAGGGCAAGCTCCGAGTACCAGTTACTCCGACCTGCCGTCAGACCTTCTCCCCGTGGACGAACCTCAGCTTTCTACGGGCCGGAGTGCCCTTAGAACGAGTTTCCAGGCATGTTGTTGTGTCAACGGATGCCTCCTCCACGGGCTGGGGTGCCATGTGCAATGGACATGCTGCCGCGGGCTCCTGGACAGGACCCCACCGCCTATGGCATGTCAATTGCCTCGAGTTGCTGGCAGTACGTCTCGCTCTGCACCGCTTCCGGGCGCTGCTCAAGAACCAGCATGTACTAGTCCGATCAGACAATACCGCGACAGTAGCGTACATCAACCGACAAGGTGGTCTACGCTCCCGCCGTATGTCGCAACTCGCCCGCCACCTCCTCTTATGGAGTCAGAAGCATCTGAGGTCGCTTCGAGCCATTTATATTCCGGGAGACCTGAACTGTGCAGCCGACGAGCTCTCACGGCTTCAGCCTCTTCCTGGAGAATGGAGACTCCATCCCCAGGCGGTCCAGCTGATTTGGGATCAGTTCGGGGACGCACAGGTAGACCTGTTTGCCTCCCACGACTCGTCCCACTGCGCCCAGTTTTTCTCCCTGACCGAGGGCACGCTCGGCACGGACGCTCTGGCGCACAGCTGGCCCCGGGGCCTCCGCAAGTATGCGTTTCCCCCAGTGAGCCTTCTTGCACAGACCCTGTGCAAGATCAGGGAGGACGAGGAGCAGGTCATATTGGTTGCGCCGCACTGGCCCACCCGAACCTGGTTCTCCGAACTTGTACTCCTCGCGACAGCACCTCCCTGGCCAATTCCTCTGAGGAAGGACCTCCTTTCTCAGGGACGGGGCACCCTTTGGCACCCTCGTCCCGATCTCTGGAACCTCCACGTGTGGCTCCTGGACGGGACGAGGCAGGTTTGAGTACCCTACCACCAGCGGTGGTGGCTACCATCACTTTCGCTAGAGCGTCGTCCACTAGACATGCCTACGCGTTGAAGTGGAACCTCTTCGTCTCTTGGTGCTCTTCTCACTCAGAAGACCCCAGATAATGCCCGATCAGTGTCGTGCTTTCCTTCCTGCAGGATGGGTTGGAGCGAAGGCTGTCTCCCTCCACCCTGAAAGTATATGTTGCCGCTATCGCCGCACATCACGACGCAGTTGATGGTAAGTCCGTGGGAAAGCACGACCTGGTCATCAGGTTCCTGAGAGGAGCGAGGAGACTACAGCCTTCTCGCCCTCCTCTCGTTCCCTCTTGGGACCTCTCAGTGGTACTAACTGCCCTGCAGAGTGCTCCCTTTGAGCCTCTGCAATCAGTGGAGCTTAAGTTCCTGTCAATTAAGACAGCGCTCCTGGTTGCTCTGGCCTCCATCAAGAGGGTAGGGGACCTGCACGCATTTTCTGTAGACGAAGCGTGCCTGGAATTCGGGCCGGCCTTTTCTCACGTGATCCTGAGACCCCGGCCTGGATATGTGCCCAAGGTTCCCACCACTCCCTTCCGGGACCAGGTGGTGAACCTGCAAGCGCTGCCCCTGGAGGAGGCAGACCCAGCCTTGGCATTGCTCTGTCCAGTACGCGCCCTCCGTGCTTACGTAGACAGAACGCAATGTTTCAGGACCTCAGACCAGCTCTTTGTCTGTTATGGTGGGAAGCTGAAGGGAAAGGCTCTCTCCAAGCAAAGGTTGTCTCACTGGATAGTGGACGCCATTGCTTTGGCTTACCAGCAGCAAGGTCGACCGTGCCCCCTTGGTGTGACGGCCCACTCCACCTGGAGTGTGGCCTCCTCTTGGGCTCTAGCGCATGGCGCCTCGCTAACAGACATCTGCAGAGCTGCAGGCTGGGCGACACCCAACACATTCGCCAGATTCTATAATCTCAGAGTGGAGCCAGTGTCCTCCCGAGTACTCGCTTCAACCAGCCGGTGCTAGGACCCGCTCAGGTGTCTTCGCTTGCTCGCCATTCCACTCCACGGACTGGATACGTGCGATATTCTCCTCAGGTGAGCCTGATAAGCCCTGAGTTCCTCCAGCGCTGTTGACGTCAACGCCAGAGTTATGCCTCCGGCAGCTTTCGCGTTGGCTAGGTGCCACCATGTGCATGGTTCCCCCGCTGGGCGACCCCCACGTGTGTATTCCACTGTAAGCCTCCTTGAGCATGTGTCTTTCCCTTGGCAAGCCAGTCTGCCACCCCTGGGGTTGAAATACTCCACCCTACGGGCTGGACACCCCAGTGTTCTCCGTATGCACCCCCCTCCGGGTCATATGTGTTTTCTTAAGTCCCCCCCCTTCGGGCGGGCACTGATTGCATATTTCCACTGTGATATGCTTCCCAGTGTACCTTGGTATTCCTGTGCTAAGTAGGAGTCCTTCGTCCGTGCTAGTCTCACGACAGGGAGCTCAGACTTACGCAGGGCACTGGAAGACAGCCGAGGTGGCGTGATTGGACTGGGAACCCCATTCGTCGTCATTCGACGTAACTCGAAGTGACAACGAAATGGAACGTCTCGGTTACGGATGTAACCCTCGTTCCCTGAGTAGGGAACGGAGACGTTACGTCTTCCTGCCACTTCCGCTGTACCGCTGGAACAGCCTGAGTTCAGCTTGGCTCCTTCAGCGAAGAAACATATCTGCATGTTGCCGGCTCACTTCCTTATATACCCACACTGTGGGGCGGAGTTACGCTATGCAAATTCAGCAGACCCATGGCATTTGCTTGCCATTGGCTCGTTTTATTACTGTTCGAAGAGGATAGGCTTCTAAGCGAACCCCATTCGTCGTCATTCGACGTAACGTCTCCGTTCCCTACTCAGGGAACGAGGGTTACATCCGTAACCGAGACGTTCTCTCTAAGAGAGGGAACGAGTACTGCGTCGAAAGACGCTACGGGGAAGATATTGAAGCCTAAAAATTAATCCTTAATTTTGTAAAATATTGTAAAACGCTTTTCTGTAGCATACAACCTTATGCGGAGCAAAATCGCTCACCCATTGGCTGCTCCGCCAGAAAAGCACAGCCTATGCGAGGCCAGTGACGCTGACCAATGAGGGCGCTTCGCGCCCTTCTGCGTCACCTCCCGCCGAAACGGGCGTGGTCTAGGCCTATAAATACAAGCATAGCTGTCTCCCACTCTAATTTTCGTCACTGAAGCGACGCAGCGTGGGCACGCACGGCCTGAGACGCAGTACCCGTTCCCTCTCCTAGAGAGAACCGAGGTTACGTTAGTAACCGAGTACGTTCTCTTACGTAGAGTTCTCTCGTACTGCGTCGAAAGACGCTACGGGAACCCTTGTAACACGCCGTGCGTGCTCTTGGACCGACACAGACAACCGAGGGCGCGCGCGCCCTGGCATACAAGCGCCTACACCAAGAATGTATAGGGAGAGCAGCTAAAAATTAGCATCATCCCTTTATAGTAGTGCCTCTAAGGCATAATAACATATATATGAAATATTAGATATATATGAGGGGTAATAGCATGCTCATGGGACACATTGTCAGTGAGTGATGCTTAAAACATTAAAGTGACCTGGGCCGCAGCGCGGGGCAGGAACACTATACATAGTCTTCTAGACCGAGAGCAGTTTAGCCTGCAACGCAGGAACCTCTAGGTTATAGAACCTTATAAATGTAGACGGGGAGGCCCAGCCTGCCGCCATACAGATATCTTGTAATGAGATTCCGCTATACCAAGCCCACGAAGAGGCCATGCCTCTCGTAGAATGTGCTCTGATGCCCAGAGGGCATTGCAAACCTCTAGATGCGTAGGCTAGCGCAATGGCGTCCACTACCCATCGAGATAAACTCTGTTTCGTCGCAGCTCGCCCTTTAGAGCGCCCACTAAACGAAACAAAGAGCTGCTCCGACTGTCTAAAAACAGCGGAACGGGACACATAGGCTCTTAATGCCCTAACCGGGCAAAGGGAGCTATTTCCGTCCTCGGAGGCCGGCAGAGCCGACAGGGAGATGACCTGAGCCCTGAACGGTGTGTTGAGGGACTTAGGTACGTACCCATGCTTCGGTTTCAACACGACTACAGAGTCGTTGGGCCCGAACTCCATACAAGAGGCTCTAACTGAGAGCGCTTGCAAATCCCCCACAAGCTTCACTGAAGCGAGAGCCAAAAGAAACACGGTCTTGAAAGACAGGTGTTTCATGTCAACTGAGTGAATAGGCTCGAAAGGGGCCCCTTTCATAGCGTTCAACAGGTCCCAAACGGGGACTGAAGGAGGCCTTGGAGGATTTAACCTCCTGGCTCCCCTAAGGAAACAGTGAATGGCCAAGCGTTGGATTAACGAACGCTGATATGGCTGCCACATAGACTTTGAGCGTGGATGGGGTTCTTCCCTTATCCAATAGCTCTTGCAGGAAGGAGAGAATCTCCGTCTCCCCGCACTGAAGTGGTGACAGACCTTGGTCTGAACACCAACCAGAGAACACCGACCATTTGGAAGCGTAGAGCCGTCTAGTAGACGGGGCCCTAGCCTGCTCGATCGTGTCTAACACTCCTCTAGGGAGGTTAGTGGGTACCCGTTTATGGCCCACACATGTAGAGACAATAGATCCGGGTGAGGATGCAAAATCGAGCCCATGGCCTGCGAGAGGAGGTCCCTCCTGACTGGGATCGGCCACGGGGCAGTACTCTTCAGCCGCATCAAAACTGGGAACCAAGGTTGATTCGTCCAGTATGGTGCGACAAGAAGCACTGAGCATCCGCTTTTCCTGATTCGCTCCAGCACTTGAGGCAGGAGTGAGACAGGTGGAAAAGCATAGAGCGGACGGGGGGGCCAGACACTGGCCAGCGCGTTCGTGCTCTTCGAAAAGAATTCCGGGCAGTGAGCGTTTTCCTGGTTTGCAAACAGGTCTATTTCCGCTCTGCCAAACGTTTTCCACAACAGACGCACTGTCTGTGTGTGTAGGGACCACTCTCCCGTCGGAACGTTGTTCCGTGAGAGTCTGTCTGGTCCTACGTTCAGATGACCAGGCACATGCATTGCTCTCAGCGAGCGAAGGTTGTGCTGGGCCCATACCAGTATGCGTTCCGTCAACCTGAAGAGGTTCCGGGATCTCACGCCACCCTGGTGGTTTATATAGGCTACTACCGACGTGTTGTCCGAACGGACCAGGACGTGGTGTCCCTTTATCCGAGGACGAAAACGCCTCAGCGCTAAGTCCACTGCCATCATTTCTAGGCAGTTTATGTGCGGTAGTTCGACTCGTTCCGCCCACTGGCCAAAGAACGGTCTGCCTTCGAGCAGTGCTCCCCAGCCTGAGGTGGATGCGTCCGTGGACACCACCTTCAGGCTCTAGGAAGTCCCCAGGCTTACACCTGACCGGTACCAGTCTGACGCTCTCCATGGTGTCAGGGCTGAAATGCATTCCTGATTGACCTTGAAGCGATAACGACCGTGAACCCATGCTCGGCGCGGTACGCGCGCTTTCAGCCAGAACTGCAGTGGGCGCATGCGCAGCAGGCCCAACTGTAGAGCTGCCGAGGCTGAGGCCATGAGGCCTAGCATTTTTTTAAATCTCCTGAGCGGCACTATATGACCGCTGCGGAAGGATTTCGCCATCTGCAGGGTGTTTCGCCTACGCTGTGATGACAGCCGTGCTGTCATAGACAGCGAGTTCAGTTCCAGTCCCAAAAGGAGATCCTTTGACTGGGAAACAGTGAACTTTTTTTTTTTTTTCTCCCAATTGACTCTCAGACCTAAGTGCTCGAGGTGATCGAGTATTAGGGTCTTGTGGCGAATGAGTTCTGAAGGCGATTGAGCTAGAATCAGCCAATCGTCCAAATAATTCAGAATTCGAATGCCTCGGAGTCTCAGGGGTGCCAGCGCCGCGTCCATGCACACTGTAAATGTACGAGGTGCTAGAGACAGGCCGAATGGCAGGACTGTGTACTGATATGCCCGGCCCTCGAAGGCGAATCTTAAAAATCGCCTGTGACGTGACACAATTTGTATGTGAAAATACGCGTCTTTCAGATCTATTGCCATAAACCAGTCTTCTCGGCGAATCTGCGCGAGGATTTTTCTGGTCGTGAGCATTCTGAACTTTCGCTTTGTTAGCGCTTTGTTCAGATGCCTCAGATCTAAAATGGGTTTGAGACCCCGTCTTTCTTCGGTACCAGGAAATATCTGCTGTACAAACCCCCTTCGCTCTGAGCTTGAGATAAAGGCTCTATGGCCCCTTTGCTCAATAGCTTCGCTATTTCGGCTCGAAGTAGATGTGCTACTTCTGTTTTTACCGTGGTTTCGACTCTCTCCGTGTGACGGGGAGGGCGTCGATAAAACTGTAGCGAATAGCCTCTTTTTATAGTCTCTAGCACCCATTCTGAGACCCCAGGAAGTCTTTCCCATGCATCTGCACGCGTGACTAGGGGTTGAATGTAATCTGGGCCCTGGTCGCAAAATGGCGGCGACACGAGAGCAACCGTGTGCTGTAACATGGACGCCGTGGCGTCTGAGGCGGGGGCATGCTTAACACAGTGTGCAGGGGCGGGGCGAGCCCCGTAGGACTCGTTATATTTGTGAATAAATGTGGGCGCGTGGTAGCGGGCACATTTATAACACCGGGAATACTGTGTTTGTGAACTGACTGACCGTTCGTTGGTTTCGTTTTTACAGAAACAGCGGAACGTGCAGTGTGTAGTGGTTGTGGGCACTGGACAGTGGGCACGCTCACTACATGTAAAGCACAATCGACATGAGTCGATTTTATGTGTGCAGACCCTGTGTTGTACGGGGCTGTGCTTGCACGGGTTGAAAAACGAAATGGCGGCGACACGAGAGCAGTCGTGTGCTGTAACATGGGCACCATTGCAGCGTATGATGCGGGGGCGCGCTTAATCGAGCGGGCAGCCCGCGCGCGCTCAGCTCTCTCAGCTGAGAGAGAGAGAGCCTGCGGTGCGAGCCCCGTACGGCTCGGCATGTTTGAGAATAAATGTGGGTGCGTGAACGCGGGTACATTTATAGCACTGGGGAGTACTGTCTATTAGAACTGACTGACCGTGCATCGGTTTCGTTTCATAGAAACCGTGTGACATGTAGCTTGTAGTGATTGTGGGCACTTGAAAGCGGGCACGCTCACTACATATGATGCACAACCGACATGAGTCGATTTTATGTGTGCAAGCCCTGTATTGTGTGGGGCTGTGCTTGTGTGTACGAATGGGCACTGGGTTGTGGGCATACAGTTACACACATTACATCATCGGCCGTGACCGGGACACCGTGTAGCACAGAGAGTACTGTCTGTCAGAACCGACTGACCGTGCATTCGTTTCGTTTTTACAGAAAACCACGGGACATGCAGTGTGTAGTGATTGTGGGCACTGAAAAGCGGGCACGTTCACTAACTTACATGTGATGCACAATCGACATGAGTCGATTTTATGTGTGCAAGCCCTGTATTGTGTAGGGCTGTGCTTGTGTGTACGAATGGGCACTGGGTCGTGGGCATTACGGATACACACATCACACCATCGGCCGTGGCTGGGACACCAGAAAATACATTTTCAGATTTACCTGGGGCGTCGTGAAAACGGCGTTTGTGTGCAGGCAAACGGGCATTGATGCCGATTTGGTGACTGCAAAATACACTGGCACGGTCGCGTATGTTGGGACTGTGCGAGCGAGACATTTTAGTGAAATCCGGCCGCGGCGGGATTTTAACACTGTAGCTTTCCTCGAAGCAGAAGTGCGCATCCTGGCTGAAAACGGGGCTTTCCGGGACTCCGCGATTTCTTCGTGAATTCAGGAAGAAAAAGGCACGGGTCGTGAGGACGGTAACGTACGTTCCTCTGCAGAAAAACAGCCATCCAGCCGGTAAGCGCATCGATGCTGGTCTTTCTCCGTCGACGCTCACGAGCGGCGGGGGAGGGGAGATCCTCGGAGCTCGCCCATCCCTCGCTACCCGAAGCGAGGAGAGAACAGCAGTCGTCCTCCACAGACGCGGCTTCACCTTCCTCGTCCATGACGGACGCGGCGGCACACAGCGGCCCTTGTCCGTCGGTCAGAGAGTCCAGCGAAGCGGGCGGAGAAGCTGGCGGCAGCAGCGGCGAGCACCTCGTGGTGGAGGGAGGTTCCGGGCTCCGCTGAGCACGGCGCTTTTCACGGCGCGGCACTACAGCGGGCGGAAAGATGCAGCTTCAGTAAATGAACGCCAGGCGAGTCCGCAGAGTCACCGTAGGCATCAAATTACAGTGATGGCAGCCGCCATCGACGAGAGCTGAAGCTGCGTGATCCTCACAGGCAGGAAACACAAGCACGTGGTCCCCGTCGCTGAGCGGGGCTCTACACGAGCCACAGGAGGTGCGAGGCATCTTGAAAAAGACGCTCGGCTCTTTTAGTGGTGGAAAAACTGTGTGACGCGACGGCGAACACACACACAAAACACACACACATAATGTAAAGGATATTCCACGCCGGAGAAGCGCAGCAGGGAACGGCGGCTGAAGGCGGCGATGACCAGCGGCTTCAGGTAAGAGGCGCGTCCTGCTGAGGTGCTTGTTTCAGACGGCTGTGGTGGCTCGAATCCGGTCCTACGATGCGTGTAGCTTCGTGAAGAATAGAAAATCAGAGTGGAAGACAGCTATGCTCATATTTATAGGCCTAGACCACGCCCGTTTCGGCGGAAGGTGACGCAGAGGGAGCGAAGCGTCCTCATTGGTCAGCGTCACTGGCCTCGCATAGGCTGTGCTTTTCTGGCGGAGCAGCCAATGTGCGCGTGATTCGCTCCGCCTAAGGTTGAATGCTACAGAAAAGCGTTTAACATATTTACAAAATTAAGGATTAATTTTAGGCTTCAATCTCGAAAAAGAAATATCTTTCCCGTAGCGTCTCTTCGACGCAGTAGGAGAGAACTCTACGTAAGAGAACTATTATTATTTATTGATCTTTAATTTTAAATATTCATAGGTGGAAAGCACTCCTGCTTACTTTTCTTGAAACTCCTTCAAACCTCATAGTACAGTTGGTACACTTTTTGCTTTTTCCGTTACCACACCAAAACTAGGGACTAAAAAGAAGTGATTTTTTCATATGACATTTCCTTTACTTGTCTACTAAAATATTAATAATTATTACAATCCATAAGTTGGTCATATTTGCCACAATTAGCTCATAAACACAAGAAGCTTTTTTAGTACAGTACCCATGAACAGTTGAGACACCCGTAAAGGTGTAAAGCTGACTAACCAATTCATTGCAAATGTAAAATACCTTTAAAAATGAGAATTCAACTGTTTTTATTTCCATTCATTTTATTTGATTATTTGTTTAGTTAAAAGTAGTTCATTTGTAAAACATTGTACAGTAATGGCAAACAGCGATACAATATTTAATTTAAGTTCATCATTTTAATAGTAGTTCAGTTGAAAAGTAAATAATGAATGGTGCAACTAAACTGCATGTGCCGCAATAGTTGCGGGTGCATTTGATACATTGTGTCTCAACTGACCACCTCGAGCATTTCTCTAGATTTTTTTAGATGACCTTGCATGACACACAGTCATGCAACAAACAGCCTATGTCAGTTTTTGAAGACGTGATGAAGTGAAAAACTTACCATAGAAAAAAAAACTTTCGCCGATATCTTCGTGCTGGAGAATAGTCAGGCTAGCTGGAGAAGAGCTTGTACTTCAAATTTCCCACGATCGAAGATGGCTCTAATACGAATGTGCGAAGCAAATATCACAGATCAGACTTGTTGCGCACGAAAGTGTTATTTAAGGTGTTCCAAATGTAGCCTACCCAGTCTACCCCACAAACCTTCTGAAAGCCTCATACACCCATTATTGTTGTTTCCGTGTTCCTCTGTTGTTTTACGGACTTCCATCTTCCTCTTGTAAAATAGTTCGACGCACTAATATATCCGCGAGAACAGTGTGTAATCTCTTCGTCAGGTCTGTTTGGCATCATGTCCTCGTGGGGAAGGATCGCGCCCGCCCCTTTTCTGTTCACCTGAGGTGGTTATCAAAGAGAAAGTAAAATCCATCGGCCTGCCGCCATTTTATGAAGACAAACTTGACATTAATATCAAAGTGTTGAGTTTCCTTCATTTAGATTTTAGATTGATGGAACACCATGGAGGCCAGCATTATGAAGACCCGTCCACAGATTTATTTCCACACAGGTAAGTCTTACAGAGACAGTGATATAATTACATTTTAATTTTGTGTAGGCCTATACCTGCCGCCATGTCCCAGCCACTGGACCACTGTGTTTTGCGAACTATAATTTAAAGTGTAGCCTACATACTTTTTTATAAGGTTTAATGTATGATAAAGTAGACATTTTGTTCGAATTTGCATTCAGAACGCCAACATCGAGTTAGAAAAGATATAGTCAGACTGTGTTTAACGTTGTGCTGTGACGAACGATCTTTTTTTCTTTTTCTTTTTTAAACACAAGTGCGATTTTTGTATTCGGATATTTGTCTTCTGACATCATATTTACAGGTGTTTATATGGTTCAAAAAGTTGCTTTTCTCCTACATATTTACCAGCATAATAAATTATTTAATGGTATTGACAGTTTTACAGTTCCGTTGGCACAAAGTAGGCTAGGCTAGGAAATCCCATTAAATAATGTGGTGCAGTTTAATGATATTTGCCAGAAAAGGCTATTATTTGCTCTGACATTTAACCTCAAAACTTGCCATGTAAAAGGTTTGGCACAAAACATGCTTGAAAATCTTTTGTTTCATTCCTCCTGACCGCCAGGGGCACTAGTGGATCATCGCAGCGCCAGCTAGATAGGTTTCTAGATTATTATACTTTTTTCTTCTTCTTATATAATCCATAAACCAGTTAGGCCCTGTCCCAAATGGCACACTCCGGACTTGTGGACTTCCTCAGAGTCCACACTTTGGTGACGTCATGTAGTGCAGACCTATAGGGCCCTTGGCGCGAGTGCACGAGGGCGCATTGAGAGGTATTTTTGGGACAGACTCGATCGCCACGCCGGAAATAGGAAGACGGTCCGGTTGTTGTTTAAATATTATATTTCTACATTTACATATGATTCAGTAAAGCCCTGACATTCGGTTATATTTATTTAATGAATCTTAATGCGATCGTAGCCTATTATTCAGTGCACTATTTATGTTTATATTAAATATAAATATATATTTATGTTTGAGACATCAACCACTGGTATGTTTGTATAAACTGTAGGTAATAACTGGTAAAATGTACACATAGGTCATAAAAACCATAATGATATTTACACTTAAATATTTCTTCTCATGTTAACGTGAGCGAAAGCTCCTCCCATTCGTTGTCTGATTGGCCTTTCGCAAATTCGCAAGGGTTTCTGGGTAGTTAAAGTGCGTGAAGCCTGCATCTATGCGGGCTTCGCGGAAGACCGCTTCAAGGGTACAAAGGGGGCGCTGCTGAGCACACTTCAGAGCGTTAAAATGATGAATGGGACGGTCTACGGACTCGTAGACTCAGCGAGCACGCGCAATTTAAGTCCACGAGACCGAAAGTCCACATGAAGTGCGAAAAAGAGAAAATAACTACAATATAAATAATAAATAAAACGTGCCAGGGCGAGGTAGAAATATAAAAATAAAAAATACATTGAGGTATAAAAATATAAAATAAATTGTGTAAAATTTCACAAACATTTAAAAACCTTATAGCTTTTTATTGTATTGTCAATGTAGAACTTTACTTCAGTCAACAAGGTCATAAATTTGGGTTTCTTGTTAGAAAACTTTTTTCACCTCATTTCTAAAATTATACTTTTGGGTTAAGAACCACACTTTTCCCCTGGCAAATCAATTTACCACTGAATAAATAGTAATCAGAAATAGCATGTTTCCCTGAAGTGCCTGAAGAGATTGAACCTATTAAAATAGAAAACCCTCTGATGTTTACAAAATTTGATGTAAAAATAGTGTCATCAAAAGAAAAAGAGTATTTTCTCCAATGTATATATTTTTTAACTAACAAAACACTTGTAACTTCTGTTACAGCTATTGAGACATCAATTAAGCATGGCTGATACAAATGAAGGTTTTCAAATCAAATATTTTTTATTAAACAATGACAGACAACAAAAATGTGTGCTTGTGTGACTGTGTGTGAACAAGAAAAACAAAAACCAGGGGAAGGTGATCCATGAAACAGACAGGACTGGTGATGGCCATAACAAGGTCCAGCATTGTTCTCACAAGCCGCTTCACTCAAGACAACAAATGAAAAGTTAGTATATACCAAAAATTAAATGAAATAAAAGTTGCTATGAAGGTGGTAGCGATTCATTACCGAACTAATTAGATGCTACCTTTACAGCTGGCGAAGTCACGCTAGCTAACTAGCAAGCAGGCAATGCAAGAAAATTGGTTGAAACGACCAAGATAAAATATAAATAATTACGCTGTGCATATACAAATGAAGACCAGTATAAGCATCGCAAAGGGCCTCTGAAACAATATAGACAGTTGACAATTCAAAAGAGGTCGATATTTCAGCAACTTGCCTCTGGAACAACTCGACGCGCAGCAATGTAAGTGAATGGGGTTCAACGCCCAAATGACAGTGTTTGGAACTAATCCGATCTTCAAATCCCGGAAGTAGGCGGTTAAAAGCGCCGCCATTTTTTACAACGGAGGTCTATGGGAGTGTCACAACTCTTTCTCTCTATGGCTCTGGCGACAGTGTTTTGACATACGCCAGCATGACATCAGAGCAAGGCGGACCGCACTCGGACAGATTTCTAACCGGCATGCATCTCGTGCTGATCACCGGTGATCGGTTCTGCGCAGATTTTGCTCATCTCAAAATTATGGTTATGACGTGAGTGAACGCAGCATAAGCTTGTTTTGGTTCAGGAGGAACCTTGAAAGGTACAGGTTGTAATATGACAACTATTTGAATTGTGTGAATGAATTGTATTGCCAAGAGTTATGTAACGTTTTACATAGTTCTGAATTAGATTTTTTTAAACTTGAATATTGAACATTTGAAATTTAACCATTTTAAATGTTTTTTATGGCAGAATTTTATAGACTTGCATTTTCAATCAGTGGATTTTTTTTGTTCTGAATTCTTAGACTGCAAATATCCAGTTTTTAAAAATACAGCATCAAGTTTTCAAGATGAAGAAGAAATTCGGAACATCAAAATCAATATTCTAAAATTCAAAACACAGAAATTCAGATCATACAGAAAGTAGGTCAGAGGTCATCCACAGGGAAGGGTCCCAGAAAAGTCGAACGGAGCATTTTGGCCAATTAAGCTGTGTTTGTTTGTGGTGCTCAGTGACTGTCTGTCCACAACTCTGCATAGCCTGAAGTTTGGTTTATCCTCACCGATTCCTCATGAATGCGAAGGTGCTCTGCAAAAATGACGTCATTACGGTGTATGCCATAGATATACATATAAAGGCTAGAGGTCTTACGGCGGAGTCTCTAACGTCATCGCCCGGTGGCCATCTTGTCACAGGCAAGCTTTCTGTAAGGTGAGTGATCTGCACGAACACAAATACTCTTATCTCGCTGAAATCTTGACGGATTTACAAACTGTTTGGTTTCTTACAAACGTTATTAACGTGGCTATATTTCTAGGTGCTTAAACATGTTGAAATATATAATATTATAATTATTCATAAGTATGCAGTGTCATACATCTCTTACGTTTATAACAAACCAACCCGTTTGAAAATCGGTAGAAAATTGAGCAAGTTATGGTTATTTAAAAAGTACATGCACCATTAAAACACAATATTACGAGTGAGTGAGCTGACTGTGACAAGATAGCCGCCAGGTGCGGACGTCGACCTCCATGGGCCAGCAGCGTGGACGAGACATCTAGCCTTTATTTAATTTTTTTCTATGGTGTGCACAGCATTTTTTTTACAACTCCGCGCGGTTCCGATGCAGGACTTTGAGGCGAATCTGGACGAAAGTACGTCCAGAGCCCGTCTACGGAGAGCCTGCCCACTCCCTATTGGTTGTATTTCCACCAGAGTTCCACTGGGGAGTCTATGGAGCTAAACGGCTAAATTTGTCTCTTTCACCCGATTGCTGTTGAGCAATCTCAGATTTGATTGTAGGTTTTGTAAGTTCAACATGGGTTATAGGTCGAAAGTTGAATGAACGAGTACTTATGTCCTTTCGATTTCTTACAGGTTGAGTTGTTGTTGCCCATAACACGCTAGCATTCTGCTAATGAACGCTGATTGGTCAGTGAAGGACTGGTTACGACCAGAGATAACGCTTGATGGCATCGTGGCATCCGAAGCGGGACCAGAATGTCTTCTAGCAGAAACTCTTCTAGCCCGTGTGTTTACCTGTGTCCGCTGTGTTGTGTGTTTACCTGTGTCAGCTGTGCTGTCGACGCCTCGAGAGAAAGGAAAGTGCAGAGCGCGAAAGCACCACAGTGACTGAAGGATTGCCGTAAAGCAGTATCTCTACGATGTGTATGACGTCATTGACATTTAAAACGATTTTTTAAAGCAAATAAGTGACTCTAAAAAATCTGACACCCAGCAGTGTGTAATTTCTTTGCATCTCCTTTCGAATACAACATTCAAATTACTAGACAAAAAATTATATCTTGAGAAAAGTGGATTTTGAGGGGTATAGCTCCATAGACCTCCATTCATTCTGCACTCGTCCTGTGAGCGCCCTCATGTGGAATCAGAGTGGAACTGCAACCAGTCAGAAGCCGGAAGTGTAGCGAGAGTGAAACTTCTCCCCTTATTAGACATTCTCTGGTACGTCTCACTACACTGTCTGGCACCCGGTTTGCGCACTTCTAAATTAGTTGCTGTCATTTACTAAATGAGTCTACAACTAGCAGATATAAGCCCTTTTAATAAAAATAAAGGTCCTTTTTTTATATATTTATATATAATAGATTTATATTTATATATAAAAAAATTCACAAAGCTAAATGAAAATGTTTAAGAGATTGTTAATTTAGTTGTATGTTCTCATATCCATATATTTTGTTCTAATGTAATAATTTCAAGTTTTTTGATGGTTTAAAGGACTATTACTCTGAGTCACTCATGGTCCTGAGACTTCCACTGACGATATGTGTACTTTTTTTATTCACTTTCTGATAGCAATCAGTAATAGAAGTGGTCTAATTTAGAAGAGAGTTTTAACCAGAATAACAGAAAGTGTTTATGAAATAAATTGCCGCCTTTGTCTTAAAGAATTAAAAATTGGTCAAATTTGATTTTCATGCTAAATGGCTCCATTTTGTGATTTCGAGCATAAATGTTAAACAAAAAAAAATCCCTTCATGTTCTGTTTCAGTTCAGTCCAGATGCAAAGATCGAAGTCACCAGACCCCAGCTGTGTGTCCATGAAGAGTGACCGGTCAATGGATCCTCCACGTAACTTTAGTGGACACACTGATCCTGGGATTAGGTGAGTGCTGTACTTACTAAACCATTTATCTTATTACATCTGTGTTGAAACTAAGATAATTGTTCATTATTAATTCTGTAAAGAGATTTGAGTGCCTGTATGTAATGCATTTCAGAAGTTATTTAAAAGATCTTAATTAACAGCTCACATATGGATGTAAAGTCTCCAACAGCATAATAAATATAAATATATAAATGGAATAATTCAGTCACCCGAATCAGTTTATTAATAAAGTCATGAATTTAAGAGTGTGATTTATATTCACTTCTGTTCATCTCAATGCACAGACCAGATCCTCCAGACCCCAGCTGTGTGTCCATGAAGAGTGACCGGTCAATGGATCCTCCACGTAACTTTAGTGGACACACTGATCCTGGCTTTAGGTGAGTGCTGTACTAAACCATTTATCTTATTAAGAAAATTGTTCATTATTAATGCTGTAAAGGGACTAAAGTGCCTAATGCGTTTCAGACGTTATTAATTAAAAGATCCTAACAGCTCACATATGTGGATGTGCACTTGCTGTAAAGTTTACAACAGCATAATAAATATAAATGGAATAATTCAGTCACCCGAATCAGTTTATTACTGAAGACATTAATTTAAGAGTGTGATTTATATTCACTTCTGTTCATTTCAATGCACAGACCAGATCCTTCAGACCCCAGCTGTGTGTCCATGAAGAGTGACCGGTCAATGGATCCTCCACGCAACTTTAGTGGACACACTGATGGGTTTAGGTGAGTGCTGTACTAACTAAACCATTTATCTTATTACATCTGTGTTGAAACTAAGATAATTGTTCATTATTAATTCTGTAAAGAGACTTGAGTGCCTGTATGTAATGCATTTCAGAAGTTATTTAAAAAAATCTTAATTGACCGTTCGCAAAAGCCACGCCCCTTAGTTATTGTTACTACGCCCGTCAAACAATTGAGAACCAGACACATGGCTGGGTTGAGCTCCATACATTAAGTGATTGGTTTTGGAGTAATGCAGCAGACATATCCTCCAGGGCACGACAGAAAGTATAGACAGAATAGCGCACGGGAGAACATGCACAAAACAGTTTTGTAAAATGATATATCAATCATTTTTATTTAATCATATATCATTTTACAAAACTGTTTTGCGCATGTGCTCCTGCGTGCCCTATTTCAGTCACAACACTGCAATCAGAGGACGCGCTGAAACCATCAACTCTCGACACTGTTCTCTTCATTCATAACTCGTAGCCGACTGAGAAGGATCAATTTGTGTAAATAGTTGTGCAACTGCGCATTTGTACATGTAGCCTATTTTTTAATAATAGTTGCAAGCAATCATAAAATACAGCAAGTTTTAAGCCCGTGCAGACTCCACTGCCATAGGCGCATCGTTTCGCTATCTTGCTGAAATCGGAATGTTTTACGGAGGTCCTTCTCCTTAGTTACAGTTGCTGAGCTACACTGTAAAAAAAATGCGCTGTAAAATAACAGTAATTTACTGGCAGCTGGGGTGCCAGCAAAGTACTGTTAATTTACAGCCCTTTACCGTTATTATACAGCTCTCCTTTTTTACAGTATGTTACTGTAAAAATACAATGGAAGGTAACTCGTAACATTTGGGAAACCGATTGCTTCAAACAGTTCAAGTTTAAAAACGAGTATTTATACTGATAGTACTGTGAACTTACTTTGAGTCCACTGAAAATGAATATCTCTTAATATAATACTGCAAACATCTAATGTGTAATCGTGAATGAATTACAAACATGACATTAACTAGAATCTTTGCAATTCGCATTTAGCGAACAGTAGCACACATGTATGTGCTAAAGTATTTAGCAACGAGATTGTCACTGCATCAGCAACTACAGTTACTGCTTTTAAATAAAGTAACGGACAGCATAACATCGGTGTTACTCTGCTCATCTTTGACTGAAGCACAGGCTCTACTCTCCAGCACAATGGTGACCCACAAAACTAATGAATTAAACTAAAAGATCTCTCCTGTATCATCTTGTGCAAAACACATAAAACACTTCAGTTGAATATTTACTCTCTTTATCAGTTTTTGACTTCGCATAACTTTTTTCTAAGAACTTTTACTAATATTTCAGTGAAATTAACTTCTTTTGTATAGTAAATCTGACTGTTAAATTTTACAGAATATTGCTGTTTTTCCTTGATTTTACGGTAATGTACTGGCAGCTGGGGTGCCAGTAAAATGCTGTTTTTCTACAGTTTTATGCCGTAAATTAATTTACAGTTGATTACCGTTAAATTACACTTCACTCTGTTTTTTTTTTAAATTGACACATTTAACCCTTTAAACCCCACTGCAAAATCTTCAGTTTTAAATGAACACTTGTATGTCCACACTACAGGGTGTTGGAGTAACACTGAAGCAGTGTTGAAGTTAATTATATAATTCAGTGATTAATTAACTGATGATTGAGCATTAGTGATGAACACCTGACAAGGACAGAGGAACAACAAGAAGATAAAAAAGCGAAACACAAGAACTACAACTTACTTCAGCCACAGAAGACATGAAATCTCTGAAGATCTCAGCAGAGAAGGATTAAACAACTCTAAAAAAATAGCATTACCAGCTTCACTTATTATTTACCAGATTGACTTAATTCATTTTTTCATACGTCTACTGAAATTCCTATTGAGAATTAACAGAGGTTTAGATGTTGTTTTGTTTCATTTGACATTACCATTATGGGGATCAGTGTATGCTTTAGTTGGGCTCCTGACCCTTGACTTTAACATTAATTTTCATTTGGCTGCTTTAACTGTGTATGTATAAGACACATTTGTTGTTGCAGAAGCAAAGCCAACAAAAATGATATCAAGTGTTGCTGGTTATGTTTTGAATATTATGTCATCACATAATATTTGTGTCACTGATCTCAATTAGTTTCTAATCACTTATCAAAAATATCTTTATCAATACAACTTAATTTAGTATTACTACACTGTGAAACTACAGCAAAAGACCAAGCACTGCTACGCAATCAGTTGTGAAGGATTTTTAAACTCATCATTCATTAAAAAATGTTGAACTATGGTTTCAGTTAGACACACACAGACATCAAGAATCAGCCAATGAATCTCAACAATGGTGACAATCAACAAAAAAGAAAAACCTAAAATCTGAACATCATACGCTTCTAAAAGTCAACACAAAATAAACAGCAAAAATAAAAGCAAAAAGTACAAATTTAAGAAAATAACCAGACAATTCAGATGGATAATTTATTCATGCTGCAATGCATGCTGGGAGTCATGGCTGATTTTTTTTGTACTATGCTGGTACCCAACATGCATTGCAGCATAAAACTTATGATTGTCACCATTGTTGAGATTCATACTCCGATTCTTGATGTCTGTGTGTGTGTCTGGCTGATCTGGAAATTCAAAATGTTCTTGGAATAAAGTCTTTCAAAATCAGTCATATTTTCTAAATGGCAAATATCTGAAAAATGTAATTCTGTAAAATTACAGTATCACCAAAATCAAAAATATAAACCATTAATAATAACATTAGACAACAAATGAGATCACTGAATTGGGCCACTATGTGATGTTTGAGACCGTTAACTAACAGCCATAATCATCTGATCCTGTATTCTTTCAGCTTTTTTGCCATAGCAAATGTATTTTAAAGACACAGCTACCACAGCCAAAGAAAAACTAATGTTCAAAGGTCAAGAGTCCAACTAAAGCAAACACTAATCACCATCATGGTAACATCAAATGAAAATAAAATGACATCTAAACCTCTGCCACCTTTCAATAAGTCCTTCTGTAAACATACATAAAGTCTGGTTAATAATAAGTGAATCTGGTAATGCTTTTTGTGGAGTTGTTTAATCCTCCTCTGCTAAGATCTTTTGCTAAGATTTCATTCATTTTATCTTGATTTCATATTTTTTCTGTTCCTCTTGTTCCTCTTTCCTTCAATGATTCTGATTGTTAACAGCAGGTGTTCCTCAGTATCTCAATTAACTTCGAAAATTAACTGAATTAACTATGAAATTATTCACTCAGTCAAGTGGACTATATTAGTGAACTAGCCAATAGTGAATGAGGGTATAGGGTGGTGATTTGGAACACAGCCTCTGAGTGTCGACTTTGAGCGTTGTTAATTCACAGTATATTCCTGTAGGCTAGTTTGTCGAAAACGACAAATATCACCCAGAATGCATTTTTTACGGTATATTACTGTTTTAATGAAAAACAGTATGTTACTGTAACATAGTACAGTAATATTACGTTTTTTTACAGATTTTTTTTACAGTGTAGGATTGGACGAGAACCGTTCGAGGGCGGGGTTTTGCGAACGGTCAATTAACAGCTCACATATATGGATGTAAAGTCTCCAACAGCATAATAAATATAATATATAAATGGAATAATTCAGTCACCCGAATCAGTTTGTTAATAAAGTCATGAATTTAAGAGTGTGATTTATATTCACTTCTGTTCATCTCAATGCACAGACCAGATCCTCCAGGATTCAGCTGTGTGTCCATGAAGAGTGACCGGTCAATGGATCCTCCACGTAACTTTAGTGGACACACTGATCCTGGGTTTAGGTGAGTGCTGTACTAAACCATTTATCTTATTAAGAAAATTGTTCATTGCACCAATTCTTTTTGAGGTGTTTAAAGAATCTTTGGAGGCAGGTTCCCTCCCTCCAACTTTTTTGCAAGCATCCATTACACTCCTTCTGAAAAAAGATAAGGATCCTACCCAGTGTGAATCGTATCGTCCTATATCTCTTTTAAATGCTGACATTAAAATTTTAGCTAAAATGTTGGCATTTCGTTTAGAACGTGTCCTCCCCTCGATAATCTCTGACGATCAAACTGGATTTATTAAAGGTCGCCAATCTTTCTCTAATATTCGTAGACTCGCTAACATAATGTATCTTTCTGATACTTCTCCGTACCCGGAGGTAGTTCTCTCCTTGGATGCGGAGAAGGCGTTTGATCGAATTGAATGGCCATATTTGTTTGTAGTCTTAAAAAAGTTTGGTTTTGGTAATAATTTTATGTCTTGGATCAAATTAATATATCATTCCCCTTCGGCATCAATTCGGACTAATTATTCTCGATCAGAATTTTTCCCATTAACACGAGGGACTCGTCAGGGATGCCCACTGTCCCCACTTCTCTTTGACATTGTGATTGAGCCTCTTTCAATAGCTTTGAAAACAGCCACAGTGTTCCAGGGGGTTAGGAGGGGGGGTATTGAACATCGTGTGTCTTTATATGCCGACGACCTTTTACTTTACATCAGTGACCCCATATCTAGTTGTCCCTTAATTATATCATTAATAGGTCGGTTTGGTAACTTTTCGGGATACAAATGAAATAAAAAAAAAAGTGAATGTTTCCCCATTAATGATTTGGCATTACAGATTAAACAAGAATCATTACCCTTTCAGTTTTCTCCAAATGGCTTTAAATATCTTGGAATTCATATGACGCGTTCCTTTTCTTCTTTGTTTGAAGCCAATTATAAAACTCAGTTTAAAGAAGTAAAGGCAGAGTTAGAAAGGTGGCGTAGTCTTCCCCTTACTTTAGCTGGAAGAATACATTCAGTGAAAATGACATTTCTTTCCAAGTTCCTTTATTTGTTTCAGTCCCTACTAGTTTTTTTGCCCAAATCCTTTTTCCGCTTAATTAATCAAACTAGATCCTCTTTCATTTGGGAAAATAAGATCCCCAGAGTTAACAAGCATATTCTTCAGAGGACATGTGATGCAGGTGGTTTAGGCCTCCCAAGTTTTACTCATTATTACTGGGCATCAAATATTCAGAAAATATTATTTTGGCTTCATTGCCCAGAAACAAATTGGTGTTTAATTGAAGCACAAACATGTCACTCTTCCTCTCTCCCTGCTTTAGTGTATTCTTCCCTACCTTTGAAAGCTTCTCGATTCACATCTAACCCTGTAGTACTTTCTACTCTTAGGATCTTTAATCAGTTTAGCTGTCACTAAATTTACATCAGCATCAGTTTTGGGTGCTATTTACAAAAATCATTTATTCCCTCCCTCTACAGACTCATCATTTAGACAGTGAGTAACTTCCGGGTTAATATGCTTCAAAGATTTATATACTGAAGGTTTATTTAACAGTTTCGAGAACCTCTTCAGATTGTTTGACCTCCCACAAAGCCATTTTTTTAGATATCTTCAGATTCGTAATTTTGTTAAGAACAAATTTCCACTCTTCCCTGATTTTCCTCCTACTTCACCCTTAGATAGTCTTACTCTTAATTTTAATAATAAAGGATTGATTTCCATATTATATTCCAAGCTCATGTCTTTAAAAGGGTACAATCTGGATAAAATTAAATCCAGATGGGAAGATGAGCTGGGCATACAGTTGTCTGGTTGCATACTCAGTTGCATACAGGGGCTGCTGGTGGACTAAATAACTAAAACAAAAGTAAAGAACATTACAATGTCCAGAAATCAAGAGAGAATAACAGCAGCAGCGAACTCTCAGCATGATTTCAGAAACAACACATTCCAGCGCTGGATTGCCTCATTTAACCCAAACGGAAATCAACTGGATATTTTTTATATTATATGTAAAATATTTGCATTGGGTTCATCCGTGCAGCGAGATGTTTCAAAAAAGTGGTGGGGACATCCCAGCAAACACAAAACGTTGGCACAACGCAACCAACCTTCTAACAACGTTTTAACAAACATGGCCAAAAGGTAGCTATAACTACGTTGTGTGGTGAAGGTTGTTACAGCGTTGACACAATGTTGACATTGAACCACAGTTCAGGGCCATTGCTTAAAGGATAATTCACTTTTAAAGTGATAATTCTGTCATCATATACTCACCCTTAAGTTGTTTCAAACCTGTATGAATTTCTTTCCTCTGCTGAACACAAAGGAAGATATTTAGAAGAATGTCAGTAACCAGACAGTTTCTGGTTCCCATTGACTTCCATCGTATATTTTTTTTCTACTATGGAAGTCAATGGGAACCAGAAACTGTCTGGTTACTGACATTCTTCTAAATATCTTCCTTTGTGTTCAGCAGAGGAAAGAAATTCATACAGGTTTGAAACAACTTAAGGGTGAGTATATGATGACATAATTTTAATTTTAAAAGTGAACTAATCCTTTAAGGTTGTGTCTATGGTGTCTGGACAACTACATATGTACTCGTCACTGCCCTGATTCGCGAAAATCAGCCTTTTAAATTTCAACCAACAGCTGGGTCATCTCATTCATCATCAAGCAAGGATACGTGAGATTTGCGTTTAATTTACGTCCTCAACTAAATAAGATACAGAATTATACAAACACAACCTACAACTTTGCCTAATGTTACATTTATTTGAACATCTTCTGGTCAGGTTATATATGTAGAGACGCCAAAAGCTGACGCCAAAAGCTGCTCTTTTTTCGAAATAAACTTGCGTTCTAAACTACTTAGAACAATATCTAAGGCTGCATCAAAAGGTAGCTTCGCGTCTGCTGCCATGTTGAATCCATAAACAAACTGCTTAGTTGTGTCGCATAGATGTCGTCATCGTCTTGCTGCTCCCTCCCCGTTCTGTGATTGGTTCCCTAAACGAGGCGAAAATCAGGTCCATGGTTTCCAGACTGCCTTTCAGCGAGAATAAAATCGCGCTGCGCTAAGGCAGTATGGGGAAACCCAGGCTAATAAAATATTACTTCAAAATAACCTACATGAATTATAGCTGCGTATTTTACTCGAGACTGCTTGGACGCGCTACCACAGCGCATGATCCCTAAGAGAACGTCTGGCAATTCCACCAATGTAAACTAGCTATACTATGCTGAATTATTGGAAAAATGTTGTGTAAATAAACATATAATTTATTATAATATAATTTGATTAAAAAAATAAAAAAACATTTGGTGAATTGCAGAATTACAGGAGGGTATTGGCACAATTTCACCTGTTGTAAGTCAGTCTGGTTAATAGGAACTACAACCTTTGAAACATGATAAAAGAAAAAAAAACTTTTACAGAAATTTCCTAAAAAATTATTGTTTACTGTAAATACATGAAGGGTATAGGAAACAAGTCTTCTGTATTAAGTCAGTCTACTATCAAATAAAATCAAGATTTGGATTTTGAACATGTTGGTTTTTGAATGTTAAAAGTAATTTTAATTAATAAAAATTATACGTTTTAACAACTTGGAGGAATTGGCAGCGCGTCAAAGCATTCTAGAGTATAAATATGCAGCTATAATGCACGTAGATGATTTTGAATTAATAAATGTTGAAATACAATGGTTTGCTATAGCCTACTGTTAAAACTAATCGTGGTGTCTGTTTATATATTTTTTTAGACTGCTGACTCTCTATTGAACAATAGCTAGGAAAACTAACTTTATCACGCCCCGAGAGGCCTCTAGTGGTCGGGAGCATTTCCGTTGTGTTGCGGCTTTATTTCGTTGTGTTGTACATTTTTTGTTGTGTTGCGGCTTTATTTCGTTGTGATGCGGCTTTATTTTGTTGTGTTGTACATTTTCTGTTTTGTTGCGGCTTTATTTCTGTTGTGTTGTGGATTAATTTCGTTGTGTTGTGAATTTATGTTTGCTTTTTAAATTTCGTTGTGTTGTGCACTACTGGGTCATCGTACATATCGACCGGTGTTGGAGTTAATTAGATAATTGAGTGATGATTGGGCATTATTGAAGACACATGATGATGATAACACGCAGAATCACTGACTGAAGAAAAGAAATCAACTGAAGATAAAATATATTTTTCACAGAGGCTACGTTCACACGTTTTCATAAACGGACATTTCACCCTCTCCGTATTCAAAATTGACATCGTGCACACCTGTCAGTTTTCAAAAAAAGTGTTCGTTTACACGAACCGTGTATATATGCCGTCAAGAGCATCCTAAACCTGTAGGTGGCAGTGTAACGAGAAGCTCAAGCCCACGTTAGCCAATCAGAATCCCGAAAATAGCAACAACAGCAACGAATCACTTCCTCTTTCTCTTTTGAACAAAGACGCAGGCAAAGAGTACCAAGTATAGAAGTACCAAGAGGCGAAACTCAATAGAACGTTCCATTGCTACAAACGCACCCATGCGCAGAGCTGTAGCTCCGCCATCTTGGACTGAACGCAACACAGCTGTCATAGAATTGAACGTTACCGGTTCCAATTCAAAAGCGGTTAAGGGAACTAAATAGTAGTTTCTAGTTTTTAATATCTCTATAGCAGACATCTCAAGTCTCCCGGAAGTTCCGGGAGTCTCCCGCATATTGATAGCGGCTCCCTGATGCCCACAAATTAGCTAAAATCTCCCGGAAAATCTAGAGCGAGCGAGCAAGCAAGAGCGTGCAGCTCCAAACCGTGTAGCGCACACGGCAGAAAGGGTGAGGGAGCGAGACCTTGCGTGTGTGCATATGTGTGCCTCATCAAGCGCATGTATACCACCCATACTACCTCTGAATAGGATGTCTACTTCATAAATTGTATGAAAATTATGGAAATACATGGTTCAGATCACTCAAAACACATGAAAATGGAGGTGCCCTTATATGGTCAGTAAGGAAGCTTGGCTGTCCATCTAGTGAAAAAGTTTGGTACTGCGTCCAAATAAAATCTTACTGAAAGCTATTTTTTTTAGATATCAACCTAAAATTTGGAACACAACTTGTTCAGATTTTTTGCTTTCATTTTCTTGCAGTTATAGAGTAAAATATATGTTGTAATATAGATCTATATATTTTATATAAAATATGAATAATTATATTTTTAAATTTGACAAATCAAACATCTAACTTTTTTTCTGTTTCACTTTCATAATTTATTTCACTTTACAATTTATTTACAACCATTTAAGTTTGGATAGTGATTTTCATGTCTATGCGAAAAAAGTGACAGTTAAAGGGTTAATTTAGTGATAACAATGAATTAATAAAGCGGTCATTTGCCAGGTTAGGTGTTCATATATCTCTGAAAATATGCGATTTAAAAAGCCCATTTCGAGTCTTGACTCAATTTCGACCAAATACATAACGTTAGCAAACTGTTACTGAGGTTATGGGATAGCTTACATTAACCTGTTATCGTTGACGTTCGCTCACTTTAACGTTAATAAAAAATATTTTCTACTTTGCCTTTCTGGATCTTTGGGGAATCTATGAAATGCTAGTTTGGTGGTACACTGGTAGATGTTGCAGTTGATGGTAGAACACATCTTTGTTTCCAATTATTTCCAGGCATAATGTTAATGCTGTATAGTTGTGCTAACGGTAAAGCCGTTGGTTCAGTCCAAAATGGCGCCATCTAGCGAACGTTGTCAAAACTGCAACGGAGTTTTGCCTCTTGGTACTTCTATACTCTTTGACGCAGGTGCAAGTTCTGTCGCATATTGTGGGATTCCACGCATTCCATCCCTGCATTCCCTCTGCACTACTATACTATATAAACCTTGTCTGTCCTCTTCTGGTTGTGACAATATTAAGGGCGTTTTCACACTGCCAGTTTAGTCGGTTGCACTCGAACTGTGACACGATTCATGTGAATGTGAAAGCAACCCGGACTGTGGTGTGCACTTGTTCAGGAAGAAAAGTATCCTGTGCATGCGTTTTAGAAGATGACGATGTATTTAGTTCAACAAAACACATGTAAGGGATGATAGTGTAGATGATTTACCTCGGATACGAGCAAGAGTAAGTCTGCAGTGTTTTCGCGGATAGCGAGGGCTTTAAAATTGTCATGCAGTGTCGCTGTCCGAGTTGTACGAATAGTCTTTCTGCGCCCTCCCTTTTATTACTCTGGACACCCCCAGTTTGGAAACCACTGCTGTATTCAATGCATTTCAGAATGAAAAGCTTGATTAAGTCTGATATGTGAATATGACCACTATAACAGTTGCACTTGCTGTTATGTCTCTAACAGCATAATGCGTTTTAATTAAATTATTTAGTCATCTAGAACAATCAACCCTTACAAAAGTGATTAATATAAGAGTGTGTGAATTACATTAATTTGTGTTTATCTTCACTGCTCAGACTGGACCCTTCAGAAGCCAGCTGTGTGTCCATGAAGAGTGACCAGTCAATGGATCCTACACTTAAGATTAGTGGACTCACTGATCCTGCGTTTAGGTAAGTGCTGTAATTAACATTTACATTTATTCATTTGCCAGAAACCTTTATTCAAAGAGACTTACATAGTGTCATGTATCCTGACAAAATAAAATATCTTGGTACAATGTGTGTGTATTATTTTTTTATCTTACAGTAGTTGCCCTCAACATGCCGAAACCCTCAATACATTCAGATCAAATATGAGGAAGAAGTTTCAGTGTCTTTCTGAGGGAACAGCAAAGCAGGGAAACCCAACACTGCTGAATGAGATTTACACTGATCTCTACATCACAGAGAGTGATTGTGGAGAGATCAATAATGAGCATGAGGTGAGACAGATTGAGACTCAATCCAGGAGATCAGCAACAGAGGACACACCGATCAAATGCACAGACATCTTTAGACCTTTACCTGGACAAGACAAACCCATCAGGACTGTGCTGACAAAAGGAGTCGCTGGCATTGGAAAAACAGTCTCTGTGCAGAAGTTCATCCTGGACTGGGCCGAAGGGACAGAGAATCAGGAGATCCAGCTCATATTTCCACTTGCTTTCAGAGAGCTCAACCTAATGAAGGACAAAACACTCAGTCTTTCAGAGCTTCTGGAGTTTTTTTTTATTGAAACCAAAGAAATGAAACCATTTAGTGGTGAATATAAAGTGGTCTTTGTTTTTGATGGTCTGGACGAGTGTCGTCTGTCTCTGGATTTTAATGTGAAACTGTGTGAAATATCTGAATCCGCCTCAGTGGACGTGCTGCTGACGAACCTCATTGCGGGGAATCTGCTTCCCTCGGCTCTCATCTGGATCACCTCCAGACCAGCAGCAGCCGATCTCGTCCCCTCTGAGTGTGTCCATCGAGTGACTGAGGTACGGGGATTCAATGAGCCACAGAAGGAGGAATACTTCAGGAAGAGAATCAGCGATCAGAGTCTGGCCAATGAAATATTCACACACCTGAAGTCATCAAGGAGCCTCTTCATCATGTGCCACATCCCAGTGTTTTGCTGGATCTCAGCCACTGTTTTAGAGAAGATGTTGAGGAAATCATGGGAAGGAAAAATACCCAAGACTCTCACTCAAATGTACACACACTTCCTGATCATTCAGACCAACATAAAACAAGAAAAGGACTATGAGAAGAACGTGAAGAATGAAGACATGATCCTCAAACTGGGGAAACTGGCCTTCCAGCAGCTTGTGAAAGGCAACCTGATCTTCTATGAGGAAGACCTGAGAGAGTGTGGCATTGATGAGACAGAGGCATCAGTTTACTCGGGATTGTGCACTCAGATCTTCAGAGAGGAGTTGGGCTTATGTCAGGGGAAAGTCTTCTGCTTTGTTCATCTGAGCATTCAGGAGCATTTAGCAGCTGTTTATGCGCTGCTTTCATTCCTGCTGAACAAGAGGGATGTGCTCAATGAGAACCTCAGCTCAAAACATGCACACGAGTGTCACACAATATCTGACCTGCATCAGAGAGCCGTGGACAAGGCTCTGCAGAGTAGAAATGGACATCTGGATCTTTTCCTGCGGTTTCTTCTGGGTCTCTCGCTGGAGTCCAATCAGACGCTCCTGAAAGGCCTTGTGACGCATGTTAGAAAAATCTCGTACAGTAAAGGGAAAACGATTGAATGCATTAAAACGAGAATAACAATGAATCCCTCACCAGAAAAATACATCAATCTGTTCCACTCTTTAAATGAACTGGGTGATCTTTCTCTCGTAAAGGAAATCCAGGAGTGTCTCGGATCTGGAGGTCTTTCAAGCACCAGATTGTCCTCGTCACAGTGGTCAGCTGTTGTCTTTGTTTTATTAACCTCAGGGTGTTTGGATGAGTTTGAGTTAGAGAAATATTTAAGCACCAGTCAAGGCCAAAACCTCACGTCACCAGATGAAGTACTTCAGAAGCTCTTGCCTGTAGTTGAAGCCTCCAGATCAGCAAAGTAAGTCTGAGGTGTGTGTGTGTGTGTGTGTGTGTGTGGGGGGGGGGGGGGGTGGTAGTAGTGATCTTTCTCTGTTCTTTGATTATGAAGTGTATTACTGAATATAAAATTAAATTTATGATATATATTGTCACATATTTTCTATATATGAAAAGCAGCAATTCCTTATGTATTATTCAGTATATTGTAATATATTAACACAATATATTATTCTGTATATTTTCAAATATACTGTTAAACCATTTAATATATTGATCATTCATATATGGTAAATATATGTTCTTTTCATAAGGGATAGTTCCTGCTGAACTGAGAGATTAAAGTGTGTGTTGTTGTTCTACAGGTTGTGGGGGTGTAATATCACAGCTGAAGGTTGTGCTGGTCTGGTTTCAGCTCTGAGATCAAACTCACTCCTCAGAGAACTGGATCTGACTGGGAATATAATAGGAGATAAAGGTCTGAAGCTGCTCTCTGATGGACTGAAGGATCCTCACTGTAAACTGGAGAAACTGATGTAAGATCATACATTAATCTTAACTGAGACAAGAATAATGTTATTTTAACCCTTTAATTCATACTGTATTATATTTGATCTAAATTATCAACATGATCAAAAACCTGTTGCACAAAATCTACTACTTGCCTTCTGTTGTCTGGTTGATGGTTTATAGTTTTTTTTTTCAGCAAATATAATTTTAAAACTTGTCCTTCAGCTCGTGGGTCATGTGACGTTTAGTTGTGAAATCTTTACGTATTTTTGAGTAAACACAAGAATAATCTTTATAATGTTAGTAATATTTCACGATGATAATTTTCTGGAATGAAGCAACTTAGCTTTACTTGATTATCCATACATCTTTTTTGAAAAATCATGTTCAAATGTATCAAATATGATCATCAGGCTTTTGAGGAAGGTTTATTAGTTCATCTCTCAATCATCATTGTATGTGCTCTATGCACGATCACTTCCGCGTTTTGTCTCGGCACCCCCAGTTACATCCGGTGCTGCGTCTGAAGCCGTTTTTGCATTAGGTGGAGATAATGGCAAATTACTAATTACTTCCAGCGGTTAACGTGAATGATGTTAACAATATTGTGAGGCAGCTGTTACTCCTGAGAGTAAGAAAGAGACAGGCTTTAAATCATATATTTCGAGCTAAATCGATAACTTTGAGGGTGAGTATTCTCTCATATCATGCGAAATCCGACTAGCGATCGGTTTCTAAAATCGTTGTCTCCGTTTCTGAGAAAATTAAGTTTTGCCGCTAGTACACTTCGCTATAGAGCGCGCTATGCGGAAGTAAAGACGCTGGCTGAGATTCTACCGGAAATACGACAGCAGCGTTCGTGCATAGAGCCTGTTTTATTACATTATATGTTTTAAAATTACAGAGCTTTGATCATAAAACTAAGCATTTAAATATCATCTTACTAAGACATGTTATTGGCAGATATAGAGTGACGACTGATATTTATATGCATTTTATGTCGGTGGTTCTCAACTCTGGTTCTGGGGATTTTTATTTATTTTGTTGCAGTGTAAATACCCTTACGGAACAAACATATATGGGAATATACTGCAAAATATAATGCAATATATTACATAATACATTTCCATATATGGGAAACTAGTGCTTATATTTTCAATATTCTGCAATATATGCATTGACCATGTATGGCTATATATTAATTCATATAAAATATTTATAAATGAAGACAAAAATAACATTACATGTAATATTTACAAAGTTGTATCCTTTATTGTGTGCATATATTGCACATACATGTTCCCATGTAAATGTGAATGTATGTTCACACACATATACTGTATATACACACACATTCATCGAATGAGTTACAATAGATTTCTAGTTCCCAGCATGCTTTGCTTCTGACTGTTAAATAGAGCACAATTTAAAATTAAGTGTTTAATGAGTTTTGCACAATATTAATATAGGGGGAGATCTGTTAGTGTTTCATGATCTATTATTCTGGAATTTTAAAGATTTTCTGGTATGTGTGAGTTTTTGGGGTCATTGTGCTGAAGAGTAGAGCCTGTGGTGACGTTGACGATTGTCCAAACACCATTAAAACTGCAATTACTGTATTTTAAAAGTAATGGCTGTGCACTCCTCAGCTAGTGGTGGGCAGATCGAGGCTTTGAAACAATCCGACACCGTCTCAACGGTGACACCTAGTGGTCACTTGCAGGTGTTGATCTGAAACAACCTTGTTTTTTATTATTGTATTTTTCTAATATGTGAAGCTTGTAACCTGTAGGCTCCTCACTGTGCATGATGTTATTTTTATTTATCTATCTATCTATTAATCTTTCTATGTATCTATATATGTATCTATAGGGCTGCACGATTATGGCCAAAATGATAATCACGATTATTATGATAAATATTGAGATCACGATTAATTATCACCATTATTTGTTGATTTGAACTAAAACCAATTTTATTGTCACATAGGCTAATTATAACTGCTTTCACATCCATATTGTGCTACTGTTGCCTTTGGCTTGCTCAGTTGGGGATATTCAATTTAATTAATCAATGAATAATACTATTGATTAGCATTACCAAACATGGATGTTTTATTATTATTTTAATTTAATACTGTGAAGCTGCTTTGATACAATCTGTATTTTGAAAAGCGCTATACAAATATTCTTGACTTGACTTGACATTTCCTGCTAATGTACAAATATGTGCATCAAAATAAAATAGGTCCTCTTATTCACCAAAATTCAGTGCATCTCCTTAAAGAATTAATAAAAAATAAAAAATGATTATATTTTATTTATATTTTATATACAATGTATTTATAATTAATATTAGGATAAACTAGAGATATTATCTTCTGTTATAATTATTATTACCTAAGTATAAAACACCGTTGCCATGAAAAACAGAGCATTGCCATGGACACGGTGTTCTTTAACGGAAGCAATACAATCGTTTTTAAATCAATAAACTTCTTTTTAAATCAATATTTTGTGTCAAATTATTGATTTATTTGGTAGGTAGCCATGTAAGCGGGATGTCGGTGAATCAAATTCAGAGTCATTGTTATTTGAAAAGTCTATTGAAGTCTCTCGCGCGCAGACGCACTCGGTCTCTCTCGTGCACTATCGCTTGCGCGGAGACACACTCGGTCTCTCTCTCGCACTATCGCTTGCGCGCAGACGCACTCGGTCTCTCTCGCCCAGTTCGCTTCGCTTTTGTCCAGTCTGGCAAAACATTCTAGTTTCTACATCTATAAACTAAGCTGCGCGGTGCAGGGAACAACTCTGATTATTGGCTCATGGAGTCACGTGATCAGACAGTGGATTACGGAGCGCTAGATTGGCTTTGCAAAAAAAAAAAAAAAAAAATTATGGAGCGTTCTATGAATGGAATGACTCATTTTAAATATCGCACGATCACGCGAGTTTGATCGTGGGAACCCAAAATTTTGATTAAAATTCGATTAATTGTGTGGCCCTATGTATCTATCTATTAATCTATCTGTCTATCTATATTTCTATCTATGCATCTAGTAATGTCACTATATGTATACTCTGTCTGTCTCTAGCCTATCAGTCAATGTGTAAATTTAAATGTAAAGCCTAAATATAACTAAAAAAATCGCACTATAAATGTCACTATATAACCAAAAATCCGCTATCTCAAAATCAAACTCCTCTCACAAAAACCCACGAGGTCAAGATGCGTTGACTTCACTTTTATACAGATGTGCGATTGTGTGGTCTGTTCCCGACCCTGTCAATCAAACGCTGGTTCGGCGGACCATGCCACCTGTCGAAACACTCGTGAAACACTCCGAAGCTTCATTTAGCCGTAGTCACGTGACATGGGTGTTTTGAATCACGCTTCGGATCAGTGTTTCAAAACATCTGCGCTTCGGGATCTCGAAAAGCTTCGGAACGTCAGTTTCGCGTCAGCCATCCCTATCCTCAGCACAGTGATCGTCTTTTGGCTAAATACATTAGTACATGCAGATGAGCTCGTGCTTTTAACTAGCTTGAAATTATGAAACATTTATAATGGAAATAATTAAAAAATATAAGAAACATATTACATTATATATTTCTCTATATATGTGTGTGTTTGTTACATGATTAAATATATCTGCAATATATTACACATGCAGTGCCATATCTGATCACATATACATCTATATATTATGAAGTGTATTACTGAATATAAAATTACATACATCATGGTATATTAGTAAATATATTGTCACATATTTTTCTATTTATGAAAAGCAGCAATTCCTTATGTATTATTCAGTATATTGTAATATATTAACACAATATATTATTCTGTATATTTTCAAATATACTGTTAAACCATTTAATATATTGATCATTCATATATGGTAAATATATTTTCTTTTCATAAGGGATAGTTCCTGCTGAACTGAGAGATTAAAGTGTGTGTTGTTGTTCTACAGGTTGTGGAGGTGTAATATCACAGCTGAAGGTTGTGCTGCTCTGACTTCAGCTCTGAGATCAAACTCACTCCTCAGAGAACTGGATCTGACTGGGAATATAATAGGAGATAAAGGTCTGAAGCTGCTCTCTGATGGACTGAAGGATCCTCACTGTAAACTGGAGAAACTGGAGTAAGATCATACATTAATCTTAACTGAGACAAGAATAATGTTATTTTAACCCTTTAATTCATACTGTATTATATTTTATCTAAATTATCAACATGATCAAAAACCTGTTGCACACAATCTACTACTTGCCTTCTGTTGTCTGGTTGATGGTTTATAGTTTTTTTTTTAGCAAATATAATTTTAAAACGTGTCCTTCAGCTCGTGGGTCATGTGACTTTTTGCTGTGAAATCTTTATGTATTTTTGAGTAAACACAAGAATAATCTTTATAATGTTAGTAATATTTCAAAATGATAATTTTCTGGACTGAAGCAACTTAGCTTTACTTGATTATCCATACATCTTTTTTGATAAATCATGTTCAAATGTATCAAATATGATCATCAGGCTTTTGAGGAAGGTTTATTAGTTCATCTCTCAATCATCATTGTATGTGCTCTATGCACGATCGCTTCCGCGTTTTGTCTCGGCACGCCCAGTTACATCCGGTGCTGCGTCGGAAGCGGAGATAATGGCAAATTACTAATTACTTCCAGCGGTTAACGTGAATGATGTTAACAATATTGTGAGGCAGCTGTTACTCCTGAGAGTAAGAAAGAGACGGGCTTTAAATCATATATTTCGAGCTACATCGACAACTTTGAGGGTGAGTATTCTCTCATATCATGCGAAATCCGACTAGCGATCGGTTTCTAAAATCGTTGTCTCCGTTTCTGAGAAAATGAAGTTTTGCCGCTAGTACACTTCGCTATAGAGCGCGCTATGTGGAAGTAAAGACGCTGGCTGAGATTCTACCGGAAATACGACAGCAGCGTTCGTGCATAGAGCCGATTTTATTACATTATATGTTTTAAAGTTACAGAGCTTTGATCATAAAACTAAGCATTTAAATATCATCTTACTAAGACATGTTATTGGCAGATATAGAGTGACGACTGATATTTATATGCATTTTATGTCGGTGGTTCTCATCTCTGGTCCTGGGGATTAATTTTATATATTTGTTTGCCGTGTAAATACCCTTACGGAACAAACATATATGGGAATATACTGAAAAATATAATGCTATATGTTACATAATACATTTCCATATATGGGAAAATAGTGCTTATATTTTCAATATTCTGCAATATATTCATTGACCATGTATGGCTATATATTAATTCATGTAAAATATTTATAAATGAAGACAAAAAATAGCATTACATGTAATATTTACAAAGTTGTATCCTTTATTGTGTACATGTATTGCACATACATGTTCCCATATAAATGTGAATGTATGTTCACACACACTGTCATGATTCTGCCTTAGTGTCCCTGATTTTCCCTGGTCGTAAGGCAGGATCATGACAGAATCATGTTTTGTGTGCAAGCACATGGCCTTGTGTTTGGGCTGTGTGCTTGCGTTGTCTCGTTACGTAACCCCGCCCCCTTGTTATCCTCGTCTTGTCATTATTACCTAGTCAGTGTCACCTGTTCCCCTCATTAGTTTCTCCCTTTTTAATCCCCTTGTGTTTGCTGTCCTGTGCCGGTTCATTGTCATACATGGTGTGAATCTACCCGTGAGTAATCTGTTTCAAAGTCCTGTCTAGAAAGAGGTATTTGATCCTGTCCTAGTTTTTAGTACATCGTCTGAGTCTTAGTCTAGTGTTGTCTACCCTGTCTTGTTTTGCCCCCTCGTGGGTTTTGTTTTCCCGTTTTTGTTATAATAAACGTTGTGTGCTTTCATACTGTCTGCGTTTGGGTTCATCTGCTATCCTCATAACAGAATGAACCGGCCACAGAAGAACCCAGCAGACTGTAGGTCTTCTCCCGCTAAACCACAGTCGACTGACCAAGAACTATGGTGGCAGTCAGCCATCACCGACAGTAGAAATGGAAGACTTCCATTCCCTCCCCAGGGTGAGTTGTCCCTGAAGAGGTATGCCCAAGTTGTGGAAGAGAAGAGATTCTTCCTTCCTGAGGTCCTGGTTTCTCGCTATTTCATCGCCGGTCTCAATTCTCCTCCTCCTCTGTCTGAACGAGAGGAGCTGACTCTTCGTCCATTTCGAGCAGTGGTGGATTGCTTATCTCGGAGAGAGCCAAAGGATCCCACAAGGTTTTCATCTGCCATGCTTCCAGTGGTCCCAGAGGGTCGAGTCCTAGCTGTCGTCACTCATGGGGATCAGGCTCTTCCTGTTTCTTCTCCCGAGTTTTCATCCACACCCGCTGATCTCCGTGGCAAACGAGGGAGACGGGTTTCATGGGATTCTCCTTCAGAATCTTCCTCAACGGAGTCCTCGCTGCCTGAGACTGTTCTTCCAGCACCAGTTACGGTCCCTACGGAGCTTCTCCTACCGGCCACTAGTCCAGCTATGACTTCCGTACTGCGACCTAGGAGAAAGAGGAGGAAGGGAGCCTCCCGTCCTTCGTCTCTACCTGTCCCAGAGCCCGCTACTGCAAGCGCTGTCCCGGAGCCCGCTACTGCAAGCGCTGTCCCGGAGCCCGCTACTGCAAGCGCTGTCCCGGAGCCCGCTACTGCAAGCGCTGTCCCGGAGCCCGCTACTGCAAGCGCTGTCCCGGAGCCCGCTACTGCAAGCGCTGTCCCGGAGCCCGCTACTGCAAGCGCTGTCCCGGAGCCCGCTACTGCAAGCGCTGTCCCGGAGCCCGCTACTGCAAGCGCTGTCCCGGAGTCCGCTACTGCAAGCGCTATCCCAGGATCTGCTGAGAGAGTTGCGATCGATCTAGCCGCTAAGGAGGTTCTGCAAGCTGTTTATGCCCAGAAGGAGATGCCTATCGTCTTAGCTGCTCGAACCGTATCTGACTATCTTACCGCTCTTGCCAAGATCCTTGAGATGCCACCCAGACCCAATTTGCCTTCTAGTCACGAACCCACGACATCAGACAGCGCTTCTCCTGAGTCTAGTGTGTTAAGCCTGAAGGATTCAAGAGAACCTGATGTGTCAAGTATGGAGGATTCAAGTGAATCGATTCCTGCCCTGAGTCAAGTGTATCCTAGAGTCATCTGCCCAGATGAACCAGTCCAGTTCGTCTGTCCTCTCGAGCAAGAACCTGTTCCTCAAACACCCGTTTCATTCCCCGTTTTGTCTCCCGTGTCGTCGCCCCCTGTTGTCCCCATCAAGACTCTTGTCAAGTCGCCGTGTGTTTCTCCAGTCACTCATGTCATAGCTCAACCCCAGACTGTTTCTCCCAGACCCACTACCCACACTACACCACCTAAACCCGCCCGGATTCCTCATCCAAAGCCCTCATCCCGAAAACCCAAGACCCCCGTTCCACCCATTCACCCTGGACTACCCCCTATGAACGCTCTTGTTCCCCCGCCCCCCCCTCCCGTGTTTGTTATTTTTATTGTTCCATCCCAACCCTGTTGTAGTTTATTCGTGTCTGCCTTTGTTATTTTTTGTCATGTATTGTTGGTTTATGTCTTTGTCACAGTCTGTCTTGTCCCGTGTTTAATGTCCCCTTGAGGAGCGTCTGGTAGCCGCTCCTTAAGGTGGGGGTTCTGTCATGATTCTGCCTTAGTGTCCTTGATTTTCCCTGGTCGTAAGGCAGGATCATGACAGAATCATGTTTTGTGTGCAAGCACATGGCCTTGTGTTTGGGCTGTGTGCTTGCGTTGTCTCGTTACGTAACCCCGCCCCCTTGTTATCCTCGTCTTGTCATTATTACCTAGTCAGTGTCACCTGTTCCCCTCATTAGTTTCTCCCTTTTTAATCCCCTTGTGTTTGCTGTCCTGTGCCGGTTCATTGTCATACATGGTGTGAATCTACCCGTGAGTAATCTGTTTCAAAGTCCTGTCTAGAAAGAGGTATTTGATCCTGTCCTAGTTTTTAGTACATCGTCTGAGTCTTAGTCTAGTGTTGTCTACCCTGTCTTGTTTTGCCCCCTCGTGGGTTTTGTTTTCTGTTTTTTGTCGTTAATAAAGCCTGTGTGTCCTGCAACTGTCTGCTATTGGGTTCGTTCCTGAAGCTTCATAACACACACATATTGTATATACACACACATTCATCAAATGAGTTACAACAGATTTCTAGTTCCCAGCATGCTTTTCTTCTGACCGTTAAAGGAGAGCACATTTTAAAATGAAGTGTTTAATGTGTTTTGCTCAATATTAATATAGGGGGAGATCTGTTAGTGTTTCATGATCTATTATTCTGGAATTTTAAAGGTTTTCTGGTTTGTGTGAGTTTTTGGGGTCATTGTGCTGAAGAGTAGAGCCTGTGGTGACATTTCAAATCCAAAATTCAAATCCTTAAAGAATTAATAAAAATAAATGTATAATTATTTTATATTGTATTTATATTTTATATACATTGTATTTATAATTAATATTAGGATAAACTAGAGATATTATCTTCTGTTATAATTATTATTACCTAAGTATAACACACCGTTGCCATGAAAAACAGAGCGTTGCCATGGACACGGTGTTCTTTAACGGAAGCAATACAATCGTTTTTAAATCAATATTTTGTCAAATTCAGTGTTGGGAACGTTACTTTAAAAAAGTAATTAGTTATAGTAACTCTCTACTTGTTCCAAAAAGTAACTGAGTTAGTAACTGAATTACTCTATAATAAAAGTAACTCGTTACCAGGGAAAGTACTTATTTGCGTTACTGTTAAAAAAAAAGTTGCTATAATCCAAAGAATTTGGATTTTTATGAGCAGTTTTCACAAGTCAGTTGAAATGAGTAGAACAGGCGGGTGTTTGTACATAACTTTCAATATTTATTGCACGTCGACAGACAGCAAGAGGTTTATCCTGCACTTCAAGTATTATCTTTGTAAGAAAAGTAAATAGTTACACCATATAAAGTGCATAACTCTAGCAAATTAAATCAAACTCTCTCAACCTGAGACAACTGGTCAAGAAAACAACCTGGCGAACTAGCATCTGTGGTGGAGGTATCTGTGTTTTTTGCCACTAGCTTTGTAGATGCGCATGTCAATGTGAGATGCTTCATTAAATTAGAGTTGCTTACAACGGATGTCGACAAAGTCTTCGCTCCTGGACATAATGTACACATTACATGCACGTTCTTGCCTTTGACCACAATGAATTTGATGTAGTGCTTCTATCTCCACCAACTTTTCATCGGATTGCTCCTGACTCGCCATCTCTGCTACTCCGTCAAATCTGTTTAGCGGTTGTTTGTGTGTGTGGCGCCTGACGCGTGTGCTGGCATGTGTGTAAAAACACTGGCTCTGATTGGCTACCATGAAACATGACTCTGCCTTAGCCAATCATAATCGCTTACCTCGTTATTTACCCACCTCCTCACTAGCTGTGAGCCAGAGGTGCGTTCAGAATCGGATTACACAGTTTATTCAATCAATGCATATAACGCACCGCATTTAACGTCCAGTAACATTAACGGCATTGCAACGACGGAAAAAGTAATTAGTTAGATTACCTCGTTACTAAAAAAATAACGTTGTTACTATTGCCGTTCTTTTAAACGGCGTTATTCCAAACACTGGTCAAATTATTGATTTATTTGGTTGGTAGCCATGTAAGCGGGACCCCGATGTCGGTGAATAAAATTCAGAGTCATTGTTATTTGAAGTCTCTCGTTCGCGCAGACACACTCGGTCTCTCTCGCGCACTATTGTTTGCGCGCAGACACATTCGGCCTCTCTCGTGCACTATCGCTCGCGCGCAGACACACTCGGTCTCTCTCGCGCACTATTGCTCGCGCGCAGACACACTCGGCCTCTCTCGCGCACTATCGCTCGCGCGCAGACACACTCGGTCTCTCTCGCGCACTATTGCTCGCGCGCAGACACACTCGGCCTCTCTCGCGCAGTTCGCTTCGCTTTTGTCCAGTCCAGCAAAACATTCTAGTTACTACATCTGTAAACTAAGCTGCGCGGTGCAGGGAACAACTCTGATTATTGGCTCATGGAGTCACTTGCTCAGACAGTGGATTACGGAGCGCTAGATTGGCTTAGCAAAAAAATGTTTAATATGGAGCGTTCTATGAACGGAATGACGCATTTTAAATATCGGACGATCACGCAAATTTGATCGTGGGAACCCAAAATTGTGATTAAAATTTGATTAATTGTGCGGCCCTATGTATCTATTCATCTATCTGTCTATCTATATTTCTATCTATGCATCTATTAATGTCACTGTATGTATACTCTGTCTGTTTCTAGCCTATCAGTCAATGTGTAAATTTAAATGGAAGCCTAAATATAACTAAACAAATCGCACTATAAATGTCACTATCACCAAAAATCCACTATCTCAAAATCAAACTCCTCTCACAAAAACCCACGAGGTCAAGATGCGTTGACTTCACTTTTATACAGATGTGCGATTGTGTGGTCTGTTCAATCAAACGCTGGTTCGGCGGACCATGCCACCTGTCGAACCACTCGTGAAACACTCCGAAGCTTCATTTAGCCGTAGTCACGTGACATGGGTGTTTTGAATCACGCTTCGGATCAGTGTTTCGAAACATCTGCGCTTCGGGATCTCGAAAAGCTTCGGAACGTCAGTTTCGCGTCAGCCATCCCTATCCTCAGCACAGTGATCGTCTCTTGGCTAAATACATTAGTACATGCAGATGTGCTCGTGCTTTTAACTAGCTTGAAATTATGAAACATTTATAATGGAAATAATAAAAAAATATAAGAAATATATTACATTATATATTTCTCAATATATATGTATGTTTGTTACATGATTAAATATATCTGCAATATATTACACATGCAGTACCATATCTGATCACATATACATCTATATATTATGAAGTGTATTACTGAATATAAAATTACATACATTATGCTATATTAGTAAATATATCGTCACATATTTTCTATATATGAAAAGCAGCAATTCCTTATGTATTATTCAGTATATTGTAATATATTAACACAATATATTATTCTGTATATTTTCAAATATACTGTTAAACCATTTAATATATTGATCATTCATATATGGTAAATATATTTTCTTTTCATAAGGAATAGTTCCCGCTGAACTGAGAGATTAAAGTGTGTGTTGTTGTTCTACAGGTTGTGGGGGTGTAATATCACAGATGAAGGTTGTGCTGGTCTGGTTTCAGCTCTGAGATCAAACTCACTCCTCAGAGAACTGGATCTGACTGATAATATAATAGGAGATAAAGGTCTGAAGCTGCTCTCTGATGGACTGAAGGATCCTCACTGTAAACTGGAGAAACTGGAGTAAGATCATACATTAATCTTAACTGAGACACGAATAATGTTATTTTAACCCTTTAATTCATACTGTATTATATTTTATCTAAATTATCAACATGATCAAAAACCTGTTGCACACAATCTACTACTTGCCTTCTGTTGTCTGGTTGATGGTTTATAGTTTTTTTAGCAAGTATAATTTTAAAACGTGTCCTTCAGCTCTTGGGTCATGTGACTTTTTGCTGGGAAATCTTTACGGATTTTTAAGTAAACACAAGAATAATCTTTATAATGTTATAAATATTTCAAGATGATAATTTTCTGGACTGAAGCAACTTAGCTTTACTTGATTATCCATACATCTTTTTTGATAAATCATGTTCAAATGTATCAAATATGATCATCAGGCTTTTGAGGAATGTTTATTAGTTCATCTCTCAATCATCATTGTATGTGCTCTATGCACGATCACTTCCGCGTTTTTTGTCTCGGCACGCCCAGTTACATCCGGTGCTGCGTCGTAAGCCGTTTTTGCATTAAGTGGAGATAATGGCAAATTACTAATTACTTCCAACGGTTAACGTGAATGATGTTAACAATATTGTGAGGCAGCTGTCACTCCTGAGAGTAAGAAAGAGACGGGCTTTAAATCATATATTTCGAGCTACATCAACAACTTTGAGGGTGAGTATTCTCTCATATCATGCGAAATCCGACTAGCGATCGGTTTCTAAAATCGTTGTCTCCGTTTCTGAGAAAATGAAGTTTTGCCGCTAGTACACTTCGCTATAGAGTGCGCTATGTGGAAGTAAAGACGCTGGCTGAGATTCTACCAGAAATACGACAGCAGCGGTCATGCATAGAGCCTGTTTTATTACATTATATGTTATAAAATTACAGAGCTTTGTATTTTATAGCATTTTATGTCAGTGGTTCTCAACTCTGGTCCTGGGGATTTAAAAAAAAAAAGTGCAGTGTAAATACCCTTACGGAACAAAAATGTATGGGAAACTAGTGCTTATATTTTCAATATACTGCAATATATGCATTGACCATGTATGGCTATATATTAATACATATAAAATATTTATAAATGAAGACAAAAAATATATATATATATATATATATATATATATATATATATATATATATATACACACACACACACACACACATTCATGGAATGAGTTACAATAGATTTCTAGTTCCCAGCATGCTTTGCTTCTGACTGTTAAAAGAGAGCAAATGTTAAAATTAAGTGTTTAATGTGTTTTGCTCAAAATTAATATAGGGGGAGATCTGTTAGTGTTTCATGATCTATTGTTTTGGAATTTAAAAGATTTTCTGGTATGTGTGAGTTTTTGGGGTCATTGTGCTGAAGAGAAGAGCCTGTGGTGACGTTGATGATTGTCCAAACACAATTAAAACTGCAATTACTATATTTTTTAAGTAATGGCTGTGCACTCCTCAGCACAGTGATCGTATTTTGGCTAAATACATTAGTACATGCAGTCAGAAGTGCTTTTAACTAGCTTGAAATTATGAAACATTTATAATGGAAATAATTAAAAAATATAAGAAATATATTACATTATATATTTCTCTATATATGTGTGTTTGATACATGAGTAAATATATATGCAATATATTACACATGCAGTACCATATCTGATAGTGATGGAAGTCCGGTTCTTTGGGACAGTTCGTTTCGATGAACCGGTTCACCAGTTCTATTACGTCCTCACGTAATCACGTCAATTCTATCATCCCGGCGGATAAAAATACATTTAAATAAAGGCATTTGTAATCATAACTTCGTTATAATCATCTTGGATAAGTTTCTTACATTTACGTTTTGCAAATTAACCCTACAGCTACAGGTGATGTGCAAGTGTGGATCTTTCACATGTCTTAAAGATATAAATAAACTAGTTAAATCAATTTTATTTTATTTGTTATTAACCCTCAGGGGTCTGAGGTGTTTTCTGGGTCCTGGAGGTGTTCTGACATGCTCTAACATTTGTGCTTATTTCTGTTACTTGTGACATTTTCATGACTAAAGTATTATTACACTGCATTCAGCACAAACTCTGCTACAATAATATGTCAGCAGCATGTATGTAAAAGTTTGTAGTTTTGAGATAATAACATTTATGCGTGGTTTGTGAAAATGACCCAAAAAAAAGTCACTGAAATAATGTCATGAAAGACAAACTAATTATTTCGTCGCAAGACTTTTGAAAATTGTATCACGTAGCCTAGAATATTTGCTCCAAAACTATGTGAAAATCATCCTGAATACTCATTCAGATAAGACAATATATTGATTTAAAATTTGTATGACATGTTTTGTGTAAGAAAGCTTTATGCGAGGAGGCGTTAACCACCATGAATATTGAGTGTTTCACACCTGAGAAAAGACAAAGGCCCTCCCATAATGGCCCTATTAGGAGCTCTCAGGCACTATCATTACATTACCTTGCACAAAGAATGAGGAGATTTAAAAAAAAATGGCTTTTTGATTGTTTGAATTTATTTACAACACAACATAATCCAAAGATACACAACAAATGGCAAAAAAGCACATTATTTAACACACTGAACTAAAGACAGAGACTTAACCAGTCACACACCTTTCCTTTCCTGAAACAGTGCATACCTGTCATTTCCAAGGTGTTTGATTTTTCACTTTACCTCCTCATGCTCATGTTGAAGTCAGCAGGACGGGTAGCTACCTAAAAAATATATATATATATATATATATAAAAAAGCTGTGAGCATGCTGATATCAAGAAGAAACCAGGGCTGCATGATTGTGGGAATACATTTTAGATTTCTGGTGAAAATTCCTTTTTAAAATTTACAAAATACACACACACACACACACATATATATATATATATATATATATACATATATATATATTTGTTGTGCCTTGTAGGCATATACCTGCACTGCAAAAAATGATTTTCTTACTTAGTATTTTTGTTTTGTTTCCAGTCCAAATATCTAAAAATTATTAAATCAAGAAGCATTTACTAGAGAAGTAAAATGACATAAGAAATTCTATTTTGTTTTAAGATAAAAATAAAGTAATTTAAGTAATTTTTGCTTAAAACGAGCAAAATTATCTGCCAATGGGGTAAGCAAAAAAATCTGAATTCGAATAGAAAACAAGAAAAAAAAATCTTAATTCAAATGGAAACCAAGAATTTTTTGCTTACCCCATTGGCAGATAATTTTGCTCGTTTTAAGCAAAAATTACTTAAATTACTTTCTTTTTATCTTAAAACAAAATAGAATTTCTTATGTCATTTTACTTCTCTAGTAAACACTTCTTGGTTTAATAATTTTTAGATATTTGGACTGGAAACAAAACAAAAATACTAACTAAGAAAGTATTTTTGCAGCAGGGCTGAATCAAATAATAAGAACAGTATAGCAGGCATAGTTAAAAAGGAACACTTCAGTAACACTACACTAGAGAAAAACATATTGATTATCATATGTTACTTCAAATGTTTACATCGATATGACGTTATGAAATGAGATTGGAGTAAAATCATGGTTTGCTTTTCAAACGCACGTCGCGCGACTGCGTTTTCAAACTCTCACAGCGCGTGCAGGGGACATTCACTGAAGCATCCAGCAACAGTTCAATGGCAATATGAAGTTTATGCAACAATAACACTAACTAATATAATTCAGAATTATTTCTTACCTTAAAATCGTTCTTGTCGCAAATCGCGATCTTCTTCTTCAGATGTAAACCCAGTAATCTCACAGCATGTCTTCCAAACTCGACGACTGCAGAGGACTGATAAAGTTTGCCGCTTTGTTGTTGAGGTAATGGGGGCGTTCGCGCGACACATGGACGATTTGCATCTCTATATGTTTTGCGCGTGTGGGTGTGGTCACATTAAAACTAATGAGGAAGGGTTAGAGAAACTGAATATCTTGTTGGTTTTATACAAATTACTTAAACAGAGAATATTTGTTTTCGTTTTGAATCAGATAATTTAAAACTACACACTTAAATGATTATAAATATATAGAGCTCACAAATGTGTGACAAGTATTCGCTGAGTTTTTTAAATGTTTAGAGACCGTGCTCAAGAAAAAAAAGTTCACGAGACGGAGAGGCAGAATGCACACCCTGTTTAATTTCTTTATTTTACAAAAGCACAACGTTTTGTTTTGATTGTAAGTGGACACATACAAAAGTAGACATCTCACAGATTCTTTTTTCATTTTTATTAAGTCTGTATGACCACAAATGACGGAGTATTTTAAGTTTATTCAGCTGCTGTGTGAAAAAAAACGCGCAAATCACGCCGGCGTGATTGCCGACCCCAGGGGGTTAAATAAACTTACATTTCGCCGAATTCGGCCCCTCATTTAAGTCCTCGGTTCACCCGTGTGCTCATGTATCAGCACAGCAGTTGGCCGAAAGAAAGTTCGGTTTAGAGACGGTGCTATCACGCATGCTCAGTATTTCCAGCTCATCGGTTCTCCGTATCGAACGTGTCCGAAAGAAACAGTTCTCGGTTCTGTACTGGTGATTCGAGAACCTCTGTTGCAGTCGGCCTGTATATGTGCTGAGAACTGCTGAAACCTTACTATACATTCGACAAAAATAAAAAGTCGATGCATGTCTCCAGTATGTTTAATACGTTATGTTTTGATTAACACATTATAAACATTTATTAAGCACCCTTAAAACCTTGGCAAGAGTTACGTCAAAGATTTATATCAACTTTATTAGCAAATTAGAAAATAAATGAGCTGTTCCTGAAAATAATATTTTAGTACAATAATAAATGTTTAGTTCTACAATTCATTCATCGTGTTTCCAATCTTTAAATAATACAGTGATAAGACGGTAATTATGTGATAAACATGTTTATCTCTGAAAAATGACACGCATGCTCAGCTCATCGGTTCTCAGTATGTGGAACGTGTCCGAAAGAAACAGTTCTCGGTTCTGTACTGGTGATTGAGAACCGCTGTACCTGTGCGTTCGGTAGTATCAGCTGCTCGTGCTCATCACTTCTCTCAGCACAACATGTCTCAGTTCAGTAAACTGTCGGAGTTTACTCAGTAAACAAATACTCCGGGATATTGTTTATTTCGAGTCGGAGGAACTGTGTCAGGCATATCCAAAAGTGAGTAACTTTAGTAACTTGTGGATCAGCGATGACGCAGGATGCGAACAGTTTTGAACGATTCAGTCCGATTTAGTGTACGGGTTCGACCGGTTCAAAAGAACGATTCGTTTACGAACCGGACATCACTACTATCTGATCACATATACATCTATATATTATGAAGTGTATTGCTGAATATAAAATTACATACATCATGGTATATTAGTAAATATATATCGTCACATATTTTTCTATTTATGAAAAGCAGCAATTCCTTATGTATTATTCAGTATATTGTAATATATTAACACAATATATTATTCTGTATATTTTCAAATATACTGTTAAACCATTTAATATATTGATCATTCATATATGGTAAATATATTTTCTTTTCATAAGGGATAGTTCCTGCTGAACTGAGAGATTAAAGTGTGTGTTGTTGTTCTACAGGTTGTGGGGGTGTAATATCACAGCTGAAGGTTGTGCTGATCTGGCTTCAGCTCTGAGATCAAACTCACTCCTCAGAGAACTGGATCTGACTCGTAATATAATAGGAGATAAAGGTCTGACGCTGCTCTCTGATGGACTGAAGGATCCTCACTGTAAACTGGAGAAACTGAAGTAAGATCATACATTAATCTTAACTGAGACACGAATAATGTTATTTTAACCCTTTAATTCATACTGTATTATATTTGATCTAAATTATCAACATGATCAAAAACCTGTTGCACACAATCTACTACTTGCCTTCTGTTGTCTGGTTGATGGTTTATAGTTTTTTTTAGCAAGTATAATTTTAAAACGTGTCCTTCAGCTCGTGGGTCATGTGACTTTTTGCTGTGAAATCTTTACGTATTTTTGAGTAAACACAAGAATAATCTTTATAATGTTAGTAATATTTCAAGATGATAATTTTCTGGACTGAAGCGACTTTACTTGATTATCCATACATCTTTTTTGATCAATCATGTTCAAATGTATCAAATATGATCATCAGGCTTTTGAGGAAGGTTTATTAGTTCATCTCTCAATCATCATTGTATTGCATTACATTATATGTTTTAAAATTACACTTTGATCATAAAACTAAGCATTTAAATATCATCTTACTGTCACAGTGTCTGGTGGTTCCCTGGGTTTAACACTAGAGGTCTCAGTTTTCACGGTGTCTCGGCATTTTCACTACATTTCCCACAATCCTGTCTGTCACTGATTGTTAATTTCCTTCAGCTGTTTCTCGTCACCTTGTTTGCACTTGTGTATATATACCCTGTCTGTTTCAGTGTTTGTCACGGAGTCCTTGTATATTGTCCCCACACTTCTGTTCCTGTTGTTCATGTTTATCTTGTGTTTTGGATTGCCTTTTGATTTTGACCCTTGCCTGGACTGTTGTGAGTACGGATTACCCTCTTAATAAAATACTGCACTTGGATCTTCTTGTCTTGTGTGTGATCGTGACAGAAGGACTCCGTCACACCTAGATCCAGCGGTATGTGTTCCAACTTCTCTTCCCAAGCCATCGAGCGGGAGAGGAGGGATTGTTTTGAGGGGACCCGCCTAGTTATTTTTCGTGGGACCCGGGGAGGTCACAGAGGAGGAGGTGGTCGAGAACAAGGCCAACACCACCCTCCACCTTGGCCCCCCTTCGTCCCTGGACTGGTGAGGGACGGATCAGAGCCACCATCTCGCCATCGCGGGCGGAGAAGCGGAAAACGTACGTCCGCCCATCCAGAGACTGTTCACGTCCCGTCTGCCCAGCCAGAGTTCGTTCACGTCACGTCTGCCCAGTCAGAGACTGTTCACGTCCTGGAGGCCGTCCCCTCCGAGCAGCCCGCTGTCGTCCCGGAGGCCGTCCCCTCCGAGCAGCTCGCTGTCGTCCCGGAGGCCGTCCCCTCCGAGCAGCCCGCTGTCGTCCCGGAGGCCGTCCCCTCCGAGCAGCCCGCTGTCGTCCCGGAGGCCGTCCCCTCCGAGCAGCCCGCTGTCGTCCCGGAGGCCGTCCCCTCCGAGCAGCCCGCTGTCGTCCCGGAGGCCGTCCCCTCCGAGCAGCCCGCTGTCGTCCCGGAGGCCGTCCCCTCCGAGCAGCCCGCTGTCGTCCCGGAGGCCGTCCCCTCCGAGCAGCCCGCTGTCGTCCCGGAGGCCGTCCCCTCCGAGCAGTCCGCTGTCGTCCCGGAGGCCGTCCCCTCCGAGCAGCCCGCTGTCGTCCCGGAGGCCGTCTTCTCCGAGCAGCCCGCTGTCGTCCCGCAGTCCGTCCCCTCCGAGCAGCCCGCTGTCATCCCTGAGATTGTCTCGGAGCCGCCCACCATCAGTCCTGCCACGGCCAAGAGAGCGGTCTTCCTCTGTTATGCGGTGGCGGTACTGCATGCGTGGAGGAGGCACAGGCTGTCTGCCGTTCCAGAGCCGGAGCCAGTGTCTGCTGTTCCAGAGCCGGAGCCAGTGTCTGCTGTTCCAGAGCCGGAGCCAGTGTCTGCTGTTCCAGAGCCGGAGCCAGCGTCTGCTGTTCCAGAGCCGGGGCCAGTGTCTGCTGTTCCAGAGCCGGAGCCAGTGTCTGCTGTTCCAGAGCCGGAGCCAGTGTCTGCTGTTCCAGAGCCGGAGCCAGTGTCTGCTGTTCCAGAGCCGGAGCCAGTGTCTGCTGTTCCAGAGCCGGAGCCAGTGTCTGCTGTTCCAGAGCCGGAGCCAGTGTCTGCTGTTCCAGAGCCGGAGCCAGTGTCTGCTGTTCCAGAGCCGGAGCCAGTGTCTGCTGTTCCAGAGCCGGAGCCGGTGTCTGCTGTTCCAGAGCCGGAGCCGGTGTCTGCTGTTCCAGAGCCGGAGCCGGTGCCCGTGTCTGTTCCTGAGCCGGTGCCCGTGTCTGCTGTTCCAGAGCCGGAGCCAGTGTCTGCTGTTCCAGAGCCGGAGCCAGTGTCTGCTGTTCCAGAGCCGGAGCCAGTGTCTGCTGTTCCAGAGCCGGAGCCGGTGCCCGTGTCTGTTCCTGAGCCGGTGCCCGTGTCTGTTCCTGAGCCGGTGCCCGTGTCTGTTCCTGAGCCGGTGCCCGTGTCTGTTCCTGAGCCGGTGCCCGTGTCTGTTCCTGAGCCGGTGCCCGTGCCCGTGTCTGTTCCTGAGCCGGTGCCCGTGTCTGTTCCTGAGCCGGTGCCCGTGTCTGTTGCAGTTCCTGAGCCGGTGGTGTCTGTTGCAGTTCCTGAGCCGGTGGTATCTGTTGCAGTTCCTGAGCCGGTGGTGTCTGTTGCAGTTCCTGAGCCGGTGGTGTCTGTTGCAGTTCCTGAGCCGGTGGTGTCTGTGACTGTTCCTGAGCCGGTGGTGTCTGTGACTGTTCCTGAGCCAGGGTCTGTCCCTGTCCCTCCTTGGTCTTCACCGCCATGGCCGCCCGAGTGGTCGTCTTCACCCTGGTCATCTCCGCCATGGCCGCCCGAGTGGTCGTCTTCACCCTGGTCGTCTCCGCCGTGGCCGCCCGAGTGGTCGTCTTCACCGTGGTCGTCTCCGCCGTGGCCGCCCGAGGGGTCTTCTCCGCTGTGGCCGCCCGAGGGGTCTTCACCGCCGTGGCCGTCCGATGAGTCTTCACCGCTGTGGCCATCCAAAGGGTCGTCTTCATCCTGGTCGTCGCCCGAGGGGTCTTCAACGCCGTGGCCGCCCGAGGAGTCGTCTCCGCCCTGGCCGCCCGATGGACTGTCTGTTTTGCCCTGGCCGCCGCTTAAGCCGTTCCCCCTTGTTCCTGTTCCTCTCCACGGACCTGGCCCCCCATCCCACCCCCTGATCCTCCACCTTTCCACCTCCCGCCTGGACTCTTGTTTTGTTTGTTTCTTGTGGTCTTGGAGCGTCTGGTAGCCGCTCCGTAGAGGGGAGGTTATGTCACAGTGTCTGGTGGTTCCCTGGGTTTAACACTAGAGGTCTCAGTTTTCACGGTGTCTAGGCATTTTCACTACATTTCCCACAATCCTGTCTGTCACTGATTGTTAATTTCCTTCAGCTGTTTCTCGTCACCTTGTTTGCACTTGTGTATATATACCCTGTCTGTTTCAGTGTTTGTCACGGAGTCCTTGTATATTGTCCCCACACTTCTGTTCCTGTTGTTCGTGTTTATCTTGTGTTTTGGATTGCCTTTTGATTTTGACCCTTGCCTGGACTGTTGTGAGTACGGATTACCCTCTTAATAAAATACTGCACTTGGATCTTCTTGTCTTGTGTGTGATCGTGACACTTACTAAGACGTGTTATTGGCAGATATAGAGTGACGACTGATATTTATATGCATTTTATGTCAGTGGTTCTCAACTAATTTGCCCTGTTTAGTAAATCTTGCCCTTAATTAATATCTCAGTCTCTCTGTGGTTGTGTAGTTCCTGCTGAACTGAGAGATTAAAGTGTGTGTTGTTGTTCTGCAGGTTGATGTATTGTAAGATCACAGATGAAGGTTGTGCTGCTCTGGCTTCAGCTCTGAGATCAAACTCACTCCTCAGAGAACTGGATCTGACTGGGAATATAATAGGACATGCAAGTGTGAAGAGTCTCTCTGCTTTAAAAGATGATCCACATTATAAACTGGAGACACTGCAGTAAGTATTGATATCCTATATAATATAATATTGTCATGAACTAATCAATCCTCTGAACAGATGTGTCAGTAATGCATGTGTTACTGACTGTGTTTTATTTCACTGACAGATATTAGATGATGGTGAATATGGAGCCACTATAGAGACATGATCATCAACACTGAAGTCACGTGACCTTTACTGGATTTACTGTATATAAATGTACATGATTTATTTTGTAAAATATCTAATAAAGTCTTCCTCTCATGTATGTATTAGTGAACTGGTGTGTTGTTATCATCCATCTCCGTGAAGTGAGCAGCTCAACACAATCACTACATTAACAGTGATGAACTTCAGAGTTTCATCTGTGTTTCAGGAACTGGATCATTTATAGGGTTTAATGATGATGCTTTTAATATCTTTGTCAAAAGTCTTTGAGATTTGATTGAAGCTCATCTGAAGAGCATATTTGCCATTGTCACATTATTATTTTATATTCATTTTCTGTCTTTGTTTATGTTGGTGTGTGTGAAAGGCACATTATTATGATTAAGGTGAACATTTGTGTCGTCACGTGATCGTTACGAGTTAGCCTATTTTTATCTCTTCAGAAACAGCTAATGCTACACCATGAATATTTAAACTAAATCAGTGTTTCCTTTCAGAACAAACACATGTTTATATGTAAATTAGGCTAATTATACAATATCTTATACACTAAAGTAAGCGAAATTTGTTCTCGGGGGACAGAATGGCTTCACAGAATTGTAGATGCTTGTAAATTTACAGTCAAACTAATAGTTAATATAATAGTGATAAAAAAAATGGTGGGAAAAAGCGTTAATCGCGCTTATTTACAGATATATCCCACACAATCTCAACAAACAGTCAAACTAATAGATAATATTGTAGCTACAAAAAATAACTCGAGCAATAACATGAGTGAACATTAGTTTATGTAAGAAAATAAGTTAAGCTTTAAAATGTCTCAGAACACACAAATAGAAGATATAATAGAAAAAGTTATAATGCAGATGCTGACAAAAGTGTCCTCTAAACTTATATAACAGAAGATAACAGAATAGATCCGATCGATGTGATCGGCGCTCTTCTCCTCTTTCTGACACTTTATCATCGTGCTCTGACATCTACACTTCTGCCTGCGAATTGCGGAAGCAGAAGTCAGTGGACAGGCGGTATTAAAGCTTGTTTATATATATTTGTAAGAGGATTCATCTAATATTTATCCATCTTTATTCACATTAAAGACTGTTTGATGACTCTGTAGTGGGCAGAAGACACTGTTTGAAGGATTTAAAGGTAACTTATGTCATTGTCTGTTGTGTTTTCTTCTGGTTGATGTTTATACGACGTGTTTATTATATTCACCTATTGTTATTGTCATACCTAAGAAATTAAAGTATTATTGTTTTAAACACGTTAATCGTAGGTTAAAATCATTGGTTAAAATCAGTTTAACATCAATTGAAATGACTCAGATGTGTTTTTTTTCTGGTTGTGATCCAGTCAAATCTGCTCACCTTTATTTATATAACTGTATATATATTACATTGTTTCAAAGCAGCTTCGCAGTATTATTATATAAGTCTACTGGATTTGGCATTGCTGATCTGATTAAGATTTAAATTAGGCTTTCTTAGCAGGAGTCAGTTTTAATGTCATCCACAGATGTGAGTCTCTTGACGGTCACGTGTGTACAGAGATAAACACAGTGTTGATGTTCTCTGATCTCCCAGCATGCAGTGCACAGCCTCCTCTCCTCATGATCTCCCGCAGACGGTGTCCTCCATAGACAGTGCCTCTGAGCTGGGCGGCCCCAGAGCGCTGACCTTTGACCTGCTGAACATGGTGATCTGCTTCAAGCGGATGGCCATCTTCCTGGAGCCCGTCACAGACACGCTGGAGGTGCTGCGGTTCCTGCTCGGGTGAGACACGGCCCTTACAAATCACACTGACAACGGCACATCTCGCACTGCTTCTGTACTCCAGGTGACCGTATCATGTGACTCTCATCAGAAGGCTTTTGTTGTTGTTCCAGCCAGTTGAGAAATGCATCTCTGAGTTGTTCATGTGCTGTGTGTCCCAGTGTTCAGCTCTGATGCTGTTGTGTTGTAGGTGGAGGATGCCGCTGTTCTCCCTGTCGAGCTGCGTTCTGCTCAACATCCTCTTCCTCACGCTGAGTGAAGGTGAGACACCAGTAGATGACGTGTTCATGTGCACAAATTATAGTTAACCCTATAAAGTCGACTGTATTACACTTAAAACCTGTCGCACTCAATCTACTACATGCCTTCTGTCGTCCGACAGATGCTTTATATTCTTTTAGCAAGTAAATGATTTTAGTAAAATTGTATAATCGTCCCCCTAATTCAGCTCATGGCTCACGTGTCTTCTGCTGTGAAATACATAATCAGAATAGCTTTTTAATGCTAGTAATATTTCATGAAGAACACCTACTTAACTGAACCCACTTAGGCTTACTTTATTATCTTTTTTTTTCTTTTTTTTTGTGTTCAAATGTATCAAATATGATCATCAGGCTTTTGAGGAAGGTTTTTTTTGTTCATCTCTCAATCATTGAATTGTATTACATTTTATGTTTTAAAACTACAGAGCTTTGATCATAAAACTGAGCATTTAAATATAATTTAATATTATCAGATATAGAGTGACGACTGATTTTATGCATTTTATGCAAGTAGTCTGTTATAATATTATAAAGATTGATTTACTTTACAAGCATTCATAAATTCAGCTTACCTTTTGGCAATATAAATATCAGCAACTGCAGAAAATTTCATATTTTTGCTCAGTTTGGGCCTTTGAATAAAACTGAGGTGTTTTTCTTCTACATATTCTCACTTTATCCGACTATATGAGCCATAAAAGCCTGATGTGTCAAATATGATATGATTTTATATTCTGTCTAATTCTGAAATATTTAATGTCAGGGTAAAGATGATCTTTGGTTGCTTAAATTCTCCTGTAAAGTTGATTTATCACATAACATTTCAGTGCATTAATATAAACATAAAAAACAAAAATATATGACCGAGTGATCAGGACAGAAAAGCTGAAAATGTTTTTGTGATAATATATGACTGCATGTCATCAAGCTTATTACACGTCTGCTTTTCAAGACAATAAATAAATGCACATTTAATATTTATTTAACTTTAAATGGTTGTATTAGGTGAGAAGAAATCGCGTAGAGTGAGAAGTGTAACATGAAACTAGATGAGCTAACAGTCAATTATACAGTTTAGCGCTCGTTATATAAAACTCATGCAGAATAAAGAGGAGATGAACACACATGTCTGCAGGCGCGTGGGTCTCTCTGCTGCTGCTGGCGGCCTCTGCTCCGGCTCTGCTGGGCTACCTCGGCAACCGTTGCCAGGGCGCGACCAGCGAGATGGCGGTTCAGAAGAAGAAACATCACGCGGTCCAGCGGCGCGACCTGCAGACGGTCCACATGAGCAAACAGGAGGCCATGCTGGAGGTCAAGGGCATGTGAGTGAGCAGGACTGTGGCGTTTGAGTGATGAGATCGGCACTGAGACTGAGAGATGAAGGGTTGTGTGTGTGTGTGTGTGTGTGTTACAGGCTGAAAGGGATAGAAGACGTTTTGACCCAGGCGTGTGTGTGTGCAGAGTCTGTGTATAAAGTGTTTCACTGGGAGAGCCACGCCGTGTCCTCCATGTGAGTATCGCAGAGATGCACCAGAATCACACGTTCTGATCTTCCTCTGTGAAAATATGTACCGTGGTAATCAGAGTTGCTGCCAAAATACTCAATCTTTTGTACTTTATTCTTACTTTACTTCAGTGAAACTGCGATAACTTGGTAAAAACTACCACTGTCCACAAAAACATGAAATAATATGATATGATATATTCTTGAAGTTCTATTTGAGTGTTTTTAATGAGTAAAGTTTGATGATAAACTTTGATGTTGTCTTGACAAAGACAGGTCTGAAAGTTTCAAATAACTTAAAGACATTTTTTTAGGTTTTACTCAGGAAAAAGTCATAAAATCGTACTAGAATGTTTTAGCCTGTTGCTAGCATTAATTAGCACTAGGGCTGCATCCAAAATAAAAGTTTGTTTTTACATAACATATGTGTGTGTGCTGTGTATAATTATTTTGTATATACAAATACACACACATGCATGTATATATTTAAGTTTTTTTAAATGTATATATAAAATGTGTGTGTGTGTATATATATACTGTATAATATAAATTATATGTATATACAGTATATACATGCATATATTTCTTAAATATATATACATGCATGTGTGTGTATTTATATATACAAAATAATTATACACAGCACACACACATATGTTATGTAAAAACACAAACTTTTATTTTAGATGCAATTAATCGTTGTCCAGCACTATTTTAAATTGCAAAAAAGTGAGATGGGCAAGCACGCGCGCACACTGGATGTCAGACGGCGCGTCCCCTGAGTTTTAAAGGGTCTTATTAGGCCCTTGTACGAAGTCCTGATTTTGTTTTGGGGGTGTACTAGAACAGTGGTTCCCAACCTTTTTTTGTCTGAGACCCCCTTT